>NC_084467.1:143122589-143433303 GCF_027409185.1 Cynocephalus volans
AAGGAAAGCTTCATTTCTGAGTCCGACAGATCTGTTTTCAATTTTGCACTCTGCTGTGTAACTTTGGGCAATTATTTAACTTCTCTGAGTTGCGGTTTCATCTGAATGGGGAATTAATACTTACCTCAGAAAGCTCTCAATGTAATATACACTTGTGCGTATCTCTCTTCTAACACCTGTCCTATCATTTTGAAATGTATCCGATCGTTTTGAAATGTTTCTTTCTCCTCGTGTGATTGTGGACTTCCCAGTGATTTGGATGAAGAACTCCCAGCAGATGGGCTGGTTAGTAGAGGACACATGCTTATTTATCTGTTTCATTCTGCCCCATGCACACCTGCCACAATGATGAGGCTAAGCAAAATGTTAGGGACTTTGCCTGCCTTCTTGTGCAGAGTGGTGCTAGGTGAGATTTAAGCATCCTACATGTCATGTCCCTGCAAGTTTGCTGTACTGTTGCAGTAAGTCAGATTGTTCTATTGACCCTGCCTCCCCTTCACTAATAATTCAAGGATGCTAAATTTTATATTTGCATAATCGCTGTTGTGCTTAGGGGTCTGAATCCAAGACACAGTCTCATTCAATTCCCATTTTGTTTTATTGAAGATAGCAAAGTCAATCTGAGGCAATGAAAAGAATGGACAAAAGTGGAAAGTCCTGTAAAAGTGCAAGAAGGGAAAAACAAAAGGAAGAGAAAAGAAACTGCAACCAAGTTGAAATGAGATGGTGACACAGAATGTAATGATCCCCTTTCCCCTCACCCAGAGAGATGCTGGAACGATTTTGTATGGACTCAGAAACTGAAACTGATACTCAACTGCGTGCTCAGGCCCTACATTCCATCAACCCCGCATTTCTTGATATCAAAATTGAGGCATTTCACAAGTCTGGCTATCAAATACTGTACGTATGTGGAAAAAGGGCAAATAAAATGGGCCGTATAGACCACAGCCACATCTGTCAAAATTCTAACCCTTAACCTTAGTGAAAACATAATCTAGGATCAGATACAGAACCCCGGCAGATGTACACAAGTCATTTAATGCAGCCTTTGAAAAGACGGTGATGGATGGCTGGTGCTATTCTAAAGGCCTGATGAGAAATCCAGGCTTGGCCTTGCTAGGAATATTTCCAACTTAAAGGAAAAAATAGGTTCTAATTTAGTAGCTATTTAATATATCCCAGCAAAGTCGTCCCATAGGTTGAGTTGAAAACATTCCTGACTCTGTTGCTATGTGAAGCAGTTTCTAAACATATTTTGAAATCTGTTGGAAATTTGAGAATAGAATTCGGTTTTCAGTTGCCTCGTTAGGCTTAAAATCTTTTGGTTTGCTCCAAAATAATGTGAGAGTTTCATCCTTAATTGACTATGGAGGTTAAATTCAACAGCTGCCTCTAATCCAATATGTGCATGAATGCAGAATACATTGTCTATGATATAGTACACCCTTATGGAGCTTGAAGTAAAAGGGAAAAAATGGAAGAAATATTAAAAAAGAAGTTGGAGTGTCCTTATAGGGTCCACTAAAAGACAAATGGGTTCTTATTAAAAACAGAGATTGCATTTTCTCCAATATATGTGGAACATGACCAACATAACAGCTTTTACTGAATTTACTGATAAAAATGTCACTATGCTACGGCAAGGTCAAGGTTTTGGGTGGGTATTTTAGAATTCTGTAAGATATGGCTTTGACTTTTTGTTGTGTTCACTCTGGACACACAGGTCACCAGGGGATAAGCTCACAAAATCTGTGCGAGAGGGAGAGTCAGGAAGCAGCATCTCTAAAATCTTGGTTTTATTGCGTCTCAGTGTTCCTGTGTTGGATCAATCTGGATCACTGAGTGTTTGATCTCACGTGGGATAGGTTTGCCATGTCATAACCCAGGTGCAGATCTGAAAAGCTGAAAACAAAGTTAAAAATGTGAGCCAGTAGTAGAATTCACTCTAACACAAGGCTCGTAGATCCCTCCCTCCCCCCTAGCTGGATGAATATTGGACCCAGTCCTTTGGCTTTAGTACCCCTTACAAGGGTTTATTCCTATTCCAGAAGTCAAGATCAGGGAGGAACAACATAGTTAGATGGAAATAAACATGCTGCTCCAAATATAAAGCTTCTGCACCTAGTTAGTCTAGCAAGTTGGTGCCTGGATATCATCAACACTAACTAGATCATTCGTATGTGAAGCTCTATCAGAGTTTCTCTGTGTGGGGCAAGGTGTTAACTGAAAGAATAATGACATTCAGCAGTGTATGATATATGTGGAAATCATGGTGTCCTTGCTGCTTAGAGACTGTGAGAAAGCATAAGGATTGGCCTAGAGCCAGCTCACTCTACATGCCTCTTCCAGAAGTGTTTTCTTGAAAGAGATTTCCCCCCATCGGGTCCTTCCATTTTCCTATGGCCTAGTAAAGTGACTATAATTAAATAGATTAAACTTCTGCTTACGGTAAAGTAAGAGATTTAGAATGGATTCCACCTGAAATATGGAAGGGCCAATCTATTTGGAAGTAACTTAAAATGATTTTGTGCATTAACTGGCAAACTCAATAGATTTCCTTCCGTGAATCTAACATTTTTAGATTTTTGCATTCCTCTCATGAGATGCCCCCCTCTGAATCCTTTGAAGAGCTCAGACTCTTGGGAATTCAGGTTTTTGAGCATCTGCATGATGGTATTTGTAAGTGGAACACTGACTATTAAAGGATCTTGGTGGTGTGGAGTGGGAAGGGCACAGCTCTGGGGTCAGGACACTTGACAGAAACCCTGGGGTTTATTCCTTAATCTCTCTCAATCTGAGCTTCCCCTGAGGCTGTTCAGAGGATGAACTGATGCTTGTGAAATGCCAGCCCCGTACCTGGCATGGTGAACGCACAGTGAGGGGAGGGGTGGGGTGTCCTGTTGTTGATGTTGCTGTAATTATTGCTGAGACCTAAAGGATGGCTATGACCTGAATCAGCTCAACTTTCTTCAGCTTGAAGATAAAAATCAGCCTGTGACTATTCAACTGGATGATGCTCTCCTAATGGGTTTTGTATTTTGCCTTCATTTAGTCAAAGTTGGCGTTTACAGAATTGTGCAACATTTGAGCCTGGGATGGTCATGTGATTTACAGTTTTGTCTCATTTTAAGCTTTTAAGCAACTTAATCACTGAACTTTTTATAATAATAAAAATTCAGGCCATAAAATATTCAGTTCCCTGGAATTCCCTCTATCTCAGAATGCTGAAGGATTCTCTGTGATCTCAGCTTCTGTTTTGTTTAGGTATCCTCTCCCTCCCCCATGCCTGTCTTTGCAAATTTGTTACCAGTCTGCCACACTGAATGGAGACCAGGAAGGGAGCCCAGCTGTTTTCCTTGTGTTGGCTCTGTGCTGAGCACAAATTGCTGAGCAAAGAGCAGCATTTCTCCAGGGAGGGTCACAAGGCTAGTACAAACTCAGCCTGGGTTTTTCTTTCTTTCTTTTTTCTTTATTATTAAAAGCTTCTGCCAAATACTATCAATGAGGAGGGAAAAGCACATCAAGTCTGAAGTCCAATTGGACCAGTCTTTAAAAAATATCAACTTGCATAAAGCAGGATTCCATTGCACTTCTTTAATTTTCTACACTTGATAGAAAACTGTTGATCTCAGAGAAAATCACTTTTCATTCCACAGACACTAGTGTGCAATCTTGCTCAGCATTCAGTGAGACACTACATAATCAAAATTCCTTTGAAAACGGTTGCCCAATGGTTGACATTTATTCCAAAATATGTCATAATGGTAAATGCTTAATCTCTTATCCTAGTGAAGTTATTTATTTAATTAATTTTATTTTTAAATAAGTTATTTAATAAATTTATTGAAGTTAATGAATTTAATTTTTATTATGACTTTTGATTGACACATAATAATTGTACATGTTTATGGGGCACAGTGTGCTATTTTGATACATGTATGAGAACTTCACAAAGTTCATGGAAAAATTTGTGAATTACCTTTTAATTGTTTTTCCCCCGAACTTTTTGAAGTATGCTTATATGCAATGTGTGATGATCAAATCAGAGTAATTAACATATCCTTCACCTCAAATGTTTATCGTTTCTTTGTGTTGGATACATTCAAAAGCCTCTTTTCTATCTATTTGAAAAAATACAATAAATGGTTGTTAATTATAGTCCTCTACAGTGTGCTGTGGAGAGTGCTGGAACTTATTCCTTCTACCTAGCTGTTCTTTTGTATCTGTTAACCTGCCAATCACTATCCCCCTTCTCTCCTACCCTTCCCAGTCTTTACTAACCACTGTTCTACTCTCTGCTTCTGAGAGAAGCTTTCTTAGCTTCCACACATGAGTGAGAACATGTAGTATTTCTCTTTCAGTGCCTGACTTATTTCACTTAACATAATGTCCTCCAAGATCATCCACGTTCCCACAAATGACAGGATTTCATTATTTTTTTATGGCTGAATAGTATTCCCTTGTGTATATGTACCACATTTTCTGTATTCACTCACCTGTTGAGACACTTAGGTTGATTCTGTCAGTTGCTTTCAGAGAAAGTCATTTCTAACTCCATAGACACTATTGTGCAAACTTACTCAGCATTTGGTGAGATACTACATAATTGAAATTCCTTTGAAAATGGTTGCCCAATGATTGACACTTCTTCCAAAATATGTATATCATAATGGTAAATCTCTTATTCCAGTGAATTCTTTTTTTAATTGAAAAAAAAAAAGACGATTTTTCAAAAGGATGATGGAGCTTTTTTAAAAAACTGAAGCAGTAAAATAAGTTTATGTCCAGTCTTGCTTTCAAATAGCTGGCAGTCTAGCAGGGGACAACAAAGTAAACTGATGAAAGCAAAAAAGCAATGCACAGAATATAAGTGAGTTGCCTTATATGGACAAGAAATGCTGTTGAGATTTTAAGGAGGAAGAGATAATGAGGATCTGTTGCTCCTAGTACATTAATGTATATTGACACTTCAAATACAGCCAACATTTTGTATTGCTATGAAATAATCTGATAAGCCTCCTTCCCTGGGACAGATGTTGTCCATCACTAAGAATCTCTCTCTGTGCCATGGTTTCCTGGAGTCTTTTCTGTCTGATGTCTGTCTGAGCCCCAGTCTCCATTTCTGTACAGGAATTTTTGATTCCAGACAGCTGGTTCTCTCTTGGTTTTCAAAAAGAGTAGACTGGCGAGACCGATATAATTATAGCTCCCCCCACAATTGGAAGGCTGTTTCTTGAGATCTTCTTGGATCCCCCAATTTGTAGATACCACAATAGCAATCATAATTAGAAAACTCTACTACCAAACCATGATTTCAATGCCGAGGATTGTCGAACATGTCCAAACACCAGCTTTACAAAGCCTTGGAAAACTTACACTTGATAACATGTCAGAGAATTTTGGGTTCGCCTGAATAGTCAAAACTATTTTGCCGAAACTATAAATGCCAAGGTGCTATTGTGATTTTATACTGTTTGTTTGACTTTTGAATAGTGAATGTGTAGCATGGGAATAAGTAAAATATGTGAGTGATCCAGAAAAATCACAACCTTTCACTGTTTTGTTTAGTAGTGTAAATCCTTTAGCTCTACTGAAAAAATAATTCAGTGCATATTAGTTTTGTTTTCTACATTTGTGGGTAGTGGGTGCTTTACTTGATAAATGTAAGGGGTCTTGGCAGACTTGTAGTGTATCTATTCGTATTAAGGGTGAGGAAACTGCGGATAAGAGGTGAAATGGCTTGCTCGAGGGTTACCGGGAGAGTTAACTGTAGCCTCATGCTTTGAATCTAGGTCTTCTGACTGTGCTCTTCTGAACCTGATGGCCTTCTAGGTGGAAGAGTTGAAGACAGCAGAAGATAATGAGAAACAAATCTGTCTTATCTGTACAGGACCTCAGCCCATTAGCAAGAAGAATGAGGAGGAAAGAAGGTAGGAAGAAAGAAATAGCAGAAAGGCAAATAAATAGTCATGGGAAAGGCCTGGGACAAGGCAAATGCCAGACACTTTCAAGATGAGAAGAAATCTGAGTGGAATTAAAAAAGCCAAAATGGTTTCTTCAGGTAGAAGCAAGAGTTTATGTGCATAAAGGAAAGAAAGCAGAAATGCTGTAGTATTAATACATGTAATGGAACCTGCAGGGATAGAAGAAAACTATGGCCCTCATAGATACAGACAAGAAACACCAAGCCATTCCAGTAAAATTCTGAATATTAAACACTTCTTTTTTTTTTCTTCCAAAAATATTTAAAGAGGAAAGGGAGGATAAAAATACATAATGATTTATGAGAGATGTCTCATACACTATTTATTATCATAGGAAGGAAAATCAAATTCATTAAAGTGCAGATTGGTTTATCAAAGTCCAGCACGTGGGTTAATAAAATAAATACAAACTTGAGTGAAGTTGTACCCTAACACTTATTTTTAAAGCCATTTTTCAAAAAGGTTATCCATGAAAGTTATGGATAATTTTTATCAAATGGCAAGAACAGACACCAATAATGGCAATTTTTTGTTTTCTTAGGTTGTAACTTAATGCTTATGTTTTCAAGATTAGCCTCTGAGAAGTTACTCATTTACTTTCGGTGCTTAATGATCACTCAGGGTATGAAGCCATCAACTGGGACCTTTGTTATGACCATAAGAAAAGTCATGACCTCCAGTCAGTGATGATGTTTGAAGGAATAGAAGAAATGTTATTATGATTATATATTATGGGTATTATATCATAAGCATAGTGTTAGTAAATGTTTTAAAAAGAAAGAACAGACCTTAAAAGCACAAATTTCAAATAAATACGTTTATTTAAGGAAATACACTCTTTCTCATTGACAATAATCATATTAAAATAATAATAATCATTTTCACCATTTTTTAACTGCTATCAATTATTCTAACACAGCTAAGATTTATAAATTGAAACAACCTTTGGATTTAACTTAACCTTAAAAATATCTTAATAAAAACCGGCAGCTTTGGTGGAGATGTTAGAGCTCTAAGACTTAAAAACAAAGTGACCTCAAAAACACTTCTGTGGCTTTTCTCATCTGCAAATTGTTTCTGTGTCAAGCAAGGGCATCTTTCTTCCATTCCATCAGGCTTATCTTCTCTGTTTTTTTTTTTTTTTTTTTTTTTTTTACTTCTCTGCTTCATGCAGTAGAGGCGGTGTACAATCACACCCTTTTACAGTTAGAAAAAAAGTTTTCAAGCAATTTTCTTTTTTAATTTTTGAGAAAAATTGTGCTTCTATGTCCTCTGATCAGATATTTGCCTTTATATGCATATAGTGTTTTAGTCCATTTCTGTTGCTTATAACAAAATACTTGAAACTGGGTGATTTATAAAGAAAAACAGAATTTATTGCTTAGTTTCTTACCCCTTGACTTGGTGTTGTCAGCACCACGCTCACTCAGTGAGCAACCGGCCATCCCTATATGGGATCCGAACCCGTGGTCTTGGTGTTATCAGCACCACACTCTCTCAAGTGAGCCACGGGCTGACCCTTTATTGCTTAGTTTCTTAGGCTGGGAAGTCCAAAGTCCACTTGGTGGTGGCGACAGTGACCCAGGGGTCTCACATAACAAGATGGTGGAAGCAGAAAGAGCAGAGAGAGAGAGACAGACTCTCCTCTTCTTTTAAAGCCCTCAGAACCACGCCCCTGATCACCATTATTAATCCATTCACTACAGCATAGTCCCACAATCCAATTGCTTACCCAAGGCCCCACCTTTCAGTTAACATAATAGGATTTCCCAGCCTCTTAACAGTCACAGTGGGGGCCAACTTTCTAATACATAAAAGTTGGGGGACATAATTCACGCTTCAATGAGTTTCGAGGGGACATAATTCAGTCCCCCACATACAACTTCTTTCCCAACCCCCACCCAACTAAAGGCTGACCTTACCATCCAAAGATTTAAAAAAATTCTGTTTGGGGTATCAGGTGTTTTAGGATGACAGTTTTTCAAAACCGATTTTCAAAAGAGCACCTCAGGCTTCTGATATTTTAGACCAATTCTTAATCGGAACAGAAGACTCTGCCTTTTAGGTTTACAGTGATTTTATCTTATCTCATGAGCTATTGAATGGGCTTATGTTAGTGGTATGTGCATGGAGGTTGGTTTGTAAGCCTTGACCACGTGTTTTAGGAAAGAAGGCTGTAAAATCAGCATATCAGATGTAGAGAAAGGTCTACATATGCCTCCTGTTTTAATTTTAACAAAAAAATTGCTCTACTGTAGAGACTTCTAGCTCTTTTTAGGGGAATATGTAGGAAATCTATAATGCATGAACTGTTTAAAGAAAGTATGGAATGGAACTTTAGATTTGGAGAGGAAAAGACAAGTCAGTAGCAGAACTACCTATATAATTTGGGAGGCCCAGTGCAAAATGAAAATGTGGGCCCTTTGTTCAAAAACTGAAAATTTCAAGATAGCAACAGCAGAGCATTGAGCCAAACATGGGGCTCTTCTGAGCATGGGGCCCTTCGTAACTGTACAAGTCACACACCCATAAAGCCTGCCCTGGTAAGAAGCTGAGATGGCAGTAAAAAGGAAAAGGAATGGCCTGTGTTCCCACGATGTCCCCCTCCCTCTATCTATCCCACCTGTCCCTGTGCACGCATCAGATGTGACCATCTCTCAAGGGAGTGCTGTTGTGCCAGTTAGCTGGGACACTGACCCTCTAGCACCAGAGGGAGACTGCATTCCACCATGGGAGTGATGGGAGGGTGGGATGGAGCTGAAGGGTTTCTGAACTGACCTAGGATCGACAGAAAGCACTCTCTACAACTTTCTAGGAGTGTAGCTGCTTAACCTTTCTGAATCTCATTCTTCATTGCTGTAAAATGGTGACATCTACCTTCCAGGGCTATTGTGTGGATTAAGGGCAATGTACAAAACACCTAGCAAAGTGGCTGGTATGCAGTGGGAGCTCAATACATATTGTATACATGATCTTTTTTTTGTGGGTGAGGCGATATACTAAGGATGAGTGATAAAGGCCTCACATCTCAGATAGGGTGGAGGGCCTCAAAATGCTTGAAGAGCCTTGTAAGAGCTGCCTGCCTCTTGGCATCCCTCCTAAACCCTGAAGTGCTTTAGAATGGTTTAAAACTCGGAGTTACATCTTCTTCTCATACAGGGTAAGGAGCAATCTGTGGGAAGTCAGTATACAGTAGAATTCAGTCTCCAACACTGAAAATTTGCCAATTTTCACCCACACTGCAGAGATGAGAAAGCAGCTGTGGGCAGACAAGAGAGGAAGAGCTGTGGTTGCTGGGACACATTATGCTTACAGATGTTCCATTGTTTGCCTGAGAGTTTGTTGTTTATCTGTTTTATCCAGTTATGTTTCCATGATATATGAAGGATACAGCTAAAAGCATTTTATGTAGTTTTCCCACTTTGTTTTGATTTATTATTTGTTATTTACAGTATTATCTCCAATAACAACAATGGAATTTCCTTCCCTACTAATCTGGCCTGTTTCCATTTTGCCTGTTTATTTTAAATTCCTTTTCTTTGGACTGAAACCTTCACACAACTCTGCTTTATTTCCTTGCATGTATATCAGCGCCATTTATTAGCATGTCCACTCAGAAGAGCTTTGCTCATTAATTATGTAGGTTCTGTCTCCTGGTTCATAATGGGAGTGTATTAAGTGCTCCACTCTTCTAAGTACTTCACAAGGGTTTTGGTTATCGGTTTCCTTATCACAGCTCTCTGCCGGCAGCTGGGCTTGCTCTCTGTTGCTTACAAATGGAGCACATGGGGTCCCAAGGCAGAGAAATAACTTCTCTGCACAAGACTTTTCTCAAATCCTCTGGCTGTCACCCCCGTCCCTCTTATTGATTTTGATTTTCATTTACTTTTATTTGGGCAGTGGGTTATATGAACATAAGACTTGCTTTTTTTGCAGACATACTCAATTCCCTGAAGACATTTTCATAAGAACTAGTTTTTTGCTAACTCAGAGCAACTCATTTTTGTAGTATTAGCTTCTTGGGGGTGCATGATGAATGTTACACTCATCTCTTTCTTAAGGAGAATTTACAGCTCATTAAGTCAACGAAAAAGTTAAAAGGAAGAGGTAAATTGACTTTTACATCTGTTATTTGAATATGTTAGTTCTGCTGCCTCATTTTCACTGGATTCTTGTGAATTATTGAATGATTGAATTAACTAATTCATGAAACATTTATTTAGTGCTTATTCTGTATATGACACCATCTCTAGTCTCCAGATGCTTATAAGATTAGAAGGTGGAAATAGAGTTGAAAGCAAAGAAATATGATAAAATGTTAATAGGTGACATGACAGAAGTCTGTTCAGAGTGAATATGCAGAGAGAATGGCAAAGGAGGGGTGCCTTTATTCTCTTGGGGTGGGGATTGGCCGGAAGGTGTCACAAACAAAGGCTGATGGTACCAGATGTCTATTGGGTCCATAAGTACTTCCAAGTGGCTGAGGAGACAGCGGTGCACGTATGATGTGGGAGAAGGGAGTGAAGAAGCTGGACACAAAAGGCCTAGATGCCGTGTGAAGGAGTTTGTATTTCATTCTACAGGAAGAGTTCCAGGTAGGCAGAACACCATTAACAGATTGGCTTTTTAGACAAATTACCCTGTGAAGGGTCAATTCCAGGGCACTTGAATGAAGGCAGTGAGATTCTGATGAGAGCTGGTGCTGAGCCAGGCAGGCCGGGCATTGCACAAGCCAATGGCAGATGGAAGGACGTCAAGGAAGTAGACTTCATGAAATTGGCATCAAATTTTAAATATTATCTTTATAGCAACTGCTGATGAAATTAGGCCCTGGAAAGCAATACAGCCAATACATGTTGAGAGGAATCTTCCTCTGTGCTTCCATTGCATTTTGGAAACACAGTGACTGTGGCATTTCCCACACTATGTTGTAATGCACTATATTGTTAATACTTGTTCGCAACACTTTCTGCCCTGAGACTCTAAGCTTCTTAAGGTTAAGAACCAAACTACTGAATTATTTGTGTATGCCTAGCATGGAGCCTCGTATGAACCGGGGCTCCATAGATGTCTGAAGAGTAAAACTCCTGACACCATAGTCAGTGCTTCTTCCACATGTACCACATGGCATGAAAGTATGAAAACATCACTGAGACTTGCCTTTTATTCATCCATTTCCATCTCTCATCTTGAGGGGCCAAAGCAAAGTCACCAGCAGATAGAACAGGCAGATGATTCTTTCTACTTTGCTTTAAAAGTTAGATCACTTCATCAATTATCAAAATGTGTCCCTACATCCAGAAGTTTGCATTAAAGGACCAATAATGGATATTTAGACTATAAATATGATCATAAAAGTGGATACCTGTTGTTCTACTGTCTTCAATGGTCTCATGATCACAAATCTAGCAGGTTAGTTTGCTTTTGTATCTCTTCTTATGTTACTCAGTGTTTTAACCTGGCTCACCCTTATTCTTCCACACAGATCCGTAATGCCTCCTGCCTGCCTCTTTGAAGATGGAGGGGAAATCTGTGGGAGAGCCTACTCAAGGGGTGCCTAAAGTCAAACTTCCTGCCAAGGCAGAAAGCACAGGACACTGGCTGGTGGAAGATCATGCTCGAATATGGGAAGTTTTAAAGACAGAAGAGGTAAGACAACTCTAAATGATTCAGCGGGTATAATGTTGGATTTGCTCATACTTGAGACTGTAATTTTTAGTGTATCCAGAACCACAGGTCAGCTTGGCAAATCTTTATTCAGGGGTCATAGGCACAGCCATGACCGGAGAACAATAAATCAGGGGTTTGTTCCTTGGACATGAATGACTACACAGTGATTCAGGCAAAGGAGGCAGCACTGACAGCCAGGGCTTAACAAAGAATTATCTGAGCCTTGTACACATATATGATCTGCACTTCAGCCTCAGGTTCCACCAATGCATAGTGGGGGGCATTTCCCTTCCTGCCTTCTCTCTCAAGGCTGCCCCTCTGTGACCCCTTTCTCTCTCAAGCATTGCCTCGGGTTAAATGTCCCCCCAAAACTTAATTCCCACTTAAACTGTAGAGGGTGGGAAATTCTGTTATGGTAATTGAAAGGTGGGGCCTTGAAGAACTGATTAAATTGTAGGACCATGCTATAGTGAATGGATTAAAAATGGTGGTCAGGGGCGTGGCTTGGAGGGCTTTAAAAGGAGAGTGAATGAGGAGGTTAGTCTCTCTCTCTGCTCTGCCATTTTCACAATGTGATACCCTGCCATCACTGTCACCACCACCAAGATCTTCACCAGCTGTGTTCCCTGGACTGTGGACTTCCCAGCCTCAGAAACTGTAAACAATAAATTTCATTCTCTTTATAAATTTTCCAGTTCCGCATATTTTGTTAATAAGCAACAAAATGGACTGATACAGGCATAGTATTATTAAAGTTCATTTTGACTTATATCAAATGCTACTGTGTGTGTGTGTGTGTGTGTGTGTGTGTGTGTGTGTATGAGAGAGAGAGATAGAGATGCTCTTATTCCTTCAGTAGAAATTATAAATTATGGCTTTTGTTTTTATTACTTGTTGGAGGTAAAATTATACATAATGGTAAGATATTAAAGGACCATTTCCCTATAGACATTGTTGAATGAAGAGCAATGAAAGGGAGATTGGAAAGAGAATGGAGTTGTTAGCTTAAGCCTGGAAAGGCCTGACTTCGCTGAGCCTGGTATATGCCCACCTTTTCTGCTGTGAGAATGAAATGAAAGCCAAAAGTTTAAATACATGAGAAAGAACATCTCAGAGAGTGGTTCAAAAGCAGAAACTTCAAAACAACTAATGTGGTAATGAAATTTAGTAGGGAAAACACAGTACACTTAGGCAATTTTATTGTGGCTAACAGAAAGACCAGCAACTATTTTCTGAGAAGCTTCCTTGGGTGATATTCGTTATCTTGGGTGGTTGTCTAAAGTCTGAACCTCACCTTACAAGCCAAGAAATGTTATTTTCTCAGATATCTAACAGCAGCATTCTCCTTCTGGGGCAAACTCACATGAATTAAGTTTATGCGACTGATGTATAAAAAGAAAACGGCAATCCCTTAATTGATAAAGACAAATAGAAGAGTTTCATCTCCTAGAATACTCAGGTTAGAAGGTCTTTCTTCTTGTAAGCAAACCAGAATGGGAAATCAAAGAATGGTGAAAAAGTTGATTCCTAAAAATGGAATCATAACAAATGCAATTACACAATTTGCCCTTTTTGACAGCATGAGGCTAACAGTTAGCTTTTGGGTTGCAAGTAACTGAAATTGACTCTGTCTAATTTTAAGCACAATGAGAAATTATTGCAGGATGTTGGAAAACTTACAGAATTGATAAGTTAGGGGAACTAGGTTGGACATAAAACAGGATCCAAGTCAGTAGGAACTGCTCAGGGCACTACCCCTAGCACAAATTGCAAACTGTTCCCTCCACGCCCCCATATTCTCATATTTTTTCTGCTCAGGATGCAAAGCCATGGGAGAGAGGATCTCTCTATGAAATTTAGTCACATGTCTTCCTTTTGGTTATTCTGTAAAAAGAAAAAGAAATTTCCCCTAGGAATAATTTTACCAAGTCCTCATTGCACTTGTGTTTAAATTTCTAATGTTCACACGTTGTGACAATTCCAGTCCAAGAAAGTAATCTAACAACTAGTTTTAGACATGTGAAATGCAAATACAAACCCTTTCTATAGGTATACTTGCACAGCAGACTTTTTGTTTTTTAAAGAAATAAAATTCTAAAGGTAGCCCTTGAAGTTTTGTGTATCCCACCTAGCAGTGCCCAGATTAGGGTGAGATAAATGAGGTGCCCAGGGCACAAAATTTAAGGAAGCTCTCACTCTTAGGTTTGTGCCTGCACTTGCGCAAACTTGAGATTAAGTGCATCCTTAAATTTTGCACCCTAGGCCTATTGCTTGCCTCACCCTAGTTCTGGCCCTGACACCCTATTCTATTTCCCTCCCTTCTTCTCCAAAGCTAATTACAATCCTGAATTTGGTGTTTAGCATTCTTATGCATATGTCAATATTTATATTCTGTATGTGCATATCTCTCTATCCAACATATAGTGTCGTTTTCTATCTGTTAAATTTTGTATAAGCTTTATACCTGTACATCTACCTCTAAAACTTGCTTTTCTCACTTAACATTTTGTTTCTATTTTATCTGTATTCTATGCTGATACATGTAGCTCCAGCTTATTCCTTTTAACTGCTGTTTATATTCTGTTGATATTAATCTAATATGAGAGTAATCTATTTATTCATTCTCTTATTAAACATTTAGGGTTTTTTTTTCAATACAACGGGCAGTATAATACATTTTTCCTGTGAACATGCGCTAGAGTTTTTTCTAGCACAGACACCTGGAAGTGGCATGCTGAGTTGTAAAGTAGGAATACCTTTAGTTTTGCTACGTATTGCCAGACTGGTCTCTGAAATGAGGTCATGAGTTTGTATCCCTGTCAGCAGCATTACAAGAATTCTCCAGTTCTACATCTTTACCTGTTACTGGTAGTGACAGACCTTTAAACATTGGTTAATCTGTTTTGAAATGGGGCCTTGTTATTTTAACGTGAATTCATGAATTTCCCTGAATTCTTGTGAAGTTGAGCATCTGTTCACATTGGTTATTGGCTATTTAATTTTCTCTTCTGTGAATTATCTGGTCATATCCTTTGCCTAGTTTTTTCATTGGGTCATTTGCTTTTCCTTGTTGACTTTTGGAAACTAATATTTTGTTTACTAATCCTTTTATTGATTTTATGCACTGAAATGATATTTTCTGTCTAAATTTTAAAGTTTTCAATTTTAATGTAGTAAAATTTATCAATTTTTTTTCCCCTTATGGTTTGTGTTTTTGTCCACTTTAAGAGTTCTTCCTGAATCCAAGATGGCAAAGATATTCTTCTATTTTTTTTCCCTAAAAGTATTAAATGCTTGCTTTTTTTTTTATATAGATAATCAATTATCCTAGTATCATTTTTGAATGTCCGTCATTTCTTCTTTAGTTTATAATGCTATCTCTCAGATATCATGTTTCTACATATACTCTCTCTACTGATATGATACTCCCTCAACTACTGTAGCTCTAAAAGAAACCTGAATATCCAATAGGGCATGTCCCTCCACTGAATCATTAACCTTCAGGATTGTCTTGACTGTTTTTGGAAGTTAGATTTTCCATATGAATTTAAAATTAGTTTTTTCAATTCTGCAAATATGAGGAAAAATGAAACAAAAGCTTGTTAGGAATTTGATTGGGATTTCAATAAATTTATTAATTAATTTGGGGGATATCAACATCTTTATATTCAGTGAATATCTTGTCTTCTTCTTGACTTTAGGGTCATACTTTAGTACTTCATCCTTAATGCTTTACCAATATTTCATTCACATTCTTTTGCTGTAGGATTTTGATAACTAAGTTTAGGGAAGTTCTTTCTGTTTCTTTTTTTTTTTTCTTAAATGTTAATTTTTTTACATTATAATATTTGATACTTAGAAAATAATATGCATGCAAGTTATAGAGTGTAATGTTAAAACAAACACTTGTAAGTCCATAACCAACTTAAGCACCAATTTGTTGAATCCATGTGTGGACTCTGCCGCATCCTATTTCCTGGGATTTCTCTCCTTGCAAAAGTAACCATTTACTTGAAATTTGGGTTTAATCATTCTGTTGCTTTTTAAAAGTTTTTGTTGCATATGTGTATCCTCAAACAATATTTTTTGGTTCTATATGTAGATGTGTGCAAGAGTTTTTCTCTGTTAATTCCTATTAGGTTAATTTTTGAGTTAGTACCTGCAAGTTCCTTTCACAAATTGTTTTCCAATTCAGTGGTACCAGTTTATGCCCCCAAGCGATTCATAAAAATTTCCTCTGTTTCACATCCTTGTCAACTCTTGAAATTGTAAGATTTCTTAATTTTTCTAACGTAGTTGAAATAAAATAAAATTCTTTGCTCGTCAGTTCTTTTTACATCTCAGTTCCATTAAAGATCACTTTTCTTTTTCATTTATAGTTAATTTTCTGAGAGTCTAACAATAACAGAAATCTCTCTCTCTCTCTCTCTGGTCTTAAAATGTCTTTTATTTGACTTTGAATGATAGTTTAGATGGGTATAAAATTATAGCTTATTTTCTCTTAGTGCATTGAAAATATTCTACTGTCCTCTACATTCCATTGCTTGGGAGGAAGACCTAGCATAAAGTTTAATTTTTATTCTTCTGACTATAAAGTCTTTTCTCCCTAGCTACTTAGATATTCTCTACATTTTTGTTGTTCTGAAGGTCCACTCTTCTGTTTTTAGGTGTGAGTTTCTTTTTATTTAAACTTTCGGGATTCAAAAGGCATTGTAAGTGTGTGAATTGGTGTCTTTCATCAGTCTGGAAAGATCTCTGTAATTTTTTCCCCCAAATTTTGCCTTATTCTTCTTTGCAACTCCAATAATATTTACATTTGCTCTTCTTCCTCTTTTCTCATGCTTCTTAACCTCTCTTTCATAGTTACTATTTTTCCCCCTCTGTGTTGCATTCTGATTAATTTTAGATCTATCTTCCAATTCAGTAATTCTTTCTTCAGCTGTATCTAATTTGCCCTTAGCCTCAATTGTTGTTTTTAAAATCTTTGTTCTACTTTTTCTTTCCAGAAGTTCTGTTTTGTTCTTATAAAATCTTCTAGTTACTTTTTAAATCTCTTTCTTCCTATTTATATTTTTAAAGTTTTTTTTATTATTATTTTTGGTTGACACATAGTATTTGGGCATATTTATGGGGTACAGTGTGATATTTAATAAATGTGTACAATGTGTAATGATCAAATTAGGGTAATTTGCATATCCATCACTTCAAACATTTGTCATTTCTTTGTGTTTGGAGCATTCAAAATCCTCTCTTCTAGCCATTTGAAAATATACAATGAATTGTTAATTATAGTTACCCTACACTGCTGTAGAAAACTAGAACTTATTCTTCCTATCTCGCTGTAATTTTGTATCCATTGACCAACCTCTTCTTATTCCCTTACTCCCCTACTCTTCCCAGCCTCTAGTAACCACTATTTAACTCTCCACTTCTATAATATAAACTTTTTTAGTTTTCATATATGGGTGAGAACATGTGGTATTTATTTTTCTGTGCTTGGCTTATTTTGCTTAACATAATGTCCTCTAGGGTCATCCATGTTGCCATGAATGACCGGATTTTATTCTCTTTTATGACTGAATAGTATTCCAAAGTGTATATACCACATTGTCTTTATCCACTCCTCTGCTGAGGAACACTTAGGTTGATTTCATACCATGGCTATTGTGAATAGTGCTGCAGTAAACATGGGGGTGCAGATATTTCTTTAGTATGCTAATAAAATGAGTTTGGAAAAATTCCCTTCTCTTCGATTTTTTGGAGTAGTTTTGGAAGAATTGGTATTAGTTCTTTTTTAAAGGTTTGGAAGAATTAAACAATGAAGCCATTTGGTCCTGGGCTTTTTAATATTGGGACACTTTTTATTTCCGATTCAATCTTATTACTCATTGTTGGTCTGTTCAGGTTTTCTATTTTTTTCTAGGTTCAATTTTGGTAGGCTGTTATATGTCTAGGAATTTATCCATTTCCACTAGGTTTCCAACTTGTTTGTGTATAGTTTTTCATAATAGTCTCTAATGAACCCTGTATTTCTGTGCTGTCAGTTGTAATGTCTCCTTTTTCATTTCTGATTTTATTTATTTGGGTCTTTTTTTTCTTGCTTAGTCTAAATAATGGTTACCTTTTATGAAAAGCAACTTTTTATTTCACTGATCTTTTGTATTTTTTTTTTTTAGTCTCAATTTTATTTATTTACGCTGTGATTTTTATTATTTCTTTCCTTCTACTTATTTTGGGTCTGGGTTCTTCTTGCTTTAATAGTTCCTTGAGGTACATGGTTAGGTGGTTTATTTGAAATATTTCCACTTTTTTGATGTAGACATTTATTGCTATAAACTTTCCTCTTAATACTGCTTTTGCTGTATTCCATAGGTTTTGCTATGTTGTGTTTCTATTTTCACTTGTTTCAAATAATTTTAAAATTTTCTTTTTCATTTTTTCACTGACCCATTAGTTCTTTAAGAGCATGTTGTTTAATTTCCATGTATTTGTACAGTTTCCAAAGTTTCTCTTGTTATTGACTTCTAGTTTAATTTCATTGTGGTCAAAAAAAGATACTTAGTATGATTTTGACTTTTTAAAACTTGTTGAGAGTTTTATGACTTAACATACGGTCAATCTTGGGGAATGTTTCATATGCCAATGTGAAGAATGTGTATTCCACCTTCATTGGATGGACTGTTCTGTAAATGTCTGTTAGGTCCATTTGGTCTATAGTACAGTTTAAATTTGATGTTTCTTTGTTGACTTTTTGTCTAGATGATCTGTCCAATGCTGAGAGTAAGCTGTTAAAGTAGTCAAGATTGCATGTGTCTGCAGTGACAGTGAGAGCTCATGGGGGCTTTCTGCTTAACCTTTCTTCTGATCCAAGCCAATCCCTGTAGAGGATATGGGGTAGTAGAGGCAGGGTGCCTCACTCCCCTCTCTATGCTGCCATTCTAGGCTTCTGTGCAGCACAGGAATCTTGCCAGTTTCTTGCTGCAGTTCCACACTCTTCCTCAGATACCCCTGTCAAATTTTAGGTGTTTTTTGTTTGTTTGTTTGCTTTGGTCCTTTTGGTGGGGGGAGGGACAAGCACCAGGCACCTTTAATCAGCCATCTTTCTGACATCCCATATTCTTATTTTTTAAGACATATTTGTCAATAATTGTAAAGGGTGTGAGATTTTATCCTATTTGTAAGGTTGCTTGCCACAGTTTTGTGGATGCTGAAAGAAGACATGATACTCTTGGATCAGAAGAAAACGTGTTATCACTCAAAGCAAAAGCAGTAGTCAGAGTGTCAACATGTTTGTTTTGTTTTTCTGTGTCCCAGTTCCTACAAAACTGACACAAATGGGCCTAGATAGATGCCTGCAGAAGAGATGAACACTGACCTTGGGAAACTTGCCATTTTAAAGTAGGCAGTAAGCAAGCCTGTACTTGGTTCTAGTGGGAAACATTAGCTCATCTCTCAAGGTGGCTTGCTACCAGCCCAGCCCTGATAATGGTTTGGACAGAAATCAGCTGGGCCATAAAGTTTTGGCATACACAGCAAGACATGTAGGAGCAAGAGACCCATGGAAAAATGTTTCCTAACAATATTAAATATGATGGTTTTATATTCTGAGTCTGATAATTCCAGAAACTATGTGTCTTATTCTACTACCTGGTCTTTGTGCTGGCTCTTGTACCTGGTATTTTGGTTCTTTGTGAGTTTTGTGATTTTTTGACTGTGAGTTCATTTTTCTTGAAACAAAGGGAATTTATTTTCTGGAGAGATTTTACATTGCTTCTGGGAACCCTATCAACTGGAAGCCACTTTAAAGTAAATTCTTAGCTTTATGTTTTTCAAACCATTCAATGGGAAAACAACCTGGAAACCTATGGATGGGTGACATGCATGTGGTAGTGACTCGTAAAGGGAAAAGTTTCCCCCTCCCTGTCCCTACTTGGCATTATATTTCAAGACAGTAACATTACTGGTATTATCATGGAGAACATATTATTACTAGTTTACCTCAGTGCTGAGAAAGTAACATTTTGAAATTCCCATTTTATGCATGGGGATTTCCTGTAGGTTCGCTCTATTGAGCCAGCCCTGGGCTTTGCATATTGTTTCCTGTGTGCTTTAAGGTAATAAAACATATAATGGTTAGAGTAAAACTAATGCTGTAACAAATAAAGTCCAAAATTTAAGTAGCTTAACACGATAAAAGTTTATTTCTTGATCACGTAATAGTCCAATTTAGGAGTTTCTGGTGAGAGTGCTACTTTTCTCCATATGGTAATTCAGGGACCCATGCTACTTTCTTCTTGCAGCTCCACCATCCCCTGGGGCCTGGGAATCTTCTGTATTCAGGTGGCATGTCACAGAAAAAGAGGTTGAAGAAGACACACCCAATTCTTCACTCTCCTGGACCAGATGGGACATGCATTATACCAGTTTACATTCCATCACTGAGCACTAGTCCCATTGCTCCACACACGTGAGGGAGGTGAGGTACAGAAATGTAATTTCTTGCTGGGAAGCTACTTCCCAGTGGTGACTCAATACTATGGAAGGGGAAGTACAAATTAAATTTTGGTGGAGAGTTAAATAAGTGCCACAAAAACCAAAGCTTAAATTTACCTGATTTGCCCAGTGACCTCTAAATGGAAACTGACTTAAATACTTACCTTTGTGGGTTCTGCTTTCATTTAGGTTTTAACTTTTTAAGAGTTTTTAATTTCTTGCCAGATCAATGTATTATATAAGAGGAATTTTAGTTTGAATTTATCAAGTACTTTTTAGTTGTTTTAAGTGGGAGAGTCAATTAGGATATTTAGTATACCATACTGCTGGACAGGTGAGTTCTGTACTCTCCTGTGAGTTATTAGAAAGTATGATCTTAAAAATCTATGCTTTTTTTAAAAAAAAACCTTGTCTTTCACTTGGTTAGAAAGTGTCATCTACATAATGTTGAATTTTTGTTATTTTTTGGATGTATTTTGTTAAGTACCTGCTTACACACAAATATTCACAACTGACTTCTTGTAATCATCTAAAAGTTTTATGTAGGCACAAATCAGTCTTGCAAGTATATTTGAAGTTAAAATATTATTTTCATTTTAATGTAGTGATTAATTGTAACTATTACAAATACATCCTTAAAATATAAATATTTAATTTTTAAATTATGAATAATACCTGTTTGTAGTAGAAAATAATGAAACCTTTATGGAAGGGTCAGTATGAAAAATAAATGTCCTTATAAAATCTCTGTATCCTTTATTTTTTAAAATGAGCAAGGGAGTAGTGGGAGGATAGGATCTGTACTGTGGTGATGGAAGTGTTCAGTTTTTTGATCATTGTGGTGTTACATGGGTATACACATTTACCAAAACGCATTGAACTATACACTTAAAATGGATGTATTTTATTGTATGTAAATTATGCCTCAATAAAGTTGTTCTTAAAAAATGGGCAATGGGATAAGGAAACAGAGTTAAATTAATCAATCAATCAATAATTGCAATACAGTGATGGGTGCTGTAATAAATGTGTCCCAGGTATTTTGAGAACCTAGAGCATGTAATCCTGCATGGGTGCAAGTATGCTTATGTATGAAGATACTTCAAAAAGTTCGTGGGAAAATGGAATTAAAACATAATGCTAATCTTTCCATGAACTTTGTGAAGGCCCCTCATAGGTAGGGCTGTCAAGGAAAGCAAGCTTCCCTGGGAGCTAATACTAGATTTCAGTCTTAAAGGAAAACTGGAAGTTAGCCTGGCAAATGGAATTTTAGAAGGGGAACCAGAGCAAATATTCCTGGAGGAGGGAAAACTGTACAGGGGAGTGTTAGAGAGACTATCCTACAGTTTGGAATGTCTGTAGCAGCAGATGAATGGCAAGAGACAAAGCTGAGAGGGACCAGGTAGTGAAACGTCTTATATGTCTCATACAGAAATTTAGAAATTATCTCATGGGCATTGGGGAGTCACTGAAGGGTTTTAGGCAGGGGTAGTGACATGGTCAGGTTTGTTTTTTTAGCAATGCTAGTCTGTCGGGCAGGTGTGGGATGTCCTAAAATGCTTCAAAACCCTTCTAGCTCACATATGTCTCTCTCTTCTCCGTCCATGCTATGCTTGTCATTGCTCAATTAGGCATTATTTGGGGTTGTTCTTTTTTTTTTTCATGATGGTAATTTTTTCTCTCCAATTAGAATGTCTGTCCTTGAGACCATGCCCATTAGTTTAATTCTACTTCACTTATAATCAATCCCTGAAGCACTGGCATACTGCTGGACACAGGTTGAAACACAATCCCAATGACTGATTGATGAATCTTTTTCTTGATTTAATGGTAATTTGTTGTTTCTCTTAAGTTGTAAGATCACCGAATGTTATCCCTGGGTACAAAGATGATTCATTTGATTTGCCTTTGGATGGCAATAGGTTGTAGTGATTTTCCTTCTTCTTTCTTTTTTTTGTTATTGCTGATTTAATTTGCATTGAGTCATCCACCACAGACTGGACTTATCTGTGTTCAGTGTTTTACATCTGTGAGAAAGCCACTAAGATAAGCAGTGTTCTCTGTAGCTATGTAACAGAGATGTTCTCTGTGTGAAATTAATCTAGTGAATGCCTGTATGGAGATTGGACCTATGACCTCTTCTCTGTCCAGCTCAGGAAGGGGGCCCCACATTATCACGTCACATTCTTGGAGGGGGAAATAGTAATGTGTTCATCATGCATGCTTTGGAAATTAAATCATACTCATCTGAGGGACAGGAAGAGGGAAAATTTTTTAAAAAGCTGCATGACAATTTGTGCAAGGCAGTGGAAGTGCACTGTATTAAACTCTGAAGAGCCAGCTCGTTGCTGAACTTAAACGCTGTGATTTGATGACAGAGCTGGGGGTCTTTATGATTCTGAATGAATTTCTTTTTCTCTCTGCCACAAATTTTCATGTGAGGCAAAGGGATAAAAATTTACTCCCTAGGAAGTTATTAATACCGCATATAAAAATGCTTTGAAGTATGAGTATCGGAGATGAGTAAAGTAGGCACATCATCGGTAGTGAGAAATGGGATATTGAGAATGAATTATGTTTAGTTAGGGTCTGTAAGGGAGGGAAAATATTGCTTATTGAGACCTCCTCAGTGTCAAGAACTGTACTTGGTACTTTCGTACTCGTCAGTATATTTAATTTTCACAGCCATAGATACATTTAACTTTACTCATAAGGGTTTTAAAGATTAGAGGTTAAGTCACACGCCCAAAGATAAGCTGTTAAGTGGCAGAGTAAGATTCTAACCCAAGTTTGCCTCTCTTCAGTTCTATCTCCTTATCTCCTCTTGAAGTTATTTCCCAAAATTTAAATCAATTTGATTGTTCACTTGGTTTCTCTGCCCAAACCTTAACCATTTCTGGCCAGGGCATCGACTTGACTTCCATACCTGGTATCAAACTTGCTCTCATGGAGCTTTGTTCTGTAATATCTGGTGTGAACAAACACCAATGTGCCATTAAGTCATAACCTTCTTGTATTTCTCAAAGTGTTGGCCCAGTTAGTGTGATTGGGCTTCTATTTAAGTCCCCCCATACGTCTTAGCCAGCTTGAGCTGCTACCACAAAGTACCATGGACTGGGTAGTTTATAAACAACAGAAATTTATTTCTCACAGTTCTGGAGCCTAGGAGTCCGAAATCAGGGTACAAGCATGGTCAAGTCTGGTGAGGCTCTTCTTCCAGGCTGTAGACTGCCAACTTCTCACTGTGTCCTCACATGGCAGAAAAAGCTAGAGAGCTCTCTGGGTTCCCTTTTACAAGGGCATTAATTCCATTCATGAGGGCTCTACCCTCATGTCCTAATTACCTCCCAAAGGCCCTACCAACTAATACCATCATGTTGGGGGTTAGGATTTCAGCATATGAATTTTGGTGGGCACAAACTTTCAGTCTAAAGCAGTATCCCAGTATCTCATGGGGACTGCCCCTCTTTAAGTGATACCCTTAACTCCATCCTATTTAAATGGAACCCTAGAACTCTGCTAAGTTCTTTATTGCTCTGTCTTCTGCATAACTGAGCTCTGCTTCACATACTCCAAGCTATTAATTGGGATCCAATTGTGAACAGTCTGACTGGAACCTGGATATTTTCACCCATTCCCTGAACTCAGTTGCTTCCCTGGATGTTAAAGCTTGCCAAAATCACATCAGAGTTTTCCTTTGCCATTGTTTTGTGTTCTTTTATGAAATGGTCAGTCATATGCAGACATAAGAAAAGACACAGGAGAGGCTCAGGAAAAAACAAAGTTTATTACACTCACAGGTCCTAGAGACAGGAGGCAGGGCCGCATGCAGGAACACATGGGAAAGATGCCATAGTGGTCGTGAAGCAGAAGACAGAAGTGAGGGGGAGGATTTAGGCCACTCCTTCATTGGGTTTCTGAGGAACAGTTTCGGATTGGCCAGTTTGAATAATTTCAGTGGGCCATCAGGGCAGTCTCTGGTTGCCTGGTACCCAGCCCTGGGATGATTAAGGCAGAGAAATATTGTCTCCTGAGGTGTACAGACCAGATAGATGAGGTGTGGCTCTGGATCAGTTAGTTTGCATCAAAGACGTGCTTTGGGCCCTTTGATATCTTTAAGACTCAACTAGCCCCAGGAATGGCAGTCTCTTCCATCCAGAAAAAATTTTAAGATGTCAAAACATCACAATATACAGAAATTTAAAAAAAATATTTACAACACAGTCCTTAAGACACAGCTTACCAAACAACCTGCTATCACCATGGGGCGCATACCTATAGTCAAGGAAGTCTGTCTAGCTGCAATCCATCCGCTTTATGTCTTTTTATTCTACTCCATTGGCCAGAGTCCCAAGTTTCCTTCGGGTTAGACCACTTGAGTTGTGGCATGTTGCTTTCAATAAGTTTCATAGTCTAAAGGGGATACTCAGGATATCAAAGCTGTCATTATGGTTGAATTTCAGTGTTGGTATTAGAAGGTGTTCAAGTATCACTTCTTTAAGGAAGACATCCTTGACCCTTCTGGTCAAGACTAGTGACCCTCCTGTGTGTTCCTGCTAATCTATCTCATAAGATTCATCACATGAATTGTGATTGAATGTTTTATATATTGCTGTCTCCCAAACTAGAAATTAAGCTTCTTAAGGGTAGAGCCTCTGCCATATTCATCTTTGTATGTACAGTATTATTTGGTGTCTGGCACATAGTAGGTACCTAATAAATACTTTCTGAATAGAGAGAATTTATAGAGGGACTAAGAGCTTAGACTCTAGAGAATGGCTGTGATCATAGTAAATTCCTTAATCTGTATTTCAGTGTCCTCATCTGTAAAATGGGTATACTAATAGGGTTGCTATGAGAATTTATTGCGTTACGATATGTAAATTAGTTAGAACAGAGCTTTGAACGTAATAAGCAACGTAGACTTTTATTATTATTGAATGAATCAGTAAGGGAAAGAGTACAAATATTAGTCCATATTAGACTACCAGTTGTACAATAGTTGCTTTTGACCCCTGCTGCCTGAATTCAAGATTTCCCCATGCTCTGGAAAGCCCTGCACTCTAGGATCCTTTTGATGTTTATAAATGCCTGCAGAATCTGAACTGGCCGACACGGCCGCCTGACTCCAATGAGACTCTCCTCGCTAAGGTTCATACAGGGTGATCTTTCAAGAAGGAAGACAGTTGGCCCCAAATAAATAGCGTTGTGTTGAGATATATGAATTCTTTGGGGCAGAACCAGATGTGGGTGTGTCAGAGCCACTCAGCTCTATCCCTCCCTCCCCTGCGTATGAGGTGGTACTCACTCCAGTTAGCAGTGTGCCCCTCAGGTGAAGTGTTCTTGTACCCAGGTAGACAGGCTGGGTTATAAACCTTGTTTTCTCCTGGCTGCTGATTCAGGTTGCTCAGGTGAATGAGAAAAGGCAACCCCTCCAAGAGGTTAAAATCAGATTTAATACGTCCAGAGCTTTCTTCTGTAAAAACCTCTTAGATATTTGTATTCAATTTAGCTTGCTCTGTTTGGCTCCCAGGCCTAGAATGAGACCTGCCTTCACCATACTAGACATGAACATTTCTTTGCATTTTAGTGTAGAGAAAAAAGGAAACTCCAGTTTAGTAAAATAAATAAATAAATAAATAAACAAACAAACAAATAAAGCCCAGTTTTTTGAGGGCCTGGAAATCATTCATTCATGGAAGTCTGAGGTCTCCCAAGAAAAAGTTTGCAAAGCAGTTCTATTTCAGCCCATTGTTTCCCAAAATGTGTTCACCATTAGCCTCAGGGTCTCCTTTTATTCCCTTGTAAACTTCATTATGTCAGGAGAAGCCTGACATCAGGCAACAGAGGTGGGGGTTTGGGGGAGGGGAGAGCTCACACACTGATGTTTCCTGTGAAAGAGAAAAGATGCGTCTTCTGTCCTTTAGACTTACCTTTCCTTTGAGGCAAATATGAAGAAGAACTAACATTATTTAAATTTGTCTTTGCCTCACAAATATGGGAGGGATATTTGCGAAAGGTTGCACTTCTTCCTACAGCAATGAGTAGCTAGTTTAAAGGCCCATCTTTTGTCAGGGGCCCAGATGAGGCAATAATTGAAAACCTTCACTAGAAACTCTTCCCCTATGACCTGGCATCTGAGAAATTCACTTGCTTTATTTGATGAGAAACCCTGGTCTAGGAATCTCAGGAAACTTTGTAAATGAAGAAAATTTCAGAAAGATGGAGATTTTGGAGGGTGGAGTGGGGGGTGTCACTGATAGGAAAGAGTTAACATTCTTTAGAAAATTGCACTCTGACACTGGTAGCCCCAGTGCCTTTGCACGTCATGCTGCTCTCTCTGTTGGAACACCAAGCTAACTCTTACTCATCCTGCAGACTCTGGGGGTTCTCCCTGACCTCCACAGACCACATCATGTGCCCCTGTCATTTGTTTCTTTCTTCCTTGCCTCCCTTCCTTCCTTTTTTCCTTTCTCTCTCTCTCTCTCCCTCCCTCCCTTCCTTTCTCCTCCTCTCTTTTTTCTTTCTTCCCTGTTTCCTTTATATACATTTATCACACTATATGGCAGTTACTATTTTATATTTTTTCCTAGTAGACTGTGAGCTCCTAACACAGGGAACTATCTGTCTTATTCAAAGTTATATAACTGCAATGTTGGAATGTTTGCTGCATGAATGAATGAATGAATGAATGAACAAAGGAATAGACAAATAATCAACTATCTCGGCATGTTCATACTTCACCCTGAGAAGAGCACCTAAGTGACAGGATTTCTGGGAATTAGTGGTGTTTTCTCTGATGCAACGAAAGAGCTGACCCAAGGCTCAGGCTGCATGTTTTATTCTGTGGCTAGCACTTGCCAATAACAGGAACCATTACAGTTTTACTGGATTTCTGAGAATAACTAACATATGTGTATAGTAAAAACACAGTGACAACAAAAGCAAACAGCCCGGTGAGGAGTCCTCAGTAAGTAAAAGAGTCCTCCCACTCTTGTTTACCCTTATGATCAGGTCATGCTTATAAACTAACTCATTGTTGCCTCAAAACACTCATTTTAAGTAGAATGGGTGCAATGTAAGAACAAATCTGAATTGTTTCAAAGTACAAATGTTGATCAAGGAAACTAAAAATGGCAGAGGCTTGAGACATTGTAATGGAAAAATCACGCCGTATCAAGGTGGGAGGAGAAGTTATTTTAAAGGAATAACTGAGTGTGGTAGAGATTAAGGAAAGTAAAAAGATCCAGGATTTCAAATGAGAGTCCAGAGTATTATAATTTACTAAGAGAAGTTCAAACTGCTGACAATACTGTCTCACAAAGGAAGAGAGTGATTGCCAAACACTCAGGACTTAGTGGAAGAAGCGTAGCAAGCCTTGGATGTGTACTTGATACAAAGTACACATCCAAGGACAAGTAATCCCTTTTGGGGAGGGACCACAGTGTCATCCATTTTCTGAGGAGAGGCAGGGACCACAAGGAAGAAGGCGCAGAGGCTCAACTGTTCCAGACTTGAACTACAGAGCTAAGCAAGTGCTGACCATTAAGCAACTTAAAATGAATTTAAACTGAGAACTGAGAAAGCAGAGAGAAAAGGGCCAAATTATTCAGTCCTAGGTTTTGTACTTTTGTTTATTTTTGTTGTGGAAAAAATATGTGACACTACAGAAATCATAAGGGAAATCCAATTTGTAAATATCTAGTCTCCTTGTAAAGTCTTTTCACACCACAACTGCAACATTGTAGTCATTGAGAGACCTGGAGGGACTTTCAGGGCCATCTGGTCTTCAGTGTAGCTTGTTTTCCTCAACCAGTGAGTGTCTATTCAGCCTCTTAGTGCTATTTTCTCACTTTGCTTTGATAGTCTCATGTTTCTTTTGCAGTGGAGAAACTTCCATGGCAGCATATGACCACTTGATTTCTTATTTTTCAGCCAAATTAACCAGAGTGCTTGTGCATGCAGTGCCCTGGTTAACTTAATTTTCTGCACATTTATAAGATAGCAGCATACAATTTAAACTAGGCGCTTAATTGATGTTAATAACAAATGTGAAAGCACATTGTCTGGCTCAAAAAGTGCAAGTTCCTTCTAAATATGGATATAATTTGAGGATATAAGCAGTAACGTGGAAAGCCCCATAGATTTTGGTTTTTAAACAGAATTTGGTTCGAACATGGTTCTGATATTTACTGGCTATATTACCTTGTGCAGGAGTTAATCTTCAAAGTCTCAGTTTTTTCCTCTATAAAAGGTGTAGAATAAATACCCTTTGGGAAGGCTGAATATGCAGTGTACAAGCATAATGACTGGCACATAGCACGGGCTTAGTAATATAGTTTCCATTTTTCTCCACTTAGTTAACTAGGGACTGACCACAAAACCATTTGAGTTTTGGCCCTTTGAAAGTAGTCTTGAATAGGCTGGAATATGAAAAACTCAACATTTGTCATTTCTAGGTGGTGGTAATATAAACATGATTATGTATATATTTGTGCTTTTCTTTGTCTTTTAAAATTCTACAAATTAAACACATAAAAACAAAAGGGTTAAATAAAATGAGATAATCATTAAATAAAGAAAAATCTAAAATAAATTAATTCCTACCTTAGTGGATATAGAATAGTGAATGTGAATCACATTGAGGTACATTTGTTGAGTAACTTGTATGAAAAGGACTGACATATCCCCTGCCTCATGGAGCTTACAGTTCATTTGGGAATAAAGATTAAAAAAAAAAATCATCATACATGAGGTCAGACAATTCAAAGGAAATACAAGTTTGTAAGACAGCACATACAAGGCACGTTTTGCCTGAATTTGGGAAATTAGGAAAAGCTAAGAGTAATTAATGATGTGTAGGAGTAAGTGATGTATAAACTGGTACTGGAGAATGAATGGGAGTGAACTACACCGAGGAAAAGAGATGCAAGTGAGGATGTCCCACACGGAGGAAAAGCATGTGCAAAGGCCCAGAGGGGAGAGGGAATGGAGGCTGAAGAGTAAACAGTACGGGCGGAGGATAGGGTTCAAGGTAGCAGCAGTAGGGAGAGGCAAGGCTTGAGAGGAAGACTGTCAGGTCATGAAAGGTCATGCAAGCTTTATGCCTCCTGAGGAAAATTTGTCCACCAAACATCAAGACAGCGTCTGCCACTGCTGGTGATGTTTTCATTTTTGTACTAATGTTGGTGCTTAGGAACCGATAATTCCATGCTTGAAGTCTGATGGGATGCAGTGTTTTCTGGTGAGCCTGGACTCATGTTGCTGCTGTTTTTATTGGACAAAAACTTACTTTAACTAGTTCAAGTGAACAGAATGAGTATAGAAATTTTGTCTTCTACACATTCTCAACCTCAGAACTTTCACAGATGGACCAAAGCTGTCCCGACCAAGTGCACCCAGTTCTGCCTGCCATTGACAGAATATATTAGCAGTGGCTTATTTAATGTTTTTTTGGAATTACAGAGAAACAGACTTGAAGATAGCCTTAGGGAACCTAACTTGTAAGTAGATGAGCTTTGTAATAAAAAGTTAACTTTATCATATTTTTCTCAGACTGTTAATGTCCTCTTGCATCAGATGGACCATGTTTATGTCCCTGATCTTGAAGTTAGCCAGAGTTTTTGAAACTAATAAATAATTTTGTAATCTGGAAGATTTTTCTTTGTAAAAAACCAGTGGCGTTTGTCCATTATCCTATGCAGCTGGAGCTAGGATGACTTGAGTTTGGTTTGGAGAATCTGGATAATCACATAAACATAATCACACAGGAGCAGAGACTAAGGATGATTACATTCTAATGAGAGTCATTTGCAATATCTGATCATGTTTAAGCACAGGACCATTACAAATGATTTCATAATGGAAAATAAACGGGCCACACAATTCAGTATACATAAAGCATCTGGTGACCTTGTCTGTAACTGCTCAGGGAGGGAGTTCACAGGAAAACTGATGATCTAAGATTATGATTTCCCCAAAGTTGCAGAATAATGCCATTATACTCTAATTTTCAATTGCTGCTCCATGGACTTGGTTTTTACAATTGTATAAGATTCTCAAAGACTCTAAGCTTTGCAAACTCCGGTTACATGATAAAGTTCCTGGCCAGTCTCTTTTAATTTGGGAGTATACTTTTTACTGTCATTTGAGTTCTTCATGATGACAGTTTTTCCTTCCTCTACTCCCTGACCTGACCTGCCTCTTTCCTCCACCCCCATTAGTACTGAGAAAATTAATATTTCATTTGGAAGTGGGATGTTTGAAGGGCAGATCATCTTTACAGTTCATTTTATGTGTCCACGAAAATCTTTAAGCTACAACTTTGGTAGCATTTTTCTTTCGTCCAGTTGAATTTTTTTCTCATTTAATGGGATCAGTAGTTCAAAGCAGGATCTGTTTACTTTTGGCTCAATTTCCACCCCACTGGTTGTGACTTTTAGATGTGTATGTGGAATCTTGTTCTCAGAGGAAGATCTAAGGAGACCCTGTTATAAGTGTGGGTTAACCACCATAAGGCACAGCTGGTGCAAATCAGCATGATGCAGCAATGGCTGAGGGTTATTGGCAGAGCTTGTGTTTGAATTAAATACTAAAGAAGAAAAGGAGCTCTGTACTCTAGGATAGAGAAGGGAAAAGCTAGGGAGGGAGAAGGGGGGATATCAAAGATAAACAGGAGAGGAAAGACATTAAAAGAGCAAGGATTTTCCTAGTGACCTCATAAACAAGTAGTAAGGGGTAAACCATATGCTATGTAAAGTTTTATTAAGCAAAATGATATATATACATGAGAGATACTCAAAAAGTTTATGGAAAGATTTGTATTATCTTTTAATTCCATTTTCCATGAGCTTTTTGAAATACCCTCGTAATCCTTCACGGTTTGATGGATTTGGGGCACCTTATGTTATATGATATGTTCCTGTTCTTTATGGGGGAAAACAGAGGAACTGTGGAGTAGCTTGATAGCCCATGGAGAACTGGGAGGTTTCTTGAAAGAAGTTGGAAAGAACAGAAAATCTAGGATGAAAAAGGGTACGGATTCCATATCCCAGATTCTTTGTCCTCAGCTTGATTTGAAGTATGCCATCCGTGGTTCAACCACATGTCTCCGATTCGGGGTCAAGATATACATGGTCAGTTTAAGTTTCTCTGAGTAGGGCGACATGCTTTCCCAGATCACCCAAAGTAGGCTCAAGCTTTATAGAATTAGCTGTATCTTTCCTGAGGCCTGGATTCAGTGTTCCTTTGAAGGCAAATGAGCAGTGAAAGGTGGATCAATTTCTGAGAGACCGTCAGGTTCCAGCTCCCTGGCAGAACTGTACACCTGGCACTGCTGGATCTAGAGCCTTTCTTAGTCTATTCTCTCAGTCTTTCAGGGGACACCTGTTGGTGGCTGGGAGGAGAGAGGAGGCAAGACTTTCTCCTGCCCCGGAAGACAGACTCTTATCAGTAAGAGAGCAGTGTAGCTGCCCGTTTTCTGAGATCAGGTATTAAAAATGGTGATTCTTATTTGTAGCACTGCAAAATTTTCTTTTTTTTATCTTGAGATCAAAGAGCTTATAGTTGCAGATGTGCTCAGATTTCAAGGTGAATATGTGAGATGGCCCCCAACGCTAATTCTAGGTCAGTGTGTGAGGTAGCTCCCGAAGTTATTCTGGGTCAAGGTGTATGTGTGAGATAGCCCCCAAGGTTAATTCTGGATCTTTATATGTGCATTAGATATTAGTGCATGTGGTAGCTCAGGCATTGATCATGTCTGTGGATGATGTTAGAAACTTTTTTAAAAAATTGAAACAAAATTGATTATACATATTTTTTCAGTACAGCATTGACTACCAGTATTTGTGTACAATATGTGATGATCAAATCAATATTACTAGCATGTTCATTATTACAAATGGTATTATTCTTTGTGTCCCTTATCGAATTTCTCCCTATTTCCCTCCCCCTCCCTGTTTCCCTCCTCTAGTAACCACATGTCTGTTCTCTCCTTCTGTGCTGGAAACTTAAAACAAGGGAACAGGTAGAACTGTGAGGAAAGACAGTTTATAAATTTGTGTCTTTTTATGAATGACAGGATAGCATTAGCGTTGAGTTTTGTAACCGATTTGAAAAAAGAAGATATTTTGTGCATGGTATGTGGGTGAAAAACATATTTCTGAGGAAGAACTGGGTCAGTTCAAAGAAATATCGATTTATAAAAGAGAAAATCGGTATCTAACTATCATGAAAAATGCTCAGGTCAAATATGACTAAACTTGATTCAGCTTAGTTTCTATATAAAGTTCTTAGTGAGTTATAAAGGGCATAGAATTTGATGGAACTCATTTTGATTCTAGTTTCCTTCCTAGAGTAATACCTGTAAACAAGTAGAACATTCTTAACGTGTTGGATGAAATCATTTTCTTCAAAGAATTATTTTAATAGAAAAAAGAGCTAATAGTATGATAGCCTTAGTCTTAAGTAGAAATGAGTTGTCTCTGAAGACGTAACTATTTTTTGTCGGGTGAGCTTAATTTAGCAGTTGCACAGATATTTGAGATCTGGTCGGTGTTATTATTCCGGACTACTTTGGAACAAATACCAGGTGATGTAATTTTAATGTTTTTAATATGCTTTGTGTCATTTTTCCCAGAAGCATGATAAATTTGAACCAAGACATCTATTTTACTTTGGACCAGTCACCTTGCATCGAGGGCATCCATTTTTGAAACAGTCATTTGGGTTGAGGGAGACAGGATATGGCCTTGAAACAGATCAAAGCTAATTGGCCCTCAGGGTAAATAAGCTCACGACCTTGGCCTCATTAGCCCTGTACTGTAACTAGTTGAAGTAACCCGCCCTGCCAGAAGTTCCACCTCCCTAAAGAAGCTCCAGCATCTAAAAATTATCCAACAAGGCTTGTAAATTTGCTGACCTAACTTCTTCTGCCCTGGTGATGAATGCTTAGATGATGAGTGAGAAAAGGTGGAGATTCTGTGTCAATCCTGGCATGAGTGACCCTGGGATCACTGTCAAGCAGAAATAAAGTGTTACTCATGCTCACTTTATAGGATTTGTATCCAGGCCAACGCCAGTAGATATTTTACTCAGATAAATGTTGATAGCCTTGCTCCATCATGAAAGCTGTTGAGGTAGGTTTTGGCCAATAGAAAGCCTCCACGTGTATCACAAACAAAAGATGTGACAGGTGACACTTTGAGTGCAGTAGACTCTTTTGCATCTCAGTCTTGCCTTACCTCTTCATACTGTCTGGATAAATTATCACATATGCCACACCAACCCTAACTGTGAAACAGATTAATGAAGCTGCAGTTCGAGACTGTACACAAGAGCAAAAGGGTTTTCTCTTTCCTAGGCCCAAGAAAACAAAGGAGTCGTGCCGTTCAGTGGAAACGGAGCCACCAGCAGTTCCTGACAGTCTGTTCTCTGCTGCTGGTTTATATTCCCCACACTTCAAGACCTATTGCCAAGTAGGTTTATCAACATTCCCTCAGAGCACCTCTTTTCTAACCTTCTGATTGGCTAGTGGGATGGGCAGGGGATAGGTGTGAACGTTTTGGTTCTTCCTATTTTCAGGCAAGGGCCAGTTCCTCTTATCAAAGTCTCTCTTCCAAAGTAAAATAAATAGACAAAAAATTCAATTAAAAACCCAGATGAGGCAATTATTACTCTTCTTCTTTCCACTTCCTCCTTCACCCTAGCACACAGTAAACATTTTCTGCAGAGGCCAACTTCTTCCTCTGTGTAGACTGGAATATTTCCTCTTTAGCTTATAGATTTTTCTGCATAGAATCTCTTTTTTCTTCCCTCTTTGACCTCACAGCCAACTGATGTTGAAGACACTTAGAAACTCATTAAAATAGTAATGGAATATTTATTAGGGTTTTTAATATTGGGGAGTGGTAATAAGAAACCCAAAGTGGGCCTTGATCTCTCTCCCAGATGCCAACCCACCCTATTAAACTGACCTTCCACCCCATCTCAAGTTGCTTTACTCAAAGTTAAGCACTGCTAACCATTTCTTGAGATTCTTTCCAGAAGAAAATATCATGCGTATACCTGAATGTATATATGTACCCATCTCCACGTATAATGTGTGTATTTTAGCACATAAGGGATTATACTGTACATAGTGTTCTGCACCTGGCTTTTTCCCCTTAATGATGCATCTTAGAAATCGTTCCATATTGGCAGACACAGATGCAACTCATTCTCTTAATCACCGCATAGTAATCCATTATATGGATGTGCCGTTTTTATTTATTCAGTCCCTGTACTGATGGACATTTTGATGTATTTTTGTAACCATGACAAATATAACACTTTGGTGACCATCCTTGCCCATATGTCTTGTTAAAAGGTCCCATGCATATTCGGAGGGTAAATTCCTAACAGTGACGTTACTCCTTCAAAGGGAATGTGTGTTTTTCATATTGATAGATATTTCCAAATTGTCTTCTAAAAAGGTTATGCCCATTTTTACTCTCAAGAGCATAAAAATCCATTTTGAATAGATAGAAAAATAATATTTTTCTCAGACTTGTGTAGCTGGTGTCTGTTTTTATTCTTAAAGTGTTCTCTGTGTTTTAGCTTCTGGACATCTGATACGTTAATAAGTGATGCTCAAATCATCTCTCTCCCCTGCCCTGTCCTGAGGATCCACCCAGCTCCAAAGCCAATCAATAGAGTAGCTCTTGTCCCACACCTTAAAAGTTAATGTCCAACCTGTGCCAGGCCAGAAAATGTTGTGGGTTCTAATTATGAGGACTGTCCACTGATGGCACTCTATCCCCAGATACGTACCACAAGGGACACCAGGGCTCCAATCCCAGGAAAAGCATCCCAGGAGACAGGATTGACTATCCCATCCCAACTCAGACAAATGGGATTTTGAGAGGTTATCACCAGCTCTGTTGCTTTACACAAGCAAGAGAGAATCTTCTTTGATGCTTGTAAAGGAAACTCAACACCTATAGGCTTCATCAGGGAAATGGAGCTCATCATGCAGACAGGAAAGCTGGGAGGAATGACTAACCACCTGAAAGCTCTTTGAAGCATGTTCCATCACAACTAAATGCTTCTTCATAAAACCTGATTTTTTTTTTTTTTTTTATAAAACCTGATTTTTGATGTCTGTTTGGCATCATAGGCCTCTCAACTATTGGGCTGTCAGACCTAGGATTTGGCACCATGTATTTTTACAGTTGAATAGGAATATTAAACATGAAAGCTACTCAAATGTCTGATATTACAGAATAATGTAGGCAAAATAGATATTGTGGTGGGTAGATTATAGTTATTTTATGTTGGCAATGTGCTTCAGCTACCGTACAGGGACTTGGTGAGATTGCTGTCATATTTGGTAAAGTATCTGCAACTCCTAGGAGGAAAGCTGGAAAAATGAATGCAAAATAATGATGCACAATCTGCTCGACTCTCCCCTGTCACACGGTGGCATAAAAACTAGCAAAATAAGAGGGCAGTAGGATCTCCATGTTTAAACCTCACTGCTGTACAGGGAACAAGAGGCCAAGTATTGTACCAGATGCAAGAATTAACTTTGCCCACGGGGGGGACAGGGACTTCCTGATGTATTAACTGAGAGAGGGAAGGAAAGGGAAATAGGAAGAGAACTCCAAACAGAGAGGCAAAAGGAAAGGAAATAAAGAACATATATAAAGAATATATAAAGAATGTCATTACCTAAAGGACTCTCAGTGAATTTCCTTAAAATCCCCAGGGACGGGGCCCTTGTCCCATGCTTCAGGAATGATTTGACTAAGGATGCTAAGCAGGCACTTGACAGTGTGAACTTGTTCAGATGGTCCTTGATGGGCCATTATTCATTTTCTGAAATTGAGCCAAATCTCTCTTTTCCTCTCTTCCTTTCTCTTTCTCTCTCCCCTAGCTACTTTGCTTTCCTAAGTAATCAGACATGGATTTTATTTTGAAGATGTTTACATTCTTAGGGAGATAAGTCATTTAAAATAAGGAAGAATGCAACAAAATCCATAATGAAAGTCCAGATAATGAGCCACAGGAGGTCAGAGGAGGGAGATGAAATTTCCACCTGTGGTGGGGCGGGGGTTATGGATTGTGGTATTTTTGAGTTTAGTATTTACTATGAATGCCTAAGTTATGTGGGTATGGAATGGGAGAAACCCCTTTCCAGGCTGTGAGGTTGGCAGGAATAAATCAGAGAGATTTGGAAGCATGGAGCATGCATAGGGAAGGAGGATGAGATTGTTTTGACTGGAGTGTAGGGCACACAAGTGTAGTGAGAAAGCAGTTTCAGTGGGACGGTGGGGCTCTAATCTGCAGGGCCTTGAACGTCCATTGCCTTTGGTTAAGCTATTGTTAGGAAGGGCCTGGTCCCCTGCAAAAGACAGGGCAAACTGGGAGGGGCTAGATCTGTCGGTGAGGATGGGGCAGGAACCGTGAGGAAGTCTAGACTGGCAGACAAAGCATTGGAAGGGATGTGCAGAAGAATATGGCAACAGATGACAGGTGGTCACCTGGGCAAGCAGAGTCTGTACTGGGAGATGGTGACAAGTCTCAAGGAGGGAGGTGCTGGTACCGTGTAATGTAGAAACAGGTGGCACTTAGAAATGTGATCGGGAGTGAGGGAATAAGAAAGTCTGACAGCAGTTAGCAGGCTCCGGCCGCTATACTCAGGTTCACGGGAAGACTTCCAGGCTCTGGAAGGAGGAAAGGGCAGAATGGAAAGCAAGAAACTGGGCCCCTATCCCAGAGGGACCAGGCAGATTTCCAAGCCAGGAGTCAGACCTGGAACACGGGGCCTGATTAGCACTGAGAATGGTTCGATGTTCCATTCCAGAGTGCTGAGCCAAAGTCTTTTCATTCCTTCTGCTTAAGGTTATGATTGATCTTAGATGTTGGGTTTGCAGGTGGGAGCAAAGAGGTCCAGCTGTGCAGAGGGGAGGAGGCAGATGCTGGAGAAACAGACAGGGTCCACTGCTGGCTAAAGAGCTTGGGCTTTATTTGGTAGGCAAAAGGGGAAATGTGGAAAAATTAGAACAGGGGAGCATCTTAACTGGAGCTGTATTTGAGGAAGATTACTTTGATTCTAGTGTATAAAATGAACTGGCATTAAGTGAGTCCTTACCTGTAACAGATTTCTGGCATTTCCCTTCCTAAACACTTGTACTTCTCCAGTGTGTTCACTTCTCTCCGTGCCTCCTTCTAGAACTGTGGGATAGGAGTGGGGGCATGACCCAGCGTGTGGGTTGGGCCGCAGGTGTCACATGGCCTGTGCTTTCGACCGTGGTGCGTACTTATGCTCCCTATGTCACATTTCCTGTGGCCTTCATGGTCGGGGCTGTGGACTACCACCTGGAACGGTTCATGTGGGAAAAGAATCCCCAGCCTGTAGAGGAGGAAAAAAGCATCTTCGAGCGCTGCCAGGAGGATCGCAAGCTGGATGAGCTGCTAGGCAAGGACCATGCCCGGGTGGTGAGCCTTAAGGACAAACTGGAATTTGTCCCCACCGCTATCCTGAGCAGAAACCACCCAGAGAAGAATTAATGGAGGACATAGGGCCCTATGGTCCTACTGTGGGCCATGACTGGCCCTGCCACCACATACACTCAGTCCCAGAATCCACCTCTGATTTGCTTTGTTGCTTATTCTGGCCCCTCCCATGCCACACAGCCACACACATACTGACTGCTCCTTTATGGCTAGGCAGACACAGCAGCAGCGGAGGGGCTGGTGAGGAGGAAGACTCTTGAAGGTTCTGGCCTGAAGGCTGCATCTGTCGTGTGGTGGCCACGACTGACTGCTCAGGCTTCCAAGCTTATGGGTGCACTTCCAGGGGGAGTGTTATGAAATGAACATTGGCTGTCAGTCTCCATGAGGAGATGGTTTGGCCTCCAGTGGGAATGGTCGCGATTTGGATGTTGCCTTTTAGGAAGGATACCTACGTGTCTAATTCCAGTTTGCACTGGGAAGAATTCAAAAATCCACCTGACTCCCTTCACTAGCATGCCCTGTCCTTTGTGCTCATTCTTACCGAAATCTGCCCTGCCAGCTTAGGAATGATATTCCCTGGGGAAGGAAAGCATTTTTCTGTTCTTGGAAGCTCAGGCTGTTCACTGTGGGTCAGAGAGAAACATGTGCCTGGTGAATTTGCTTGAAAACAGTCACCATCTTTCACCTCCATTGTTGTATAGTACAAAAGTGATGGATTAAAGTAGCATCTGAGAACTGAAGAAAATAATAATAAAACTGTGGGATAAACTATATTATTAAAATTAATAAAATTAGGGCCGAGCCTGTGGCACACTCGGGAGAGTGCAGCGCTGGGAGTGCGGCGACGCTCCCGCCGCGGGTTCAGATCCTATATAGGAATGGCCAGTGCGCTCACTGGCTGAGTGCCGGTCATGAAAAAGACAAAAAAAAAAAAAAAAATTAATAAAATTAATTAATAAAATACCAATTCCACCTTTTTCTTTTTACCCTTTTAAGGTGGCCTCTCGAGAAGTTAGAATTACACAGGTGGCTCACATTGTATTTTGATGGGGCAGTGCCGCTCTCATCCTTTCTCCATAGTGCAGTCAGATCTGTTTAAAATGCAAGTCTTCTCACATAACTCACCTGCATGGAATCTCCCGATGGTCTGCACTGCCCCCGATACAGTCCACATTCCCTGACAGGGCTCTCAAGCCCTACCTCCTGTAAAGCTAGGGCTAATGTCGAAATCCTGCCGATGTAGCCAATCGTCAAGCTACACGACCACGCCACTTGTCGAGGAAGGCAAATCATAACTAAAGCCAAAACGTTTCATTATTTTAGTTATACTAAGTTTCCATTTGTATTGTCAGGGCTAGGGCTCAGACCCTTCAAACCCATTGTGTGGGCTGGGTCCGCAGACCCCTCACATGCAGGTCCACGCTAGGTCATTGGGAAAGATCCCGGAGCCACTGGCAGATGACAGGAGCTCAGTCCTTAGCAACAGCAGCAGCAGCTTACAGGGCCAGCAGCTTACAGGTCTGGTGGTGGCGGCGGCCTGCTCAGAGGGTCCCGGGGGCCCTGGCAGCAACAGACTGCAGCAGCAGTAGTGGCCTTGCACATGGACCCCCGGGTCGCACCCCGAGGGTGGGGAGCGTTGCGGATCAGAGCCATTCGTCATTTATACTTAAGTCATAACCCAGGACACCTGGGTGCACATGCGCAATTACATTAGACAATAACCAAGGAACACCTGGGCACACGTGCATATTTACATAAAATGCTCAGCAAGATTCTGAACATCTGAGGGGCCCTGACCATTTTCCTGTCTTTTCCCAACACCTGCTCTCTCAACAGCCCCTCCGCACGGTGCTCATTCTTCAGGCACGTCAGACTCTCTTCAGTTCCAGCCGTGACATTACCTTGTTCTCTGGCACCCAGGCCTTCGCTCGTGCCATTCCTTTACCTAACCTGAACATTTCTCCCCTTTTTCATCTGCTCACTTTTGCTTCCCATTAAGGTCTCAGCTCTAGACACCGCTGACTCCTCAACTGTGGGTTAGGTGCCTCTCCTCGTTGCTTGGGGCCCCATGCTGTGGCTGCCCCATTACAGTATTTCTCACATTATTTGTAAGGTCCTATTTACTTGTCTCTCTCCTCCTCCACCTAGACTGTGAGTTCTCTGAAAGCGGGGACTCTATTGATTCCCACAGCGTGCCCAGCACCTAGCCCAGGACCTGGAGCACAATATTTGCCTGCAGGATGCTATGAATGAACACATGGGGCAGTCATGCCAGGCGATACGAACCTGAACCAGGAGGGCAGCACCGGGCATGAAAATGATAAGACATTCAGGAAAGAGCCACTAAGGACGTAATTCCTGTGTGCTGGCAACTGTGTGATACCCTCTAATCACTAATGGGTATGAAAACCTGATGTATTTCATAAGATGCCATACACCTCAAATAATGTAAACAATAACAAAGATACAAACAAACAAAGGAATCTATTCTTTTGAAAGTAGTGTGGTATTTGGAGTTGGAAGACTTGGATTTGAGACCTTTGTCCATATCATCTGTGGTCTTTACATTTCAGTTTCTTAGGTTGTAAAATAGGCATGGTAATACTTCTACTTTGGGGGTTATTAAGGGAATATATGTAGAAGCACTTTGTAAACTGCAAAGTGACAGAGAACATTAGTAATTACCAATACAGAAATATTTATACCAGCAGTTAGTTGATAATCAGGCTGTGGTGACTAAATTGTACATAATTCTGACCCACCCAAACGATGTCAGCCTTAAGTAAACCGCCCTAGCACAGAAGAACGTGACAGTCTACTCTGGCCAAAGTGACATATTTCCATCAATATGACTCATGGAACTCTCTGGGGATGGAGCGAGCAAGAGGTGCAATGGTGCGTGTGCCCAGGTGGCATGGCTGGGCTGGGTGGCCTCCCTCCTCTGCTGGGTCTGTGGTGACCCACACGTGATCTCTAACTTTGGCTCACACCTTTCCCTCTGCTTGGATTTTTCTCTTCTTTCCTCCTGCCCTGTTTCCCTAAACCCCTCCCCTATCATGAAACTCTAGTCATACTTTGATCCTTCTTCAGGAAGCCTTGATGGGCATGATTTCTCCTTTTTCTGAGGACTCACAGCATTTAGTACTTCTAAAGCTGTCTTTTTTCCTCCCTCAAAAGAGATCCCAATGTCTGGTCTCCTCTCCCATTCACTGGTCAGGGATAACACTCACACATATGTATTTCCAAGGTGAGAACTGAAGGAGGCCCTTTCATCCAACCTGTCTGTACTCCTGTTCCAGGCATGTGCCAGACTCTCACCTGGATTGTACCATGATGGATGTTCTAAGTGGAAGGACTTGTAGCAATGGCGTTCTAGTTCGGAATTGAGAGTCAGGATGGTTCTGCAGAAGCCCACGATCACTCCCTTCCCTCTTGCCTGCTTGCTTTGTTCATGCCTTTGTTTGCCTCCTATATTATTCTGAGTTCTTATGAGAATCAGAACCAACAGGAGATACACACACACACACACGCACACACACAAACACGCACACACACACACGCGCGCGCACACGCACGCACGCACACGCACGCACGCACGCACGCACGCACACACACACACACACACACACAGACACATATAATGACGAGGTATGGCCTCGTGATCATGGAGGCCGAGAAGTCACAAGATCTGCCATATGCAAGCTGGAGACCCAGGAGAGTTGGTAGTATAATTCAGCCCAAGTCTGAAGGCCTGAGAAGCTGGGGATCAGATGATGTGAATCCCAGTCTGAGCGTAGGAGAAGATAAAAAGATGAGATATCCCAGCTAAAGCAGTGAGGCAGGAAAAAAAAAGGATGAATTCCTCCTTCCCTCTCCTTTTGTTCTGTTCAGGCCCTCAGCAATTGGATGTTGTCCACCCTCATTGGGGAGGGCAACCTGCTTTACTGAGTCCACCGATTCAAATGCTAATCTCTTCCAAATGCAAAAAACACCCTCACAGACACATCCAGAAACAATGTTTAATCTGGGCACTCCTTGGCCCAGTCCAGTTGACACATAAAATTAACCATCACACCTTCCTTACTTTGGGTCCAGGACCAGTATGTACAATTCAGCACTTTACATGTGGTATGTGCACTATTGAGGTCAAATAAATAATTATTTACCTGGCCCTTGACGGAGGATTATTTGAGGGATTATGGGGTTACATGAAATAAAACAAAAACACACCTCGTGTTTCCAAGGACCATATAGCCGGGTAGTATATTACGTTATGAAGTTAAATTAGTGCTCAAGAAGAAAAGATATAGCACTATTCCTTTTTAGGAAAAATGTGTAATATCGGCCTCCTTGGCATGTTTGTGAGCTGGTGAGGCATACCCAGGATTTGTTTCGATCTGTGATCCCTGTGACTCCTGGGCCTTTCCGCCATTCTGTTTCCTCTGCCTGGATTACTCTCTTTCCCTCCCCCAACCCTTTCCTCTACCATTTTGGGTTAATTCCACCTCATCTTTCAGTTCTCACCTTAGAGATCATTTTCTCTGGAAAGTCCTCCTTGAATCCTACAGGCTTAGCCTATGTACTCCAAAAGCAACTGTTCTCTCAGTATTTATCATACTGCAATGTAAGTGCTTTGTCTGTTTCTCCCTGTAATCTATTACACCATGAGGCAGGTACCATGTGTGTCTTGTTGGAAGTTCTACAATGCCTAGCACAGTGCCTGATATATAGTGGACACACGGTAAATGTTCATTGCATAATAACAGATAGGTAAGCATCAGAACAATTTCAGAATCAGAGTACATCAGAGTAAGTCTTGGGACATTATGATCTACCCTTTGGCTAAGTGACTCTCTTACCTCTACTGATTTCTGTTCTATTTAACAGGCATATCAATTGGGATGTGGGTTTGGCTGCTTGTTATTTCTGTCACAAATCAGTTCAGAGACAGGCAGTCATGGCTGTTATGGCAGCTCTGTTCTGTGGGATAATAGTCAGAACCAGGCCTTTTCTGTCTTGCTGCTCCCCCATCCTAAGACGATGCCCTTGTGCCCATGGTTTGCTGCCTCAACAAAATCCTAGGAGGTCCAATTTTGTCTGGGAATCCTTGGAACCTACACCCAAGGTCAATTTTTTTTTGAATTTTTATTTATTATCATTATTTTTTCCCAAAGTCAATTTAATTTCTTTTAGGTACTTGGGAATGATTCTAGGACCATCTGGACACTCTGGGCAGCTTGAGTCTGGTATGGATTTGTAGAATTAATTATTAAGGAATTTCTCACTGCTTGACTAATCACCACTTTACACCAAGCCCTCTCAGGTGGCAAAGACAAAAAACTTAGCCCAGGTTGGGCATGTATGCCAAGAATGCCAACTGGTCCTCACGCTAAGGTCACACAGTCATCAACCAGGGAGCTATGGTTTCCTCAGGCACAGGACACACTAACGTAACAGAAGGGCATCCTGGTTCCATATCTTGGATATTGTAAACAGAGCTGTGATGAACATGGGAGTGCAGGTATCCCTTTGACATGATGATTTCCATTCCTCTGGGTATATGCCCAGAAGAGGGATTGCTGGATTGTATGTAAGATCTATCTGTAGTTGTTTGAGAAACCTCCATACTGTTTTCCATAGTTGTTGTACTAATTTATAGTCCCACCAACAGTGCAGGAGTATTGCCTTCTCTCCACACCCTCACCAGTATTTGTTATTCACCGTCTTTTTGATTATAGCCAGTCAAACTGGGGTGAGGTGGTATCTCAATGTAGTTTTAATTTGCATTTCCCTGATGACTAGTGATGTTGAGCATTTTTTCATGTATCTGTTGGCCATTTGTATGTCTTCCTTTGAAAAATGTCTATTCAGCTCTTTTGCCCATTTTTTAATTGAGTCATTTGTTTTTTTACTGTATAATTGCTTGAGTTCTATGAATATTCTGGATATTAATCCCTTGTTGGATGCATAGTTGGCAAAAATTTTCTCCCACTTTGTAGGAACCAGCCTAAATGTCCGTCAATGGATGATTGGATAAGGAAAGTGTGGAATACATACACCATGGAATACTACTCTGCCATAACAAAAGAATGAAATACTCCCACTTGCAACAACATGGATGAACCTGGGGAAACTTATGTTAAGTGAAATAAGCAAAGCACAGAGGGATAAATACCGCATGTGCTCATTCATATGTGGGAGCTAAGAGAGAAAGGAAGGAAGGAAAGAAAGACCAGACTAGTGTGGTGGTCTTACAGAAGGAGGGAACATTCCTAGGGCTACAAAGCAGAGTGGGAGCGAGAGGGGGAGGGGGAGGGAGGTTGGGGGGAGTTACAAAAGCAATTTCTGGTAATTTGTTACCTCATGAATATTCATTATAAATAAATAAATAAGTAAAGAAAGAAGAAGAAGAAAAAAAGAAGGCATCCTGGAATGTTGTAGGAGAGAAATTCCTTTGAACAATGTTAAATGGGTTACCTATTTTGCTGTAAGAAAAAAGCATATTGCTTATTTGGCCCTACAGTTGCCACAAAATTTATCATTGCACCATCATTTCTTTACAATGTCTTTCTGTTGAGTTTATGTTATTCTAGAGAGAAATCATTTGGTTTTGTGACTAAGGTTTGAGATAAAAGCCAGCCTGATCTATCAATTCTCCCTCTCAGAAACACACACACACACACACACACACACGCACACATGCACACACACGCATGCATGCACATCCTATCCCTGGAGGAAAGGAGAGAGGTAAGAGGAAAAAGGGAGAAAAAGCAGGGTAGGGGCAAGAGCCATATGCACCTTTCTAGAAGCTCAATAAACCACAGTAACTACTTCTCTGTTTCCTCCACCCCAAACTAAACATATTTTCATTTTGTAGACCTCACTTCATGTCTTAGACACAACAGAATCAGTATGGGTCACTATGAGTTGATTCTGCCAGTTTAACAGGAAAAGAACAAAAACCAAAGATCTGTCTAAATTTGTTCCTGGCAAAGGCAATATATGAGGTATTTTCTAACTTTTAAAAAGATATTATCTATTTGATATACAATTCACAATCAATTCTCTAAAGTGGTAAAATTCATTTTTCTTCGTGTTTGTATGTGTCTCTGTGTGAGCAGTTACTATATTTGCAGCATTTTGGTTAATTTTTGTTAAAGCTATATTTCCATTATATAGTTTTTCTTTTCTTTCCACCTTCTCAAAAGTTCTCCTTTAAGGCAGAAACTTTCCATTCTTGGTTTCATCCAAAAGACAAATATTTCTGGGAAAACACTGTGTTTAAGCTGTTCAGCAATTCTGGTGTTATGTAACTGACCACACTAAGACTTTCAATTAACTTTGGTTACATTTTATTGAAGCATATCATAGAATAGAATAACGTGATAATTTTTCAAAATTTTGTCTGTTTTTAAGCAGAGAAAACCCTCTTAAAATATATGCAGTATTTTGTGATAATGGTAGAATGTAAATCTTTTGTTTGAAGTGTTCTAAAGTCCATTGACTGTATTCCAAGACTGATGTTAATGTGTGTGACTGAGAATTTTTAAGGGCAATGAGCTTTCCTTTCAGTATTAGTTTCCATAACTCAACCTCTCCTTGCTTTTCTTTCTGTCTTGCTCTCTTCTCTGTTTATTTTTGTTTCGTTTCCTTCAGTGCAGGGTGCATCTTGAGAATCTGTTTAGACTTTGCTCTTCTTGTACTACAGTATTCACGTGACTCCACGGATTCAAGCAACTTCTTGCACATGTACTAACAACTCACCTTCTTCATTTCGAGGCTTTATCTCTACTTTCCATGTAAATATCTCTGTTTTCTTTCTTCCCAGAACTGAGCTGATAATATTTTTTTCCCCAAAGCGGTAGCCTTTCCCATTTTCTTTTTACTTTCATGTCCTCATCACAATCCCAGTGTCCTAGTCTTCAAACTTTGAAATTGATGTTTGGTTTTGTTTTTTGCTTTTCTTTCTCATTTACTTGCAATATTCTGCCTATTTTCAAGCTGTAATGTTTATTTTTCCCATATCACTCTGATGCATTACTTTGTGTCAAAACCCTTATATTGTCTCAAACAGCCTAGGTGTTAATTATTTGGTACATACATTGCTATAACAGCCTCCCCTCTGTGCTTTCTCCACTCTAAGCTAACCTATGGACAATATTAGAATCATTTTGTACATACTCTATCATTTTAGTTATCTTTTAAGAAAAATTTGGCGAGCACAGAGGAGCCTGAACCATTCGCCCCTGGGGCCCGGAAGCGACTGCTGGAGCCGTGGGCCTCCGCCCTGCCTACCACCATCCACCACCTGGCTGACCACCGAGCTGAAACCAAAAGCTCCTGGGGCTCTGAGATGGGGGACCAAGGGCCAAAGCCCCCCCCACCCCCAAAACATCTTAGAATGTGCTCGTTAGATACAAGTGTTTCTGTGGGGTGTGTAACTTTTCTGTTCATGTCTTTCACCAAGCTTCTGCTTAGATTTTTCTAATTCATTTTTTGAGTTCTTTTTTCATTAAGGACGTTAATCTTTGTGTTAAATTTGTTTCTTATCAATTAACATAAAAATTAATTAAAATGTTAATTTTAAAAAGTTCATGGAAAAATGGAATTAAAAGATAATATGAATCTTTCCATGGACTTTTTGAAGTACCCTCATATAGGTTCTCTTATTGCAAATTTTAGAAACACAGATAAACATAAATAGTAAAAATTGCCCATAATTTCAGCACCCAGGGAAAACTATTATACGCAAATACTTTTTCATTCTAGATAAATATTATCTGTCAGCTCTTACTCTACAATTTAAAGAGTGAAAATCTCAATGTACAACTTAATACATTTATATGTATTCATATAAAAAGAAAAAAGAAGCAAAATAAAACTAAAATATATTTGTGAAAAAAGAAAAAGAAAAATTTAAAAATCACTACCAACTGGCTACTTTATCCACACCTCATCTAGACTATATGGTTCACTTTTCCAACCAAATATCGTCTCCTTCCATCTCCTTTGAATGTGCCATTTTCTCTACTGGAAGATCCCTCTCTCTCTCTCCTAAATCATATTTCTCTTTTTCTTCAAAGGTAGTGATTAACACAACCTTAATAAAAGATTCAATTATCTAAGAATCCTTATTTTTTAAAAAGATGACCGGTAAGGGGACCTTAACCCTTGACTTGGTGTTGTCAGCACCACGCTCAGCCAGTGAGCTAACCGGCCATCCCTATATAGGGATCTGAACCCGTGGCCTTGGTGTTGTCAGCACCGCACTCTCCCGAGTGAGCCACGGGCCGGCCCCTAAGAATCCTTAAGAGTGCATACCATCTGACTGATTTTCTCAGTGACTCTTGGTACCACATTGTTCAGTCTGCCCTGCTCTTTTAATCTGTATTGCTAATCCATGGCTTTGTAAAGTCATTTTCAGTCATTTCCTTAATACCCGTTGCTTTGGATTGAGTGTCCCCCCAAAACTTGACCCCCACCATGATAGTGTTAAGAAGGTGGGAAATTCTATTATGGTAATTGAAAGTGAAAGACTCCCGCAGTGGGTAGTCAGTCAGTTCAGGGAGACCCTCCCAAGGAACAGCGAGACCACGGCTTCGGATGCAAAAACAAGAGGTTTATTGAACACACAGGTACCCGGGCGACTCAGTCTTTCGAAAGACTGGCGCCCCGAGTGGAATTTCTGGGCTCATTTTATAGCAAAAAGCGCGGGTACAGAAGCGAGAAGCAAGGTAATTGGTTAGTTTAAATCAAGCCAGGGGTGAACTTCGGTCAAGTGGGAGTCCTTGAAACAGCTGAGGGGCACTCTTGAAACTTTAACTGACTTGTCTATTTCTGGGAACTATCCGCCCTTGGCTCCGGGCTGGGGCCCAGGTGCATAACTGCAGATATCTCAGACCTGCCCTCTTGGCTGTACTTTCCCTATACCCTTGTAAAAAGCACTTCCTTCATTCCCCCATTTCTCTTGTGGATCGCTCTAATCTTAGAGCGGAATTAAAAGTTATCTTCGCCATTTAAGGTTTGGTATTTTTGCCTAAGGACCAGAATCTTAACTGCACTTACCCTATCATTGATGAATTGGACTAGTCTATTGATGACGTAGGGCCCAAGGGTGAACAACAGAAGGAGGAGTAATAGGGGCCCGGCGATGGTTGACAGTAGGGTAGTGAACCAAGGGGAGCTATTGAACCAACCTTCAAACCAGTTTTGATCTTTTTGGCGCTCTAACTGTCTTTTATCTAGTCTTTGTTTGAGTTTGGCCATGGTGTCTCGTATCACACCTGAATGGTCTACATAAAAACAGCACTCCTCTCTGAGGGCCGCGCAGAGGCCTCCCTCTCTTAAAAACAGTAAGTCAAGGCCTCGCCTATTTTGGAGTACTACCTCAGATAGAGAAGTCAATGAGTCCTCTAACTTGCTGACTGAATCCTGGAGGGCCCGGAGGTCAGTGTCCATGGCAGTCTGGAGCTCGGTTAGGCCCCGCTGGAGGTCTATAGGTCCTTTAATCAGAGCAGCCGAGCCGGTACCTATACCTGCCACAATTCCCAGTAGGACAGCTAGGGTAAGTGTGAGAGGTTCTCTCTTAAACCTGGGATGAGGGTTGTCATAGGCCTGCAACAAAGTTTCTTCAGGATGGTAATAGATGCGAGGAATCAGCTGAACCTGGACACAGAAATCCTTAGACTGATTAAAAACTGAGAGGGAAACGCAAGGGGTGAGACCGGTGCTGCAAGCCCACCAGCTATGGTTGGAGGGGAGAAGGTACTGATGGTCCCCGGAGGAATTGATGGATAGGGTCTGGTTGCAAAGATGTTGATGGGTAGAAGGTATTGTTCCTATACATAACCCTTGTCCTGTGACCTCTGTGAGAGTAAGCTTTCCCTGGGTCCCCCAACGGCAACTCTCGGCGCTGGTATAATTGGCCTCTCCCAAAAAGGCTATTCCTTCATAGTAGGGGGGGCTTATGGCCAGACAGAGCCAGCAATGCTCTGTGGCGTTCGGGTTGGTGGCATTTAGAGCTAGGAAGGCCCCCTGTACAAGACCAAAGAGCCTGTCACCCGTGGTGGGGGGTAGAGTGCCTGGTGATAGGAGGCTCTGTGTAGCAGTGCTCCTTTGTGCCGCGGGGGGTTGCCTGCTAGTCATTGGGAACAGCTTGTTGCTAGGAGGTCCCTGTTCTGCAAGGACGGGGTCGGGGCCCACTGCCACAGTTGGCATATTGGTGATATCTAGGCGAATGGTGAACAGTACACCTGGATCGTTTCCCGTCAAATAGAACCTTAGTCCCCAGGTTCTTCCTTGTGCCCAATCTCTGGAATTTTTTCCTTTCTCTGTGAATTTTATTTTAAGGGGGTTACACCAGCCGGAGTTGTCACAGCTTTTACTGCTACCGTTACGTTCTACAGTTATGAGGTCCCATGAGGAACTAGGTCCCCAGTAGACTGTCCCCGTGGTTTCACAACCCCATTCTTTGCAATATAGGGATTCCAGCCCTCCGCACCTTCTAGCTTCTGAAAGGGTCCGGCCATCCCGGGGGCACACGTAGAAGGGGGAAGCGGCAAGCCTGTTTCTAGCTCGGGGATAGCTGCACCCTGGGACCCCCCAAGTGATCTGATTATAAGCTTTTGTATAGTCTGAATCAGGGGGTCTGATCTGGGCCTTGGAGGCCGATACACTGGATCCCGGGATATCCCAGGTTTCAATACCCGCCGCCAGGGCACATACATCAGGTTTAAGATCGGGCCACCAAGTCCAAGGAGGCTGGGTAGCCTGTTTGGTCCAGACAACTTCTCCAGTTTGGGACAGTACCTTCCAGGTGAGGATCACAGGCCGGTGGGGGTTCTTACCCGGTGGACTCATTTTTCCGCCGCCGAATACGCAGCTTAAGAGGATGATCAGTCCTTTCCAGCTCCCAGGTCTCGTTTGGTGCCGGGGGTGGTGCAGGCTTGAGATGGGAAGCATGGACCCAGGCAGCGATGCCATCAACTTTTACTGCGGTCGGGGTGGTCAGCAATACCAGATACGGGCCTTTCCACCGAGGCTCAAGGTTGCTGGGTCGATGGCGTCTGACCAGCACTCGGTCTCCGACCTGGAACGGGTGGGGGACAGCTATGGTACCGGGCTGATATGCCTCTTTGATCTGGTCCCAAATCTGGGTCTTCACAACTTCTAGAGCCTTTAAATGGGTAAATAAGACAGGGAGAAAATTATCATCGGGACCCAGTGTTTCTCCCAACTCAAGTATGGGGGGGGGTCCCCCGTAGAGGATTTCATAGGGAGTTAGACCGTACTGGCCAGGGGTATTCCTGGCTCTGAACAGCGCTAAGGGAAGGAGGGCCACCCAGTCTTTTCCACCGGTCTCTAAGGCCAATTTAGTTAAGGTCTCTTTGATGGTTCTATTCATTCTCTCTACTTGACCTGAGCTCTGGGGCCTATACGCACAATGTAACTTCCAATTTATCCCCAGTTGTGTGGCCAGTCCCTGGCTTACCTGAGCAACAAAGGCTGGGCCATTATCTGACCCGATCACCTTGGGGATCCCGAAACGGGGCAGGATTTCTTCTAGTATCTTTTTACATACAGTCAGGGCCGTTTCCGTTTTGGTAGGAAAAGCTTCTACCCATCCAGAGAAAGTATCTACAAATACTAGCAGATACCTGTTCCCATACCGGCCAGGCTTTACCTCTGTAAAGTCTACTTCCCAGTATACGCCGGGTCGATCTCCCCGTTGTCTTTTTCCGGTCTCTCGGTAGGTGGTAGTCGCATTAGTCATGGCGCAAGCTGGACACCGATTGGCGACTTCTTGAACAGTGGACCGGAGGTTCGGGATGGAGAGGCTGGTGCGGCTTGCCAGTTGAAGGAGCTTTTCTGGTCCTAAGTGTGTTAGCTGGTGTAACCGCTGAATGAATTCCTTTCCCTGGTCAGGAGTGAGCTCTCCTGGCCTGGTCTTAGCTTGAGCAGGCTCGATTGGCTCTTGAAGCTTTATAGTTTCTGCTAGCACCCTGACCGACAGGGCGGCTTGTTTTGCAGCCTCGTCGGCCCTCCGGTTCCCGGCCGCCACAGGGTTATTTCCTCTCTGGTGGCCCGGGCAGTGGATAATGGCGACCTGCTTAGGGAGGTGAATGGCCTCTAGCAGAGCCAGAATTTCTTGTTTATTTTTAATGTCTTTTCCAGCAGAAGTGAGCAGTCCCCTCTGTTTATATATTGCCCCATGAATGTGAGCAGTGGCAAAAGCATACCTGCTGTCCGTGTAGATGTTGATGTTTTTCCCTTCGGCTAAGCGTAATGCCTGCGTTAAGGCTATTAGCTCGGCCTTCTGGGCTGATGTCCCTTCTGGCAGGCTGCTTGCCCACACCGTCCGTTTGCCGTCTACGATGGCGGCCCCTGCTCTCCGCTTACCTTCCACAATGAAGCTGCTACCGTCTGTATACCAGGCAGGCACTCCGGGCAATGGCTGGTCCTTCAGGTCCCGTCGAGTCCCAGCTTCTTCAGCAAGGATTTCTGAGCATTGGTGTACTGGGGTGGATTCTGACTCGACTGGTAGTAGGGTAGCTGGGTTCAGGACAGCAGGGGGCGCGAAAGATATCCTTTCGTTTAGCAGCAAACTCTGGTAATGAGTCATTCTGGCATTGGTCATCCACCGATTGGGGGGCTGCCGCACAATACTTTCGAGGCTGTGGGAAGCAATCACAGTCACATTTTGTCCCAAGGTTAACTTATCAGCGTCCTTGAGAAGGAGCGCCACTGCTGCAACCGCTTTCAGGCAGGTTGGCCACCCGCTGGCCACTGGATCCAGTTTTTTTGATAGATAAGCTACTGGCCGTCGCCATGGTCCTAGGGTCTGAGTAAGCACTCCTCGGGCCACACCGGCTCTTTCATCTACGTATAGAGTAAACGGTTTGGTGAGGTCTGGGAGAGCCAAAGCGGGGGCAGACAGCAAGGCTTCTTTTATGTGGTCGAAAGCCTTTTGATGCTTTTCAGTCCAGGTAAAAGGAATGTTTTCCCTTGTCAGAGGGTACAAGGGTGCAGCCAGGGAAGCAAACCCAGGAATCCAGAGCCTGCAGAATCCGGCAGTACCCAGAAATTCGCGGACCTGCCTGGGGGTTGTGGGAGTAGGGATCTTCATAACTGTAGCTTTCCGGGCCGGGGTCAGCCATCTTTTTCCCTCCTTGAGCAGGTACCCCAAATAGGTGACCTCTTTCTGGCATAACTGGGCCTTTTTAGCTGATACCCGGTACCCCAACTTACTCAGTCCCTGCAAGAGCTTTTGTGTCCCTCTTTTGCAGCCTTCATATGTGGGAGCTGCCACTAGGAGGTCGTCCACATATTGGAGTAATATGACCTGGGGGTTGAGAGCCCTAAAAGGAGTTAAATCCCGGTGGAGGGCCTCGTCGAAGAGAGTGGGTGAGTTCTTGAACCCCTGTGGCAGCCGTGTCCAGGTCAGCTGACCAGTGTTACCTTTTTCTGGGTCTCTCCACTCGAACGCGAACAGTGGCTGGCTGTTGGGGTGTAGTTTGAGGCAAAAAAAGGCATCCTTGAGATCCAAGACTGAGTACCAAGTGTGACTAGGCGGAAGGGAACTCAGGAGGCTGTATGGGTTTGGGACTGAGGGATGAATGTCTTGCACCCTTTTGTTAATTTCTCTCAAGTCTTGGACTGGCCGATAGTCATTGGTCCCTGGCTTTTTTACTGGTAGCAGAGGGGTGTTCCAGGGCGACTGGCAGGGCACTAAGACCCCTAGGTCTAAGAACCTTTGGATGTGGGGTCTGATGCCTTCCCGGGCTTCTTTAGTCATTGGATACTGTCGGACAGCCACCGGTGAGGCACCCGATTTCAGCTCTACTACTACTGGTGGGACGTTATTGGCCAGTCCCATACCTGTCTTTTCTGCCCATACGGTGGGAAAAAGTTGGAGCCAGGATGGGTCGATGGAGGGAGAGGCCGGCTTTTCATACAGCCGGTATTCTTCTTCTAGGTTTAGGACCAGGCACATGGTAGAGTGATCTCCCCATGTTACTTGTGGGCCCTCTGTAGAAAACTGGATTTGAGCTTTTAGTTTGGTCAGGATGTCCCGGCCCAACAGAGGAGTAGGGCACTCAGGTATGACCAAAAAGGAATGGGTCACTTGCTTATGTCCGACCCTTAAAAGTCTCTGTGTGGTCCAGGGGTAGACTTTGCTGCCGGTCGCTCCTACTACGACTGTCCGCCTGGACCCTACCTTCCCCATGGGTTGGGTCAGTACCGAATGTTCAGCCCCGGTATCGACCAGAAACTCGATGGGGGTCCCCTCCACTGTCAATGTTACCCTAGGTTCGGGGAGGGGGTCCGAACCTTGACTCCCCTAGTCGTCTAGGGATAGAACCCTAGCTTTTTTGTCGTTTTTCTTTTTTCGGGGGCATTCCCTTGCCCAGTGGCCTTTCTCTTTGCAGTAGGCGCACTGGTCCCTGTCGAGAGGAGGCCTTTTGTCCCTAGGTGTCGGTCTTGCCCGGTTGCTCAGGGTCCCTTTCTGCTTATCTGTAAACCCTTTTATCACTTACTACTGTGGCCAAAATCCTAGTTAAATTTTTTTCTTGGCGTTTATCACGCCGCCTCTCTCTCTCTTCTGTCTCTTTTTTTTCTCTTTCCTGTCTTTCTTCTTCTGTCTCTCTCTTGTGGTACACCTTTTCTGCCTCTCTCACTAAATCTTGTAAGGAATAATCTTGGAGCCCCTCTAGCCTCTGCAACTTTTTCTTGATATCTGGGGCTGCCTGTCCGATGAAGGCCATTGCAACCGCAGCCTGCTGCCCCTCAGAAGAGGGTTCAAACGGAGTGTACCTTCTATAGGCCTCCATTAGGCGTTCTAAGAAAACCGAAGGGGGTTCTGCCGGTCCCTGCAAGACCTCTCTTACCTTGGCCAAATTGGTGGGGCGCCGGGCTGCCCCTTTGAGACCTGCCACTAGAGTCCGGCGGTAGACCAGAAGACGCTCCCTACCTTCGGCCGTGTTGTAATCCCATTGAGGTCGATTGAGGGGGAAGGCCTCATTAATGAGGTTCTCGAGTTGTGTAGGGGCCCCGTTGTCCCCGAGAACGTTCTTGCGGGCCTCCAGGAGAATCCTTTCTCGCTCTTCAGTGGTGAAGAGGATCTGGAGTAGCTGTTGGCAATCGTCCCAAGTGGGCTGATGAGAAAACATAAGAGACTCAAGGAGTCCCGTGAGTCCTGCTGGTTTTTCAGAAAAAGACGGGTGGTTAGACTTCCAATTGTAAAGATCTGCTGAGGAAAAAGGCCAATATTGTAGAGGAACTAGGCCGTTGGGCTCGGCTGGGGGTCCTATGGCTCGGAGGGGTAAAATCACAGTGGAGTCAGGACCTGAGTCGTCTGCCGGACTGCGGGCACGGCGACTCCTGGTCCTAGCGGCTGGTCCCTCAGGATCGGAACTATCGGGCGCCTGGCCCGGCACCGGTCCGATCGCCTGAGGGGCCAGAGGAGGCGGCAGGGCCGCCGGGTAGGGCGGGGGCTCAGAGAGAAGGAGCGAGTCGTCTGGTGTCGGGAGGACGGGGGGTTGGGGAGGGGCGGAAGGCTTCCTTGTAGGTGGCCTTTGAGTATTTTCTGATCCCGAAACAACAGCGACTTTGCTGGAGGGTGGCACCCAGGGAGGGGGATTCTGGGCGAGGTCTTGCCATACCACGACATAGGCAACCTGGTCCGGGTGTCCTCCGGTCTCCTGAAAAACAATCTTTTTAACTGCAAAAATGACAGTAAGATCAAAGGTTCCCTCTGGCGGCCAACCTACGCCGAATGTGGGCCACTCAGACGAACAGAAAGTCTGCCATTTTCCTTTTTTGATCTCCATGGACAGATTGTGAGCCCTGGCTTTGACATCTTTCCAATGATCTAGAGTAAGGGAGAGGGGCGTAAGGGCACTTTGCCCCATCTCGAAAATTTCCAATAGGGGAACGACGACGCAAAGACCTATCACAACTAAGACAAAAAGAAACCAGAAACGGCGACGAGACCGAGTGCCGTAGAAATAGAAGAAAGAGTCCGATGGCAGAGCGCGCCTCCCGAGACGCGGTGAGACCAAAACACAATAATCCTCTGCCAAGGGGTCCACCAGGCGTCCCTGGTCCTCCCCTGATCCTGGGACGTCTCCCAGGATTGCCGGGTGGCGAGCCCCCGAACACGTCTGTTCGCTACCCGCACTTCGCTCCCAGAGCGACTAACCCGGAACAAACTGAAACCAAAATGCGCGCGCTCAGAAAAGACAGTCAGAGTCACAGGATTAGACACAGAAACGAGACACAGAGCAGTCGCTGGCCAGCTTACCTCCCGCAGGTGGGTCGGTGGTCCCTGGGTAGGGGTCTCCGATCCCGGACGAGCCCCCAAATGAAAGACTCCCGCAGTGGGTAGTCAGTCAGTTCAGGGAGACCCTCCCAAGGAACAGCGAGACCACGGCTTCGGATGCAAAAACAAGAGGTTTATTGAACACACAGGTACCCGGGCGACTCAGTCTTTCGAAAGACTGGCGCCCCGAGTGGAATTTCTGGGCTCATTTTATAGCAAAAAGCGCGGGTACAGAAGCGAGAAGCAAGGTAATTGGTTAGTTTAAATCAAGCCAGGGGTGAACTTCGGTCAAGTGGGAGTCCTTGAAACAGCTGAGGGGCACTCTTGAAACTTTAACTGACTTGTCTATTTCTGGGAACTATCCGCCCTTGGCTCCGGGCTGGGGCCCAGGTGCATAACTGCAGATATCTCAGACCTGCCCTCTTGGCTGTACTTTCCCTATACCCTTGTAAAAAGCACTTCCTTCAAAAGGTGGGGCCTTGAAGAGGTGATTAGATTGTAGGACCATGCCATAAGTGAGTGGATTAATAATGGTGGTCAGGAGCATGGTTCAGAGGGCTTAAGAAGAGCATGTGAGAAGTTAGTCTTGCTCTGCTTTGCCAATTTCTGCCATGTGAAACCCCTACATTGCTGTAAACCCACCACCAAAGAGAACCCTTATCAGATGTGTCCCCTGGACTTTGGACTACCCAGCCTCTGAAAGTATAAGCAATAAATTTTGTTTTCTTATAAATTTCCCAGTTCCAGGTATTTTATTCTCTGCTTTTAGAGTATAAGCAACTTTGAGGTAAACAATATATAAGATTTAGGTATATGATTCAACTACTAAGCACTTACTGAATTCATAGCATGGCATCTCTCTATATCAAGTTATTTATTGAGCATCTACTATGTGCTAGGCACTGTGTGAGGTGCTAACATACAATGGTGAGAAAAAATGACATTAGCCCTTCCTTCAGACCGTTTATAGTCTAAGGGGAGAAATAGACATTTATCAAATAACTATACAATCAAATGTAAATTTACAACTGTGATTCTACAAAGAGTGGAAAATGGTGCCATGAGAGCTCATAATAGGGGCATTTAACCTAGGAGAGGAGGGAAGGATGTCCCAAACAGGGAGAACCACATGTGCAAAGGCTCTGAGGGAGCCAGATATGTTTAAGATATTGAGAAAAGACTGGGATGGCTGGAGCCCAGGTAGGATAGAGTGAAAGGAGGCTGGAGAGGTAGTCAGGGACCATCCTGGGCAAGGCCCTATGGGATGTGAAAATGATTTAGGCTTTTATCCTTAGCAATGGGGATCCACTGGAGGGATTTATTTATTTATTTATTTATTTATTTATTTATTTATTTATTTATTTATTTATTTATTTATTTTGTGACCGATAAGGGGATCGTAACCCTTGGCTTGGTGTCATCCGCACCGCGCTCAGCCAGTGAGTGCACCCGCCATCCCTATATAGGATCCGAACCCGTGGCCCCGGTGCTCCTAGCGCTGCTGCGCTCCCAGTGCCACACTCTCCTGAGTGAGCCACAGGGTCGACCCCACTGGAGGGATTTAAAAATAGGAGAAGGTAGTATGGTGACTTAAAAAGATCACTTTGGACACTGTGTGTAGAATGGATTAGAGGGGGCAAGAAAATCGGGCAGATTTTCTCTTTGTTGTGTATCAACTCAGTAAATATTGACCGAACAGTTGGTGGAGCTTACGGTTCTTGGTGTGAGCTCCGTATCATAAAGTTTTGACTTCAAGCTACAACATCTTGAGTTACTGCAAATATGGGTCTGATTTCTAATATAGTCAGTCTCCTAAGCTTTTGCAATTCATTGACTTAACATATAGTAATAATAATAACAATAATAGATAATAATGAGTATTAACTATGGTGCCAGATACTGTGCTTACTTTGGATTAGTTCAATTAATCCTTACTACGAGCCAATGAGGAAGGTGTTTGTATCCCTATTTTTTATAGGCTTAAACATGTTAAAGACCTTGCCTCAGAGATAAGTGGCAGATCTTGGACTGAAATCTAGGTGTTTCTGACTGCGGAGCCACCACTCTTAACTATTTTGTTATCGTAGTTCTAATTTACCTGGATTCTCAGTACCATTTCAACACCATTATTATGAAAAAAAAAGAGGTTCCTTTAGCCCTGAAAAAAGATATGATTTGGCTAGTTACTCTGCAAGTCCTTCCAGAATCTTAGTCAAAGTCCTTCATGGCATCAGGCCACCCGTCTCCCACTCTGCAGAATGTTTTATTATATATCACGCAACCTGGCATTATGTCTTTGCTAACTGTTGTATGTTTTGATCTTTTCAAACACGTGAACAAATTTCTGGCTGGCTGTCCTTTTTTCTTTTACAGAAATCTATAATTAGATGAGGTTATAATGCTCCTTAGCCCAAGTTACAAATAGTGTTTCAGTATCCATCTTCCTCCTGGGGGAGCTTCATCAACAATTAAGAATAACTACCAACAGCTGGGAAACTGTGAGTTGAAAAGTGTTCACAGTCATGGCCAGAGGAGCCCTCTGCCTTTGGCCTGCCATCTGTTGAGGGCTATTTGTTTATGTTTCTTCTGTCTTCAGTTTCCTCCCCTAAGGCAAACTCTTTTTTAGTTATAGTAGGTCTATCTAAAATTGATTTGCAATTTGCTTGCCTAAATAGAAAAATCTAATAACAGAGCATTGACAATTTTTAACTCATACCCTACCGTATCTCTGTGATAGTTAATAAAATCAGATTGATCCCTCAGAAAATGGAAGCAACTATCCACTGCTTACAGAGGACTATTCTTTGACCAAGCATGACTGGCTCTTTATCCTTTGCAAAGCAAGGTTGGAAGTTCCAGCAAGAAGTAGGTGAATGGGCAACCCCAGTTATCATAGCTGGAAACAACCACTGCATGATGCCCAGCTGATGGACATCTGAGCATAAAAAGTTAATTGGTAGGCAACACAGCCTGCAAGACTGTAGAACAGGGAATCACAGTTCATGGGGATGTTGAAAGAATTAAGTAGTTCATATTTCAGCAATACTTAGATGTTGTTGGAGGAAGGAATCAAGCTGTAACACATTGATTTGCTTATGTTCTTCTCCAGAAGTTTTTAAAGGATCTATAGATAGCTAAAGATATAGTTTATGAACAACATATTGCAAAATGGCTATTATCAATTTCATTCAAAACTCCACTGTCAGTGAGTGGGAAAGGTTTTCAAATTAGTCTGTTTAGGTAATGGCTGCAGGCAAGTCGAGGCAATTTGTACTTAGTAGTCCTAACCCTGACTTCTCATTTATTTACCTTTCTTCACATTATTACTATTATTATTAGTATTACTGCCCTCTTAGGACAGTCTTTCTCTAAACTGTTGACTGGCCATAGTCCAGCATTGAGTTGGAGGGTGTCAAAGCGGAGACCTTCCCATTTGTTTCCATCTTATGCTGATATTGCCATCTTCAAGACAAGTTTTTTTTAAAAAAAGCAACTTTATTGAGGTATGATTGACATGTAAAATGCTGCACATGTTTAATGTATACAATTCCATTAGTATGAGGATAGGTATGCACCCATGAAACCATAACCACCACCATCACCTGTGAAACCGTCGTCACCATCACATATCCATCAACTCCCCAAGTTTTCTCCTGTCTCCTCTATTATTAGTAGTAGTGAAGGAAGTGCTTTTTACAAGGGTATAGGGAAAATACAGCCAAAAAGTCAAGTTAAGAAACAAGGGGAACAGAGTCAAACAGGATATCTGTGGTTATGCACCTGGGCCCCGGCCCGAGGCAAAGGGCGGATAGTTCCCAGAAATAGACAAGTCAGTTAAAGTTTCAAGAGTGCCCCTCAGCTGTTTCAAGGACTCCCACTTGACCGAAGTTCACCCCTGGCTTGATTTAAACTAACCAATTACCTTGCTTCTCGCTTCTGTACCCGCGCTTTTTGCTATAAAAAGGACCCAGGAGCTCTACTCGGCGCGCCAGTCTTTCGAAAGACTGAGTCGCCCGGGTACCTGTGTGTTCAATAAACCTCTTGTTTTTGCATCCGAAGCCGTGGTCTCGCTGTTCCTTGGGAGGGTCTCCCTGAACTGACTGACTACCCACTGCGGGAGTCTTTCATTTGGGGGCTCGTCCGGGATCGGAGACCCCCACCCAGGGACCACCGACCCACCAACGGGAGGTAAGCTGGCCAGCAGTCGTTCTGTGTCTCGTTTCTGTGTCTCGTCTCTGTGTCTGACTCAGTGATTTCGACTGTCTTTTCTGAGCGCGCGCATTTTGGTTTCAGTTTGTTCCGGGTTAGTCGCTCTGGGAGCGAAGTGCGGGTAGCGAACAGACGTGTTCGGGGGCTCGCCACCCGGCAATCCTGGGAGACGTCCCAGGATCAGGGGAGGACCAGGGACGCCTGGTGGACCCCTTGGCAGAGGATTATTGTGTTTTGGTCTCACCGCGTCTCGGGAGGCGCGCTCTGCCATCGGACTCTTTCTTCTATTTCTACGGCACTCGGTCTCGTCGCCGTTTCTGGTTTCTTTTTGTCTTAGTTGTGATAGGTCTTTGCGTCGTCGTTCCCCTATTGGAAATTTTCGAGATGGGGCAAAGTGCCCTTACGCCCCTCTCCCTTACTCTAGATCATTGGAAAGATGTCAAAGCCAGGGCTCACAATCTGTCCATGGAGATCAAAAAAGGAAAATGGCAGACTTTCTGTTCGTCTGAGTGGCCCACATTCGGCGTAGGTTGGCCGCCAGAGGGAACCTTTGATCTTACTGTCATTTTTGCAGTTAAAAAGATTGTTTTTCAGGAGACCGGAGGACACCCGGACCAGGTTGCCTGTGTCGTGGTATGGCAAGACCTCGCCCAGAATCCCCCTCCCTGGGTGCCACCCTCCAGCAAAGTCGCTGTTGTTTCGGGATCAGAAAATACTCAAAGGCCACCTACAAGGAAGCCTTCCGCCCCTCCCCAACCCCCCGTCCTCCCGACACCAGACGACTCGCTCCTTCTCTCTGAGCCCCCGCCCTACCCGGCGGCCCTGCCGCCTCCTCTGGCCCCTCAGGCGATCGGACCGGTGCCGGGCCAGGCGCCCGATAGTTCCGATCCTGAGGGACCAGCCGCTAGGACCAGGAGTCGCCGTGCCCGCAGTCCGGCAGACGACTCAGGTCCTGACTCCACTGTGATTTTACCCCTCCGAGCCATAGGACCCCCAGCCGAGCCCAACGGCCTAGTTCCTCTACAATATTGGCCTTTTTCCTCAGCAGATCTTTATAATTGGAAATCTAACCATCCTTCTTTTTCTGAAAAACCAGCAGGACTCACGGGACTTCTTGAGTCCCTTATGTTCTCTCACCAGCCCACTTGGGACGATTGCCAACAGCTACTCCAGATCCTCTTCACCACTGAAGAGCGAGAAAGGATTCTTCTGGAGGCCCGCAAGAACGTTCTCGGGGACAACGGGGCCCCTACACAACTCGAGAACCTCATTAATGAGGCCTTCCCCCTCAATCGACCTCAATGGGATTACAACACGGCCGAAGGTAGGGAGCGTCTTCTGGTCTACCGCCGGACTCTAGTGGCAGGTCTCAAAGGGGCAGCCCGGCGCCCCACCAATTTGGCTAAGGTAAGAGAGGTCTTGCAGGGACCGGTAGAACCCCCCTCGGTTTTCTTGGAACGCCTGATGGAGGCATATAGGAGATACACTCCGTTTGACCCCTCTTCTGAGGGACAGCAGGCGGCAGTTGCCATGGCCTTTATCGGCCAGTCAGCCCCAGATATCAAGAAAAAGTTACAAAGACTAGAGGGGCTCCAAGACTTTTCCTTACAAGACTTAGTAAAGGAGGCAGAAAAGGTGTACCACAAGAGAGAAACAGAAGAAGAAAGACAGGAAAGAGAAAAAAAAAAAAGAGACAGAAGAGAGAGAGAGGCGGCGTGATAAACGCCAAGAAAAAAATTTAACTAGGATTTTGGCCACAGTAGTAAGTGATAAAAGGTTTACAGATAAGCAGAAAGGGACCCTGAGCAACCGGGCAAGACCGACACCTAGGGACAAAAGGCCTCCTCTCGACAGGGACCAGTGCGCCTACTGCAAAGAGAAAGGCCACTGGGCAAGGGAATGCCCCCGAAAAAAGAAAAACGACAAAAAAGCTAGGGTTCTATCCCTAGACGACTAGGGGAGTCAAGGTTCGGACCCCCTCCCCGAACCTAGGGTAACATTGACAGTGGAGGGGACCCCCATCGAGTTTCTGGTCGATACCGGGGCTGAACATTCGGTACTGACCCAACCCATGGGGAAGGTAGGGTCCAGGCGGACAGTCGTAGTAGGAGCGACCGGCAGCAAAGTCTACCCCTGGACCACACAGAGACTTTTAAGGGTCGGACATAAGCAAGTGACCCATTCCTTTTTGGTCATACCTGAGTGCCCTACTCCTCTGTTGGGCCGGGACATCCTGACCAAACTAAAAGCTCAAATCCAGTTTTCTACAGAGGGCCCACAAGTAACATGGGGAGATCACTCTACCATGTGCCTGGTCCTAAACCTAGAAGAAGAATACCGGCTGTATGAAAAGCCGGCCTCTCCCTCCATCGACCCATCCTGGCTCCAACTTTTTCCCACCGTATGGGCAGAAAAGACAGGTATGGGACTGGCCAATAACGTCCCACCAGTAGTAGTAGAGCTGAAATCGGGTGCCTCACCGGTGGCCGTCCGACAGTATCCAATGACTAAAGAAGCCCGGGAAGGCATCAGACCCCACATCCAAAGGTTCTTAGACCTAGGAGTCTTAGTGCCCTGCCAGTCGCCCTGGAACACCCCTCTGCTACCAGTAAAAAAGCCAGGGACCAATGACTATCGGCCAGTCCAAGACTTGAGAGAAATTAACAAAAGGGTGCAAGACATTCATCCCTCAGTCCCAAACCCATACAGCCTCCTGAGTTCCCTTCCGCCTAGTCACACTTGGTACTCAGTCTTGGATCTCAAGGATGCCTTTTTTTTGCCTCAAACTACACCCCAACAGCCAGCCACTGTTCGCGTTCGAGTGGAGAGACCCAGAAAAAGGTAACACTGGTCAGCTGACCTGGACACGGCTGCCACAGGGGTTCAAGAACTCACCCACTCTCTTCGACGAGGCCCTCCACCGGGATTTAACTCCTTTTAGGGCTCTCAACCCCCAGGTCATATTACTCCAATATGTGGACGACCTCCTAGTGGCAGCTCCCACATATGAAGGCTGCAAAAGAGGGACACAAAAGCTCTTGCAGGAACTGAGTAAGTTGGGGTACCGGGTATCAGCTAAAAAGGCCCAGTTATGCCAGAAAGAGGTCACCTATTTGGGGTACCTGCTCAAGGAGGGAAAAAGATGGCTGACCCCGGCCCGGAAAGCTACAGTTATGAAGATCCCTACTCCCACAACCCCCAGGCAGGTCCGCGAATTTCTGGGTACTGCCGGATTCTGCAGGCTCTGGATTCCTGGGTTTGCTTCCCTGGCTGCACCCTTGTACCCCCTGACAAGGGAAAACATTCCTTTTACCTGGACTGAGGAGCATCAAAAGGCTTTTGACCACATAAAAAAAGCCTTGCTGTCTGCCCCCGCCTTGGCTCTCCCAGACCTCACCAAACCGTTTACTCTATACGTAGATGAAAGAGCCGGTGTGGCCCGAGGAGTGCTTACTCAGACCCTAGGACCATGGCGACGGCCAGTAGCTTATCTATCAAAAAAACTGGATCCAGTGGCCAGTGGGTGGCCAACCTGCCTAAAAGCGGTTGCTGCAGTGGCACTCCTCCTCAAAGACGCTGATAAGTTAACCTTGGGGCAAAATGTGACTGTGATTGCTTCCCACAGCCTCGAAAGTATTGTGCGGCAGCCCCCCAATCGGTGGATGACCAATGCCAGAATGACTCATTACCAGAGTTTGCTGCTAAACGAAAGGATATCTTTCGCGCCCCCTGCTGTCCTGAACCCAGCTACCCTACTACCAGTCGAGTCAGAATCCACCCCAGTACACCAATGCTCAGAAATCCTTGCTGAAGAAGCTGGGACTCGACGGGACCTGAAGGACCAGCCATTGCCCGGAGTGCCTGCCTGGTATACAGACGGTAGCAGCTTCATTGTGGAAGGTAAGCGGAGAGCAGGGGCCGCCATCGTAGATGGCAAACGGACGGTATGGGCAAGCAGCCTGCCAGAAGGGACATCAGCCCAGAAGGCCGAGCTAATCGCCTTGACGCAGGCATTACGCCTAGCCGAAGGAAAAAAACATCAACATCTACACGGACAGCAGGTCGCCATTATCCACTGCCCGGGCCACCAGAGAGGAAATAACCCTGTGGCGGCCGGGAACCGGAGGGCCGACGAGGCTGCAAAACAAGCCGCCCTGTCGGTCAGGGTGCTAGCAGAAACTATAAAGCTTCAAGAGCCAATCGAGCCTGCTCAAGCTAAGACCAGGCCAGGAGAGCTCACTCCTGACCAGGGAAAGGAATTCATTCAGCGGTTACACCAGCTAACACACTTAGGACCAGAAAAGCTCCTTCAACTGGCAAGCCGCACCAGCCTCTCCATCCCGAACCTCCGGTCCACTGTTCAAGAAGTCGCCAATCGGTGTCCGGCTTGCGCCATGACTAATGCGGCTACCACCTACCGAGAGACCGGAAAAAGACAACGGGGAGATCGACCCGGCGTATACTGGGAAGTAGACTTTACAGAGGTAAAGCCTGGCCGGTATAGAAACAAGTATCTGCTAGTATTTGTAGATACTTTCTCTGGATGGGTAGAAGCTTTCCCTACCAAAACTGAAACGGCCCTGACTGTATGTAAAAAGATACTAGAAGAAATCCTGCCCCGTTTCGGGATCCCCAAGGTGATCGGGTCAGATAATGGCCCAGCCTTTGTTGCTCAGGTAAGCCAGGGACTGGCCACACAACTGGGGATAAATTGGAAGTTACATTGTGCGTATAGGCCCCAGAGCTCAGGTCAAGTAGAGAGAATGAATAGAACCATCAAAGAGACCTTAACTAAATTGGCCTTAGAGACCGGTGGAAAAGACTGGGTGGCCCTCCTTCCCTTAGCGCTGTTCAGAGCCAGGAATACCCCTGGCCAGCTTGGTCTGACTCCTTATGAAATCCTCCACGGGGGACCCCCCCCCATACTTGAGTTGGGAGGAACACTGGGTCCCGATGATAACTTTCTTCCTGTCTTATTTACTCACTTAAAGGCTTTAGAAGTTGTAAAAACCCAGATCTGGGACCAGATCAAGGAGGTATACGAGCCAGGTGCCGTGGCCATCCCTCATCCGTTCCAGGTCGGAGACCAAGTGCTTGTTAGGCGCCATCGGACCGGCAGCCTTGAGCCTCGGTGGAAAGGCCCGTACCTGGTGCTACTGACCACACCAACAGCGGTAAAAGTAGACGGCATTGCAGCCTGGGTACATGCTTCTCACCTCAAGCCTGCGCCACCCTCCGTACCAGATGAATCCTGGGAGCTGGAGAGGACTGATAATCCTCTTAAGTTGCGCATTCGGCGGCGGCGGAGCAAGCCTACCAAGTAATAACCCTAACCAGCCCAACACCCTCACCTGGCAGGTACTGTCCCAAACTGGAAAGGTTGTCTGGTTCAAGACAGAAGTCCACCCCCTTTGGACTTGGTGGCCCTCCCTTACCCCTGATATATGTGCCCTGGCGGCGGGTCTCGAGGCTTGGGATATTCCAGAAATTGATGCACCGGCCTCTAAAAGAGTCAGGCCTCCTGACTCAAACTATGAAAATGCTTATAACCAGATCAAATAACTCCCCTTGGTTGACCACCCTACTGTCAACCATCGCCGGGCCCCTATTACTCCTCCTTCTGTTGTTCACCCTTGGGCCCTACGTCATCAATAGACTAGTCCAATTCATCAATGATAGGGTAAGTGCAGTTAAGATTCTGGTCCTTAGGCAAAAATACCAAACCTTAAATGGCGAAGATAACTTTTAATTCCGCTCTAAGATTAGAGCGATCCACAAGAGAAATGGGGGAATGAAGGAAGTGCTTTTTACAAGGGTATAGGGAAAATACAGCCAAAAAGTCAAGTTAAGAAACAAGGGGAACAGAGTCAAACAGGATATCTGTGGTTATGCACCTGGGCCCCGGCCCGAGGCAAAGGGCGGATAGTTCCCAGAAATAGACAAGTCAGTTAAAGTTTCAAGAGTGCCCCTCAGCTGTTTCAAGGACTCCCACTTGACCGAAGTTCACCCCTGGCTTGATTTAAACTAACCAATTACCTTGCTTCTCGCTTCTGTACCCGCGCTTTTTGCTATAAAAAGGACCCAGGAGCTCTACTCGGCGCGCCAGTCTTTCGAAAGACTGAGTCGCCCGGGTACCTGTGTGTTCAATAAACCTCTTGTTTTTGCATCCGAAGCCGTGGTCTCGCTGTTCCTTGGGAGGGTCTCCCTGAACTGACTGACTACCCACTGCGGGAGTCTTTCAGTAGCAGTAGTATTGTGTGTGTGTATGTGTTAAGAACCCTTAAAATAGGATCTACCTTCTTAGTACATTTTAAGATTTAAGCAGAGAATAGAATTTACTTTTATTTTAAATTCTGGTAGCTATAGGCACTGTGCTATATATGAGTATTAGATTTCCAGACCTTATTCATTTTGTATAACTAAAACTTTGTATCTTTTGATCATCACCTCCACATTTCCCCCACACCCCACCTGGCAATTACCATTCTATTCTCTGCTTCTATGAGTTTGACTATTTTAGACCCGCACATGTAAGTGAGATAATACAGTATGTGTCTTTTCTGTGCATGGTTTATTTCACTTCGTATAATATCTTCCAGGTCCACTTTGTAGTCACAAATGGCAGGATTTCCTTCCTTTTTAAATGCTGAATAATATGCCATTAAATGTGTGTACTGAATTTTCTTTAGCCATTCATCCATCGATGGACATTTATTTAGGTTGTTTCCATATCTTGGCTGTTGTGAATAATGCTGCAATGAACATGGGAGTGCAGGTATCTCTTTAAGATCCTGATTTAAATTCTTTTGGGTAGATGCCCAAAATTGGGATTGCTGCATCATATGGTAGTTTGCTCTTTGCTCTTCTATTGTTACCGTCAGTGCCCACCAAACATGGCAACACAAAATTATCCTTAGCCACATCCTAATGCTTTAAATATAGATCTTTTCTGATCTCCTTCCTTAACAAATTTTAAGTGTATGCACGTTGTTGTTAAGTATAAGCACAACAGTGTACAGATTTCTAGAACTTATTCATCTTTCATAATGGAAACTTTATACACATTGAACAGCAACTCTCATTTCCTCCTGCCCCCAGCCCCTGGCAACCACCATTCTGCTCTCTGCTTCCATGAATTTGACTACTTCAGCTACCTCATATAAGTGGAATCATGCAGTATTTCTTTTTCTGTGACTGGTTTATTTCACTTAGCATAATGTCCTCAAGGTTCATCAATGTTATTACATAGGGATTTCCTTCTTTTTAAAGACTGAATAATGAATGTATCACATTTTCTTTATCCATTCATCCATTGGTGGACATTTAAGTTGCTTCCACATCTTGGCTTTTGTGATACTGCTGCAATGAACATGGAAGTGCAGGTAATTCTTTAAGATCTTGATTTAAATTCTTCAAGGTAAGTACCCAGAATTGGTATTGCTGGATCATGTGGTAGTTCTATTTTTAATTTTTTGAGAAACTGCCTTACTGTTTTTCATAGTGGCTGCACCATTTTACATTCTTACCAATGGTGCACAAGGGTTTTAATTCTCTACTTCCTCACCAGTACTAGTTACTTTCATTTTTATTTTATTTTTTAAAATAATGGCCATTGTAACAGGTGCAAGGTGATATCTCATTGTGGTTTTGACTTCCATTTCCTTGGTGATTAGTGATGTTGAGAATCTTTTCATATTGTTGGCCATTTGCATGTCTTCTTTGGAAAAATGTCTATTCAGGTCTGTTGCCCATTAATTAGTTGGGTTATTATTATTATTATTTGTTATTGAGATGTATGAGTTCCTTATATATCTTGGATATTAAGCCTTATTAGATATGTTGTTTGCAAATATTTTCTCCTAATCCATAGGTTGCTTTTTAACTCTGTTGTTTTCTTGCTATGTAGAAGCTTTTTAGTTTGATGTAGTCCCACTTGTTTATTTTTTTGTTGTCATATCTAAGAAATCATTGCCAAAACTAAGGTCATAAAGTATTCTCCCTACGTTTTCTTCTAGCAGTTTTACAATTTTAGGTTTTATGTTTAGGTCTTTAATCCATTTTGAGCAGATTTTTGTGTATGGTATAAAATAACAATCCAATTTAATTGGATATCCAGTTTTCCCAATGCCATTTGTTGAAAAGACTGTCTTTTCTCCATTGTGTATTCTTGGCACCTTTATTGAAGATCAGTTGACCATATACACTTGGGTTTATTTCTGGGCTCTCTTTTGTTTCATTGGTCTATATGTGTGTCTTTATGCTAGTATCATACTGTCTTGATCACTGTAGCTTTGAAACATGTTTTGAGATAAGGAAGTGTGAGACCTCCAGCTTTGTTCTTCTTTTTCAAAACTGCTTTGGCTATTTGGGGTCCTTTGTGGCTCCATATGAATTTTCAGATTAATTTTTCTATTTCTATAAAAAATGCGATTGGATTTTGATTGGGATTGCATTGAATCTGTCGATAGTTTTGGGTAGCACGGACATTTAACATATTAAGTCTTCCAATCTGTAAACATAGGCTGTCTTTCCATTTATTTGTTTTGACAAAAAAACCTGTTGGAACTAATAAACAACTTCAGTAAATAGCAGAATACAAAATCAATGTTGTGTTTCTATACACTAACAACAAACAAACTGAAAATGAAATTAGGAAAGGAATCATCTTTATAACAGCCTGAAAAAGAATAAAATACTTAAGAATAAACTTAAAGAGATGAAAGACATGTACACTGAAAACTACAAAACATTGCTGATCTCCTTTTAACAAAACTTGACCTGTCCTATCAGGACCCTGCTAGGTTGTGGACAACATAATCCAGTATATAAATTCAAAATCCTTTCCATATATTGACCACGAGTATTTTAATCCAAAGGTACGGGTAATAAGATAATACTAACTGAACTGCCTGCAGGTGAACTATTTTAAAATAAATATAAAAAATTTGTGAACTGCAGCATATAATTGTTCTATCTAACATTAAGCCAGCCTTTTATTATTATTATTATTTTTTAATGGAACAGCATTCGTACAAAATCACATACATCATCAGGCATAAATACAAATAGTTATTCTTGAAAAACCTCTCTGTGGGCTGGCCAGTTAGCTCAGTTGGTTAGAGCTTGGTGTTGATAATACTAAAGTCAAGGGTGTGGATCCTCAAACCAGCCAACCACAAAAAGAAAAGAAAAACCTCTGTGAAATTTTGACATAATTCAGTGAGAAGTCATCATTTCAGATTTCCCTACATTGCATACATAACACAACTTTTCAGTGAATCTGGGTAAATACATTTTGGGAGGAAATGCAATAAGGAGGGAAAGAAACTTTTTTGATCACTTTCCATGTGCTAAATGATTTGCATACATTATTTCATTTAATCCTCTTTCAAACTTTTGGAGGTAGATGTTTGTTCCGTTTTACAGATGAGAAAATTAAGGCTCAGAGAGGTAGCATCCAAGTTCACTCTTACTGTAAGCCTGGAGGTGAATCTGGATCCACTTGCCTTGAAGCCAGTCCTTTTCCCTCTACACACCAGGTGGCCAGCCAGGGAATTGGTGGAGTAGAGAAGCGGGTGAGGAGATCTGAAAGCTGAGTGGGACCTTGTCAGCTAAGAGCTGCACTGCCCAGGAAGGCTTCCTGGGAGGGGTGAGGTTGAAGAAACTGCATGATACAAGGTTTCTTCAAAAAGTTCATGGAGAAACACAATTCAAAGATAATACAAATCTTTCCAGGAACTTTTTGAAGTATCTTTGTATGCCTGAGGTGGAAAATTTTCAGGAATCTCCAAATTCATGGTTAGTAGTGGTGAAATTAATCTTATGGGTTGCTTAACTGTCTTCAGTTACACCTTGTGGTCTTCAAGATCACTGAGTAGGTCCAGTAGGGGTGGGGTCCTGAGGATGGCTTAACAAACAGGGAGCTAGGGCCTCCACATGATTTTTCTCTGGCTCCTGGGGACACTGTCCTGGTCATCACAGAAGGATCTAGTCTGTGTGCTTCTTTTGTTTTTTTAAACCATAGAAACAACCACTTCAGTTTGATAAAGTGAGCATTCTTCTCTCTACACAATCACCAAGCCCTGTAGGTTCTGGTTATATGAGGGGAACTTGGCTCAGTGACTTCAGAACTCAAGTGTCCAAAGACCCTTTCGTTTTTCCTAGATGCGCCTTTGCTGTCTTTATTCTGTTCTCCTGGGGCATCAGTACGCTTGAATCTCTAACTTTTCATTTCATGATATGGCATGGCAATTAGTGGGAGACCTTTTTCCTTTTTTTTCCTTTTAAATTTAAAGGTGATTAAATTCATTTGGAGGTGAATTTTAGAGGTGAGTAGTATGAAAGATAGGAGCCCTAAAGATTTTTGTAATTGGCATGTAAGTCTGGCAGGTGCCAAGTTTGACTCCATTGTTATCTGGTATCTCTTACTGTTAACTTATTAAAACTGGATCTAAAAAATGTCATAATCTCTTGTCCTGATATTAGATCTTTCCATTATGATATAACTCCTGCTGGCAGTCGTCTTATGAAGGGCTTTTCCCTGCAGTTGTTATTCCACTGTGCCCCTACAGTACAGTGTCTTCTCACAAAAACTTGCAGAACCTCCAGGGCCACTCATCAGTGGCCACTGTCAGTCTGTCAGTCTCACAAAATCCTTCCCTGCTTTGTCCCCTTCCCACCCACAATGGCTAGTTACCCGTAATTGGGCCTTATCATAATGGGTGGTAGAAAGACCTCCAGAACCATTTCCTGTTGGCAGTGTGCTGATGCAGAACAGGGCCCAGCCCCCGGGCATGGTTTTTGGAATATCCAGGTATCCTCTGACCTTATCCTTTGTCCTAATGAAAAACTTCTTGGCTTGGAGTATTGCTGCTCTCGTTGGGAGTCACTCTTATTTAATTATTCTGAATTTGAAATAGATAATAGGCAGATGATAGAAGTTTTTCTGCCTCTCCTCCCCCCCCCTTTTTGTTGTTGTTTGTTTGTTTGTTTTGTTTTTAGCGAAGGAAGAAGAATCACACACTTCTATCCTTCATCCCCCACACAGTTCTAGTTTGGCACCTGGTGACCATCAGGAAAACCTGAAAAACTTGAAAGGGTTGTTTCCCGATCACCTTCGGACCTGGAGAAATGATTCCTTGCTAACTTTATCCATGGATTTAAGAAAGGGAGAGTGCGCTCCCGAGCACAAACAGGAAAGCCTGACATCACGGAGCGGCGTGGGGAGGAGTCTGCGCCTCGCCGGCTGCGGGCTCGCTCGCTGCGCTCCCTTTGTGGCCGGAGTCGCGCGCACTGGCGGCGGCGGCGGGAGCAGCGGGGCGCGTGTCTGTGCGCGGAGGCCGCCGGGGACCGCCGGGGACCGGGACCGGGGCAGGAGGCGCCGCGGGGCTGAGCCCAGCAGACTCCGCGTTGGCCTCGGGCAGGGCGCATCATGCGGCGTCCACGTACCGGAGAGGAAACTGAGAATGAAATTGCTTTGGCAAGCTAAAATGGTAACGAGAACGCTCTGCTTCTCCGAGGCTTCTCTGGTGGGGAATCTTCTCCCGCTTTCTCCGGGCGTGTTTCGGACTCCCTCGGAGTGAACGGAGCAGTCCGATTCCGTGCTTGGGAGCTAAAGCTGTCTCGGTCTGCTTTGTATTCCTGTACTCCTGTGTGCGTGTCTTCTCCCTCCCCACGACACCCACTTTCTCAGCAGCTGCCCTTGCTGTGTCTGGGGCAGATGCACGTCAGCAGAGGAGAACTTTGAAGGAAGCAGAGCTATTAGGCTGCGGGAATCGCCGAGCGCTTCTGCGTCCCGGCGGCGCCTCGACACAGACCTGGGGTTTAGCTGGGGACATCGAAATCCAGCGGGTCGCTGCACACATTCTAGTCGAAGCTGCAGGATGATGTGTTGCATTTTCTACACTTGCCAGATTATGTTACGGAAATAAAAGCTTTCCACCCCTGCTAACGTTTTGGGTTCCAAAACAATAACAAGAGAAAAAGACATGCAAACAGCTTCACTTCCAAAGAAGTGAGGACTCTCGGAATTTTAAACACTTGTTTGTGTCTAAGTTTAAAATCTAGTTTGCTCAAAAGACTGAGCCACTTATGCAAGTACAAACTTTGTCTACAAATGAGTAATTTTTTTCTTTCACTTAAGGGGGAAGAATTAATCAGGACTAAGCCACAGTTTCTTTATGAAGAAAAAAAAAAAGACTTGAAAAAACTGTTTAGGATATGTGAGCCAGTTTAGGGAAAATAACTAAATGGAAAAGTCCGGGGATCCTGATACCACAGGAAAGGGCTAGGGGCCAAGAAAATCTCAGCATTCCCTCTATCGCAATGTGTCTTGTATTGCTCTGATTGTAATATTTATTTTGAACAGCCCATCTTGTGCCCTGAGTGCTGTTGTAAGCAGCAAAGCAGCTGGGATAGATTGTGGTTAGCAGGGAGGAAAAAAAAAAAAAAACCTCTTTTTCTTTCTTTTTATCCCATCCCTGGCAGAGCTCAATTCAAGACTGGGGTGAAGAGGTAGAGGAAGGAGCTGTTTACCATGTCACCCTCAAAAGAGTCCAGATTCAACAGGCTGCCAATAAAGGAGCAAGATGGCTAGGGGTGAGTAAAGCTGGAGAGATTGTGAACTTTGGAATTTCAGTGTCTGTTGTTCTGTGAATATCATTATTATTTAGCAGAGACAGGCTTTTTTTTTTTTTTTTTTTTTTTTCCTCTTCGCTCTTTTGGCTTTAAAAAGGAAACTGCTGATGACCAAGTGTTTGCACTAGCTGTACAGGTCTGTTTTTCTATATAATGTTTTCCAAAGCATATCCTCTAGGTTTGTCAATAATTCAGAACCTCTTAGAAACATCTTGAGGTATTTGGCAAACAGATTGGGGTGGAGTGGCAGAAAATGGCACAGAGTAACAGGGCCAGAGAGCAGCACTCTGTCAGACAGGACCCATAAGCAACTTTGCCCAAATGGCACCCTTTTCTCTCCCTGCCCTCCACCTATTGATGCGGACAGCCTCTTCCCTACTCCTGTACCTCCACGAGCTACTCAGAATGCTCAGGAGGCAGACCATTCCAAGTGTACTTCCTTTGAGGGGCAGTAGATTTCCCTTTGCCTGGGAGGAGTCAAATGCATGCTCCGTGCCCCCGATTTCATGTGTGAGTGCGTAGAGTGGGGGGCCTTTGGAAGAATGCTCCTTCCATAAATGACACTCATTTCCATTGAGCTTCTGTTGGGTGGGGTCATGTGATTCTAAGTTATTGCTTAGTTATCCTTCAAAATATCCCAAATAAAGGGAATGTGAGAAATGGAAAGCTTGGTGACAGGCTCACTACTTGGGCAAACATGAACATGTAGGTAGAAACAATTCTTATCTGGAAATAGAAGTGATTTTCAGAGAGAGGTGTGACACAGAAAGCCTTGAGGAAAAATACAATGGTAGGCCGAGTAAAGGGGATAGAGAGTGGTTTCATCCAGCCTTATACAGGCCGCGCTCAGGCTTTACAGGCGATTGGCTTCAGAGCAGTGAAGATTACGCACTTGCATCTCATCTTTCCTGGATTTGAGTTTCAGAAAATTCAGAATGATTTGAGCAGCATTCAAAGGTGGAGTGTGTAGGAGTACAGGAAACAAAACTGCTCAGGGCATCATGTTAAGACTAGAGGCAACGTGTGACTTGTAACTCTGAGTTTAAGGCAGGACAGCCAGCGGCAGTCACTTCTACTGTTATGGGTCTGCTGACACAGGCATTCACTGCTTTGGCCTTTCCCCAGCTGCTTCAGCTCTGGACTTTCCTGCTACTGTACTTTGGGCCGAGGTACCACCCACTGGGGCAGGGAACTATTAGGACATCTGCAGGTATGGTCTGGAAAGATAGAAACCTATCCAGTGAACACTAGAGGTCTTCACTTATCGGGGAGGTACTTTACTCAAAATTTGATTGTAAAATTAATTATGAGCATCACCAGCAGACCTGATAGGGAAAGCAGAACTAGAAGTCTGACAAGTCATCACTTTGTTTTTGGTGGTTGTGTATGTATATATTTTATTTAAATATGATGTTGATGTCGTTTTGACCTGTCTGGTTATTTCAGAATCGCTCACAAGTTTTGAACCAGTTGCCTTCGAAAGGGTCATTACATTTTCTAGTGTTGGGGTGTTCCTATCTTTCTAATGAGACTGATATTGCTTGGGTGACAGTTTTAGTTTTTAGCCCAAAACAGCAATGAATAAGTCATGGGGAAATGGAGGGGTTCACTCCGTAGGCTCCAAACACGTAAAGTCATTCATGTAGATGTTCACAGTCACTTACTAATTCTCATGGATGATTCTGTCCATTAGACTCCACTTCTCTCCTCTCCCCTCCCAGTGTTTACCGATTTAATTCAGAGTTCAGGATTCGTTCACCCTGAATTTAACAGTAGATCTGAAATATCGAGAAGGAGGATAATGTGAAAAGATTGACTCTAGTTGATGGAGGAATCTGCCCGCCTCCTTCCATTTCAGCAAAGTGTGACTTACGGCCACCAGCCTACTCCTCCAGAACAGGTTCTTACGAACTCTTCATCTCTAATCTCGCTTGTTTTCTTATTTTAGGTGTCCTCTTGGGAAACTCTAGTTTTGTCCTTGAAAATTCCTTACTTAATGAAATTGCGCTTAACCAACTGAGCCAGAGCAATTACAAAACCTTTCTCTTTAGGACCAAGAGGCTTCTCCATGTTTGCTTTCCTACATTTCAGTAAAATTCTTCAAAGTAACCAGTTTTAGAGTTAACTTGAAATTGAGGTGACATGAGGAAATTATTGAAGTATGACAACAATCTTATAAGGAAGGGGTGGTATTGTGATTATCTCATTTTTTCCACACAAGGAAACAAATGCCCAGAAAGGTTAAATGACTTGCCAGAATCACACAGTGAGGGAGTAGTAGCGGCCAGATTTGACCCCAGACGGTTAGCTCCTGTTGTCCAGAGCTGCCTGGAACCTTCAGGCTGTTTCCATAGAAGTAGAAGGGAACATTGGCTCAAAAGTGGAAGAGAATATCGGCGAGGATACTACGGTGTGCTTGGTGCTGCACGTTGTGCAGGACTTGAGAGACGGGCTTTCTTCTTTAAGCTTTGAATGATAACTTGAGCTACAAATTGAAATATTTGTTGTGAAGGTGTGTGTGTGTCTTATTGATAAACTCTCCATTTTTGATGTGTAAAGCCTGGTGCACCAAAGATATGTATGAGGTTACGTAGCACATAAGGGTGGGCATAGCCTCGCTACATGTCTGTAATGCTTATTCTGGAAGCCTAAAATTAAAAGATGGACTACAATTTTTGTATTTTCTAGAAGTCAGACCTCAAAACACAATTAAGATTCAATTTTAGGGAGGATAGCCCAATATTTATATATTTTCAGACGTGAAGTACCATATAAACCAAAAACACTAGGTCATTCTTTTTTATTTTGTTTCTTAAATTTTGTGTTCAGTTAATCTTTTGAGGTGAAACCCTCTGTCTTTGGTTGTGAAATATGCAGTGAAGTATGGCCCAGGTCTGGTTTACTAATACATGCAGCTGTATGTAGCTTTGCCCATTGGCAGTGAGGTTATGTTGCCAACTTTGAAAAACCAAATACGATTGAAATGCCGACCCATTTTTCTTTTGCAATGTCATTTTAGGCTGGAATAATTTGACCCACCTATAGCTCTTAAAGAAAAATGTCTCCGATTATGTCATAGAATCATAAAATTTCAGGATTGGAAGAGACATTAAAAAGTGACTTCATTTAGCCATTCATTTAGCTTATAGAATGTCCAAAAATTTTTGGAAGAGCTAATGGTCAACACTTGTCATTTGTGTTTGGTCCCAGCATTGTGATTGTATATTGACAGTGATATGTAGAAGTGAGTTAAGAAAATATCATTCCCTGGAAGCAGGAAGTGTACCATTTTAGGAAGAATGCTGAAAGGGACAGAGGAAAAGAATACAACTCTCAGGGAGGGGGCTTTAGTGTCAAGATCCCATGCTGCTGTCTTCAGAATATGACAGATTCAGAGTCGAGAAAAATGTGTCAAATCTAAGATAAGTTCAAAGTGGATATGTTTGTTTCACAAGCAGGACTGTTAGTGCCAGGTCACTCTGCAAGGTTTGTGGGGAGTGGTATAGTCAGTGGATAGTCACATGGCTTTTCTCAGTTCTGCACTTCTGTGGTCCTTGTGGTGGGTCCCAGTGCCTTCCTGCCCTGTGCCCAGAATTTATGTCACACTGTTTCCCACATAGGGTCATTACACAATGTTTGTTGGGCTGAGTGGAAATGCTTGATAGTTAGGAGACTGGTAAAGATAGTGCAATTGGACAGGTGAAAGCAGAATATATTTAGAAGTAAAAGGAACTGGAAATCTGTTATAGAACCGAATGGGCAAATTGTGCCCTGTCTGTGGGTTATGTGCATACAGTGGTGGGATAATCACTCATCACACTTGGATTGAAAAGTTGACTCTCTTGGATACACTCATAATGGATTGACTCCACCTGGTATTTCAGTGGTGTTGCTATTCATATTGCCTTCAAATGGCACACAATTCCTGGAGTTCTCAGTTAACTTCACTGATTTCCCAAGTCTGGGTGAGGTGCCCCTTCTGCGTGTTCTAGAAGCATCTGGGATCTCCCTGTCATGCATTTGCCTCACTCTGTTCAAATATCCTGTTTACTTGATTGTATCCCCCACTAGCAAGCTTGCAACCATGGCCATCTAGTTGGCAGAAACTCCATGCATGCTTGTTGAATGAATGGATCAAGCTTCACCCTTCTTTGGGGGACTGCTGTTGTCTTGATACATATGAATGTATGGTTGCTTTCCATTTAAAACAAAATCAGCATGAGGGTGTTAGCTTATAAAGAAGAGCAGAGAGGCATGGGAGCTAGAAACATCTATTAGATAATCATTATAACTGTCTTACATCCTTTCTGGAACCAAGAAGGGCATGAACAAAGGTCGATTATTTATTTCAACAAAAATTCCCGCAGTGCCTATTAACACCAAGAGGTCAGTTGTCCATGTCCTCCTGCTGAACATTGAAGAAAGAAAGGCAACGCATGAGTTAAAAAGTGTTGGCAAGCATTACAGCCATGTGTGGTTGGAAAGTGCAGGAGCGGGATTTTAGAATTGCAAGGAGATAAGCCCTAGAGGAGCCTTTAGTTTATAGCTGGTTATCCTTGTTTTATCTGGGAAAACAGGCCCTTGGGTTGCATTATTTGTGTCTGTCAGAATGTTTAATTTAGGCTTTAGAAAGTAAATTTCAAAATTCAGCAACCATCTGTAAATGAACCAACTGGTAGTTTTCATTTTGACCTTAGGAACATGTTGTTAAAATAATTCATTCAGTAAGAGGGTAGCCTATACCAATCAAGAAAATATCGTAAATTTGAATTGCCTGGGAGATTGTTATTACGTTGGGTCCCTTCATTGCTTTCAAAATCTGTCGGGACCTGTTTAAGGAATACATAGCACGTGATCCAGAGTATTCACTTTTTAGTTCATCAATCCAGGGAATACCTAACTGAGTTTAAAATACATGTCTACTCCTAGCAAATAAATAATGGTGTAAATATAAGAGGCACATTAGCTCCTTATACTTAAAAGTATACATTTTGAGGGCTGGCCTGTGGCTGACTTGGGAAAGTGTGGTGCTGATAACACCAAGGCCACAGGTTCGGATCCCTATATAGGGATGGCCGGTTGGCTCACTTGGGAGAGCGTGGTGCTGACAACACCAAGTCAAGGGTTAAGATCCCCTTACCGGTCATCTTTAAAAAAAAAAAAAAAAAAAAAAAAAAATATATATATATATATATATATATATTTATTTATATATATATACGTTTTGTTAAATGAATACCATGAACATATTTCATTCCTATTTCTGTGAAATTATAAAGAAAAAGTCTCTTGGAGTTTTAAATTTAGAAGGAAAAGGAGAGAAATAAAGTAAATACTGCACCTTTTTACTTTAGTGCTTAGCTGGAGTTTGTCACTGTCTTATCTCTTATTTTAGTTTCCTTTGTCCATGGCATGCATATCCTTTTAATCTTCCTTATTCTAACTCATAAGAATCTTATAGTGACTGTCTTACATATTTTATGTCCAGATATGCAAAAATACACTGAGTAAGTGAAGCATTTTAATTCTTACCATAATATACTTTTTAAAGAAAATGGATTTCTATAAACAGATCAACAGAGGTATTGGTTAAATGGGCGAAGAAAACGAATGTTGCTTTATTCCATGAGAAACTCAGCTAGCTCTGTGTCTTGGTCGCCGAGGGGTGTGGCTGTGTCTACAGAATTGATCTGAAGTTCTCTGAAGTTTTGGCAGTTTCTGGGTCATTTGCTAGTCAACATATCCTGTGTGAACTCCCTGAAATGCTGTTGCATGTCTCTCTGTGATTCTGCCATCTATATTTGAGCCTGTTAACCTCACCTTTGATAGTATTCATTTATTCATCAAAAGCTTGCTTTACGCCAGACCCCTTGTTAAATGTTGGGAATACAAAGTAAAATAAAGCACACCTTGTTCTGAAGGAACTGATAAGTAAGTGGGGGCAGCAAAAAGTTAAAGCAATTATATTACAAGAGGGGTCTTCAAATAGTTCATGGCAAGATTTGTATTATCTTTTAATTCTATTTTTCCATGAACTTTCTGAAGTACTGTCATATTGCAGTAAATGTGATCATTGCTGAGGAAGCCGAGGAGGGGTCGTGTAAGTCACACGGTAGTGAAGGCTGGGTGGTCCAGGCAGGCTGCGCGGAGAACGCCCTTCAGTGCAGAGCTGCCGGATGAGCAGGAGCTAGAAGAGGGGTGTGCGCGACTCTGGGGGCCGGCATGCCAGCCGCCAGCGAGCCCAGCCTGTGAGGAGGCCTGGAGGCCTACAATGAGACTCCTAAGTGAGGCTCAGCCTGGGGAGAGGAAAGGCTGTCTGGCAGGAAAGTGATAGGAAAGGGGACAGGAGAGAAGGGCTGAGAACTTTGTATGCTAAGCTATGGCATTTGCTTTATCCTGAGTGCTAGGGGAGTCAAGGATGGGTTTTAAGACTAGGGCATGATGAGGTCTGCATTTCAGAATGATGACTGGCAGCTGAAGGGGAGATGCATTGGACAGGAGCCAGATTGGAACATGGACACCCAGGAGGTGGCTTGAGTGGTAACGAGGTGAAGAAAGGCAGGAGGACCTGAAAGGAAGCTGTGGGGGCGAGTGTGGGTGAGAAAGGGAGGGTGGTGGGGTGGAGGGCAGAAACAGGAGCCCCGGCAGGCATGACCTTAGGCAGTCTTGTTTCAAAGAGCAGGTCAGCAAAAGCGTTTTGGCTTTCTGGGTTCAGTGCTGTCCTCTTCTCATTGGGTGAGGTGTATGAGGGACTTCAAGTCAGGCTTCCTCAGTGTATACACTAGCCAATGCCTGCTTTCCTGTCAGAAAGCCCTGCAGAAAAACCAGATCCAGGCATGCCTGAAGTGTCGTGTCTAGAGATGAAATCTCAGTGTAGGCTCACCATGAACAAGGCAGAAAGCACTGCTTGGCTTCTCAGCTTCCAAAGAACCTTGCAGTGCTGGTGGTTTCCTTTCTTTCTTTCTTTCTTCTTTTTTTTTTTTTTTTCAAAGTCTTCTGTTTCTCCACAAACTAAACAAATTGACTCTGTAGACCATAGAGGGAGAATAAATATGGAACCCACAGGACTATGATTACAGAGTTGTATTTTAAACAACAGCAGTTAAACTTATAATTGTGCTGTTAGGGACACAAGAAATTTTATGGTTAGTGTCCTGGTCTTTTTCCCTCTCTCTACTCAATGTCTTTAAACCCTCTCCTACACTATTTATCCTGGCCGCTGACATTCCTGCTTTTGGAGGCTTGCTCTGATTGCTAATTCTACTCCTTGTATAAAAGAAAAATTTTAGTAAGATCTAATACTTCCCTAGTTTACCACTACTACATTGCAACCTCTGTCTGTTTCTCTCTATCTGTCTCTGTCTCTTGCACACACACACGGCCTAAATATTAACATGTCTTCTCACATTTTATATTTTAGGATTTGGTTCATCTTTATAATGTTGCTTTATGGCCTCTTGTATATAACTGATCAAAGCTTGACTTTGTCACATTTTGCTTGGTTTCTTTTAATTGTGTCATTTTGTGATTGTCTGATTAAATTTGCTCTGCCTTTAAAAAGGAATAAAACAGAGGAAGAAAGGAAGGAATAAAGATAGAACAAGCTTACAACATTAGACAGACAACCCCACCTTGTAGGAAGCTCAGTCAGTCTTGTGTAGAGAGACAGAATCATGTCATTTACCACTGATTCTTTTGGCTTAACATGTTAGAAATAACTGGGCCTTTTTGCTGATGTGGCTGTGTGCTGTGTTCCGATGATATGGGTCTCTGGCTGGCTTGCGACCACCTTAAAGCTACCTTCTCCTTTATGTTATGCAGCATATGACTTACGAGGGTAATAGTCATGGTGGCTGGGATGGAATGGTTTGTTGCTGGTGGTTGTAAATTTTTTTAAACTCTCATTGATTCATTACCCTACATTTTCTAGCATTTAATTGCTTATGCCATCTGTGGTCCATTCATTTCAACACAGTTAAACTTATCCCATGTAAACTCCCCCAGAAGTTTTCTGTATGTTTGCTCTTTTCTGCAAAGAATTGAGCAATTAATTTTTTTCTTTTATTTTGTTTCATGCTGATTTAAATACTCATTTTCATCTTTTGTAAAAGTAAAGCCCAGGCTGAGTCCTTCCAGTTTCATAATTCTAAAGGTAATTTGAAGGCCAAAACCACACTTTTTTCCCTAACGGCAGGTCTACTGCGTCTCTGCAACCCTACTGCCAGTAAATCTTCTCTAGCTGTGAACCATTCTCATGCTTGTAACTTCCGTCACTGATGGTGGTGGAGCTAGAATCTGTGGACAATTTTTATCTAACCAAAGAACTTTTAATGGATATAGGGTAATAATAACCCAAACTGGATTAGACGTCAGCTGAAAATAAAATACTTTATCGTCATGACTTTTCCAATTACAATTTTAACACTTGATATTGTTTATCGAAGATAATTAATATTCCTAAGCAGAAAACTCAGGAAATCGAAGCCTTTGGTTAGTTTGTGAAGGTGAAGCAAACTAAAAGATTCACCACTTTCTATCCAGAGGTTGATTCCTCTTCATGAGCAACACGATAAACGTTTTAGAAGTGGCCTAACCAAGTATTAACTGAGCTCAGAGTCACCCGGGCACGACTGGGGAGTTAACACATGGTTCTTTCTCCTCACTTGGGGCCTTTGTAGGCGCTGCACCCCCTCCTGGCTGCTCTTCTTTTCAGGGGTGTTTCCAGCAGGAGCCCTGGTGTAGGGAGGGAGCCTAGTGCATTGGTCAAGAGCCTGTGCTTTAGAGCCAGAGAGACCTGAATTCAGAACTCGCCTCTGCCACACATGAGCTATGGGTTTGAGCTATGAAGTTATGTAACCTCTCTCAGCCTGAGTTCCTCACCAGTAAAGTGGGGATAATAGCAGTGCCTTCCTGAAGGCATTACCGTGGGGAGCAAATGAGCTGTGTGTATAAGGGCCTTGGCACAGTGCATAGGATATGGTATTCACTCGCTCCCTGAGTAGGGGGCTCTTGTCAGCACCCCCACTGTCGGGGCCCTCATTTGAACCTTGCCATGGAACCTTGTAGAGGCCTGGGTAGCTTTCTCACATGTGCCCCCTGAAGCTTGAGGTTACACGTAACTCCAGATTGCTTGATTAAGAAACAGGATTAGCAAGGGTTTAAGACATATTGCTGACATCACTTTCTCATTTTGCACATCTGGGAGGAAGGACCAACTGTGGTAGGGGTTAGGGATCCTTGTTCATTAGAAGTAACATTTATTGTTGTGTTTTCTCTGTCTTGCTGCCTGTATAGTGAAAGACTGAATTATTCCTTGGGCGCCAATATTTTGCGTTTCAAATTCCTTCAATTTTTACTATAGTTAATTTGTTGGTGTTCTTATTTTTGTGCTTTAAAAAAGTATTTTATTATTTAACAGTGGGCCATATCCTGTCTTAAATATTTGCTATTTCTGACAGAAAAATGGGAGGTAGGAAACAATTTCTCTGAAAAGGACTGGATAAGCATTATAGTAATCTTTCTTAGTTGGATATAATTTAGGATGTTAGCAAATTGCTCTTGCACCATAAATTTCAAGTCCTGTATTAAATTGCATGAGATATAAAATAAAGATGCAGTTTCTCACTATGCCACATGCTGATTAGCTAATGCATTATTTGAGCCCCAAACCAGGAATGAGCTGAGTTGCTCCTGAGGTTGTGACTTTCAGAATGTCACATGACTTTTGAAAGCTACTGTTTCCTTATCTGTGAAATGGGGATAACACTTGCTTTTCCTTCTGCCTATGGGTGGTTTTGTGAGGATCACATGAGTTAATGTATATAAAATAACTTTTTAATATGTAAGTTGTTACGTAAATATAAAGATATTCTGATTGTTGTTATTTAACGTGAAGGCCTTTCTTTTTTTCTCTCTACTCACCACCTGAGTGCTTTACGGGCATGTGGTTCTGTTCATTAGTCCTGCCTCCCTTCCTTCATTCCAGAGGGAATCTTTCTTTATTCTTTCTTCCCACTTGCTCGTTACCTAATGACATCTTCATGTTCACAAGGAGTATTGCTTTCTCTACCACCACGCTAGTTACTGCTGGTATTCTACGTGCACTGAGAATGCAGACAAGGCTCTCTCTATACATTAGTTCTGGGAAAACGTACCCCATACTCACAGGATTCCAAAGACAAATTCAGTGAATAACTTGCATATGAAAACTTTCTATTTTCTCTTTGATTCTCCTTTTCTTTCTGGTACTTTTAATTTGTTGCGGAGAAGGGTGGTAAACTTAATGCACCAAAGAATGGAAAGTGCTTCCAGCCTTGCAGAGCTGCTGGAAAATCAACTCTTGGTTTGAGGCCAAATCTTGATGTGGGACTTGAACTCATGACCTAATGCCAGAGGCAAGAATGTTACCAGCTGACCCGCACTGACCCTCATAAGATGTAGGCATTTAAAATACTTCCTTTGAGTAGTCCTCTTGTTGCTTTCTGTGTTTTCTTCTCTCTTTCGGTCTTTTCCTGCAGTGTTCCTGGCCTTCCTGTTAGGAACGGTTTTAAAGATCTATTTTTCTCACTGTCTTTCCATTTGCTTATTACAGCTGCTTCCTTCTTGCTTTCCATTTCTCCTGTGTGAGTTCCTTTTTTTGTTCCTGTTCCTTCCTGTCCTTCTGGATTAAAAATAGTCTCCAGGGTCTCTGGCTTTTAGGCCACAAATCTGACCTTCCTTCTATTCATATGGGGTCCCCATGAGCATCTTAAGATCCTTTCTCACTCTCTTAAGATTCTTGGACCCTGGCATCCAATCCCTGTTATTTTGTGCCTGTTGTCAGCTGACTTATGGAGCTAAGTGACCCTTGTACTCAGAGCTGAAAATTAAATCCCTTGTACCTTAAAATTAAAACCCTTGGACAAAGAAGCTTAATAAATGATTTGCTTGTGTTATGTGTTACTGACATACACTGAATTCTCTCTGCATCTGCTGACTCTGTGCGGTGCTAAAGAAGAAGGAACTCTCATACATTGGCTCAAGATGCATGTATAACATTCATCCTTTTGCAGAGCAATGGTGCTGTGATCGGCTGAACCCCAGGAACCAGCTTTCAGACAACATGCTATTAAGGGTGTCCTCAGGGGACCTGCTGCCCTTTTGCCCCCGCAAAAGTGTTTCTCAGGGAGCTAACATTGATTAAAGTGTTTCTTCGTGAACGTTCTTTGGTTAGATTCAAAGGATTTTTTTATTCTCTACAAAAATGACTTTCTATCCAATGTTGATCTAGACAATCCACAAATGAGTGTCTGCTTGAAGGATAAAGCCTTGTAAAACTTTAGATGACTGGGCCAAAAAGTGCTGATGGCAACAGCTGTGATTTCAGTCTCCAGCCGTAACCTGAACTCCCTGTTATGCTAAGAGTTATAGCAACAGGGTTGATGATCTTCTCAGTGGCAGAAGATGGTTTAAAAGGTTTCCTTCCATCTGGCCCTCTAGCTCCCTGTGTGGTTATATCCCCATGAAAAGAACTGCTCCTGTTCTTAGTTGAGAATCCAGAGTTGTAGATTTCATTATCCATAGTGAAGTTCATGTTTATGTGCAGTCTGTCCCCCTTGTGCCATCACTTATGCCATCGTATCTGCGTGCTCTGCTTTTATGTTCACTGGCTGCCTGATGAACTCCTACTACCTTTCAAGTTCCCGCTCAAATGTCATCTTTACTTTTCTACTTTTCCCGACCTCTCTTCTGGACTAACTATCCTTTTATCTGGGTTTCCTTAGCACTTTACCAAAAGCTGTATTACAACACTTATCACATTAACTATTTTTGTTCGTTCGTTTGTTTGTTTGTTTGTTTCTCTTTTGCCCTATTCATTTGAGTACCTCAAGGGTGGGGTCCATCTTTAATTAATCTTTGAATTCCTATAACCTGGGACAGTGTCTGAGACATAGTCAGTACTCAGTAAGCATCTTATAAATTGTTTGGCCTTATCTCTATTATATAACATGTATCTTTTTTTTTTTTTTTTTTTTTTTTGTCGTTTTTTCGTGACCGGCACTCAGCCAGTGAGTGCACTGGTCAGTCCTATATAGGATCCGAACCCGCGGCGGGAGCGTCGCCGCGCTGCTAGCGCAGCACTCTACCAAGTGCGCCACGGGCTCGGCCCTATAACATGTATCTTTAATGCTTGCTGTGGATTGAATGCGCTCCCTGCCACCCCCAAACTCATTGAAGTTTAAATTGTAACTCCCAAGGTTCTAGGTATTGGAAACTTGGCCCCCACTGTGACAGTGTTGAGAGTGTGGGAAAATTCTATTACAGCAATTGAAGGGTGGGGGTTTGAAGAGGTGATTAGACTGTAGGACCATGCTGTAGTAAATGGATTAATAATGGTGTTCAGGGCCGACCCTGTGGCTCACTCAGGAGAGTGTGGCGCTGGGAGTGCAGCGGCGCTTCTGCTGCGGGTTCAGATCCTATATGGGGATAGCCGGTGCGCTCACTGGCTGAGCGCAGTTCAGATGACACCAAACCAAGGGTTGCGATCCCCTTACCAGTCACACACACACACACACACAAATAATAATAATAATGGTGGTCAGGGCTGTGGTTCTGAGGATTTTAATAGGAGAGCATGTGAGAGTCTCTCTCTCTCTGCTCTGCCATTTTCTGCCATGTGAAACCCCTGCATTGCTGTAAAACCACCACCAAGAAGACCCTCACCAGATGTGTTCTCTGGACTTTGGACTTCCCAGCCTCTGAAACTGTAAGCAGTAAATTTTGTTTTCTTATAAATTATCCCATTCTGGGTATTTTGTTATAAGCAACAGAAAGGGACTAATACAAAAAATTGGTACCAGAGAAGTGGGGTGTTGCTTATAAAAAATACTTGAAAATGTGGAAGCAGCTTTGGAACTGGGTGTTGAGGAGAGGCTGGAAGAATTTGGAGATACAGGCCAGGAAAAGCCTGGATGCTGGTGAGGAAAGTTTGGAACTTCTTGGAGACTGGTTAAGTGGTGGTGACCAGAAGGCTGATAGAAATATGGACTGTAAAAACCATTCTAAGGAAGTCTCTGATGTAGAAGGAGCTTTTTGGAAACTGGGGCAAAGATCACCCTTGCTATGAACTGGCAAGGAACTTGGCTGCATTCTGTTCATACCCAAAAGTTTTATGGAATGTGGAACCACAAGGTACAGACCCAGGGTATTTGGCAGAAGAAGTTTCTAAGCAGCAAAACATTCAGGAAGTTGCATGGCTACTTGCAACAGACTGTGCCAAGTTATGGCAGAAAAGTCATGAGGTAAAGCCCGAATTTATAATTCAGAAGAAAGTAGAGGTCAAAAAATTGGAAAATTTTCAGCCTGGCCATGAAAGCAAGGGTTGTGACCAGTGACTGTTTGCTTAAGGAGTTTAGCACAGAAGAAAGGGCTTATCAAGAGAAGGGAAAAAAGACCCTGAAGGCATTTCAGAGATCTTGGAGGCTGTGTCTGCCACTACAGGCCCAGAGACCTAGGGAGACAGAATGGTCTTAGGGAACAGGCCCAAGGCGCCCTCCATGGGCTCACTGCCCAGAGCCATCTCAGGATGCTGCTCCCCACACCAGCACCTGAGCTGCTTGGGTTGCTCCAGCTGTAGCTAAACTGCCCCAGGTGTGGCTGGACCTGCAACTTTGAAAGATACAGGACGGAAGCCTTGGCAGCATCCACGTGGTGTTAAGTTTGCAGGCTCACAGAATGCTAGAGCTGTGGAGTCTTGGGAGCCTCCACCCCATTTTCAAAGGATGTATAGAAAAGCCTGGGTGCCCAGGAAGCAATGTGTCAGTTGTGGAGTCACTGTAGACAGCCTTTGCTAGAGCAATACCAAGTGGAAACGTGGGGTCAGAGTTGCAGTAGAGAAACCCCAACAGTGCCATGTCTAGTAGAGCCATGAGAGCGGGACCTCAGCCTGAATGTGCAGTGGGATTTAGCAGGAGTGGATGGCACCCTTTCCTTCCACTTCCAAGCATTATTGTGGGTCCAGCTGCTCTGGGGGATGTGGGACCAGAACTCTCTGGGGCTATGCTATTCAGTATCGTAGCTACTAGCCATGTGTGCCTATTGAACACTTTAAATGTAGATAGTCTGAATTGAGATGTTCTATACATGTAAAATTCACATGAGATTTTGAAGATTTAGTATGAAAAAATAATGTAAAATATCTCAGTAATTTTCTATAGTGATCACATATTGAAATGATAATATTGTGGGTTAAATGAAATATATTGTTAAAATTAATCTCACCTGATTCTTTACACAGTTTTTTATTTTTACTTTTTTGCAGCTAGCCGGTTAGGGGATCTGAACCTTTGACCTTGGTGTTATCAGCACCATACTCTCCCAAGTGAGCTAACCTTTTCACTGTTTTTAATGTAGCAACTAACAAATTTAAAATTACCTGATGACTGATATTATATTTCTATTAGACAGTGTTGCTTTCAGGCCTTACTTTTCAAAATGCAGGTTATGGTTTATTAGTGGTCAATTTAGTGGGCTAAAAATCAGTATTTTTAAATTGGAACAAAATGGCATAGAAAATATCAGAATGGCATTATTATGAAACTTTTTGTTTTAAATATGTGTGTATGTGGACTGAGTCTCACACAAAATGTATTTTTTTTTTTTTACTATGAATCATGATTAAAAAGTTTAAAAGTCATTCATTGTTCTGGGGTGGTCTGGCTTTATCTGACACATCACCAGTAAGCCTGGTCTGCTCTGTAAGAGGGCGAGTTGGTAGCAGGAACACCATGTAGATTTGAGGTATGGTTGATGGAAGCTATTCTGGAACTCTTACTGAACCAGATGCTCCATGAAAGTACACAGGAACATTGGTGCTCATCCTAAAAACAGTGGCTACTTGAAAGACTTCCAGAGTGAAGGGTGAATTCAGGATGGCTGCAGTCCTCTCTACTGAAGGCTGGACCTGTGTGATCAGCCCTAAAATGTTCCTGGAGACCGAGAGTGACTTGTATCTGATTACTTGCTTCCTGAAAACTTTTACAAAATGGTCTTGTGGGTGATGATCCTTTCTAAGAATCAGGGTGGTTTCTTAATGACCTTGGAGCCAAGATGGATTACACAAACATTCTCTGTGACTCTCAGATCCTCTCCTTGCCATGTCCTGTTGAAATCAGGAGAGGCTGTATTCTAATCTAGGATCACATCAGTCTTCCCGCCTGACAGAAAACATGTTCTTACAATAGGAATGCTGTAGGAGTAGTTACCAGGACTATACTTTTGGCTGGATTCTAAATAAAGGGCACTTTAAGCCACAGAGAGAAGGGGGGAAAGGCTCCAAAAATGAAGTTTATGGGGTTACATGGGCCTTGTATTTTTTCTGACAGTTGTAAAAATTCTTTTGGGCTGACCCGTTTTTCCTTTCTTAATTAAAAAAAAAAAAAAAAAAAAACTGGCAGGCAAGAGTAAGAAATGTAAAACATGTGACTAGTGCTTCAGCTTTTTCTCCTGGAGCCAGATCTTTTAAAATTATACCTTAGATATGCTTGATTTTTTTTTTTTTTTTTATGCACAATTGCCCACAAAAGCCACCAAACATGTGTTTCTGAAACTTGTAGATTTACATGGCATTCATTTTTAGGAAAGAACCCCAGAGCACAATATTTTGGAATTATTGAACCAAAATCTTCTTTGGAGATTTTGGCCTGGTGAATTAGATTACCCTAGGAATTGGCAGAGAAACAGGCAGGCTTTCACTTCTACTTTGCTTGAGTATTTCCAGTGCTGTTGGTAGTCACCCAGAATTTTTGAGTTAGACTAAATGATCTTCAAGGTCCTTTGTAGATGAAACATACTATGACTCTGATGATGGACTGAATTGGCAATCAGGAGCTGTATTTCTGTTGACCTCTTGTTCGATACTTACCACAAATAGTTCATTTGTGCATTCACTTATTCACTCAAATTTGATCATCTGATATGTGCCAAATATTGTGCTTGGCCTTTGTAGGAACATCATAGGATTTTAAAGCACTTATCACAATGTATTCAAGGGCCTCTAAAGTCAAGTTCCAGTTTCCCTTTCTGGTAGAAATTCCTTTCTCACCTTTATATATTCCCCTCTTTAGCTAACTAGGCTACTTTCCTGTCTTAGGGTCTTTTCTTCCACTCTTGGTAATGTCTTAAATGTCGTCCTTTCCCTAAATCTCTATTTGTTTAAATCCCACCCATCATTCAAGTTCCAGCTTACATGCTACTTCTTCCATGACTTTTCTCCAGTTTCTCAATTGGTCCTCTGAACTCCGAAGCACTTTGTCCTTCTTTTGCTACGCCACATATAATCTTCTTTTAGGTTGAACTGTATGAGATTGCCATTTTCATAAATTTGAAATGGTCAAATATTGGCAGTCTTATACAGTTCTGTCTAATATTAGCTGTGCTCATGTATGAAACTTAAGTTAGGTCTCTGTGCAGATGTATTACACTCAAGACATACTCAGCGAGAATTCTTTGGTCTTTTTAAAAAAGTATAAATTGCTATTAAACTAAGTCTTATTAAACCTATGCTTGGAGGGTTTGTTTTAAAAAATCTGAATATGGAAAATATTTATTTTTATTAAATTTAATTTTGCTACCCTTCGTTAATTTCTTCCAGTTTTTTCATAATCTCCTAAAATTCTGATTCAGTAAACCAGTGTATCAGCTGTAACTTTCAGTTCAGTTTAATAAAATTCTATATAATTATCCACTTCATTTATTAAAATGATTTACTCAACATGGCCTAAAATAAAGCTCTGTGTTACACTGCTGGAGACATTCCCCACTTCCAGCAGTATTCACTAGTTAACATTGCTTCACCATTCAGTATACTTTGACTGTCTGATTTGGATACAAATCTAGATGACTCTACAATTCAGCCTGTGGAGTTCCATCCTATCTATAAGGATCTAAGAAGAGAGTGGTGGGACGGCTTCTTGAAGTCTATGATCACATGTCCGCAGCATTCCATGTTACCTGTGTAGGATGAGGAGAGGACGGAACGTTAGTTTACTATGATTTTGTTTTTCTCAGTGATTTCATATTAGCTTTCAGTGATTGCTTAGAAACCAAATCAGGGATTTTGGCAATAGTCGCTGGCAGGAATACCAGTCTGTTGTTTCCAGTGTACCTTAGTTCCTGTCTGAAAGTTGATACATTTTCTTGTTACCACCCTTTAGACACTTCTAGGATTCTATGCTTCTGTGAAGATTCTATTCATCAGTATTATTTATCTGCTGGTTCTTTCAGTGCCCTTTCAGGTTATTTCATCTGGCCCTGGAGAAGTGAAATCACTTAAAGGGCTAAGTGCTTTTTAACTATTGCCTTCTCTCTCTTGGGCTTTAGTTGCCTCTTCAGCTTGTTGGTCCTGCCCTTTCCGGTTCAAAGATTATTTTCCTTGATAGGAAAGATAGATACATAAATGGAGTGAAGTAGTTCTGCTTTCTCTCTGTTATCAGTTAACATTACCCCATCCATCTACCAGCAGTGAGCCGCTCCCTTCCTTATTCCTTCTCCTAGAATAGCTGAAAACAGTCTTCTTACTTGACCTTAGCATTTTTCACAATACTAAGTTCATTTTGACTATTAACTTCCATGTTACCACGTTTTAGATATGTGCTGCCCTAAGTATACATTCAGCCTTAATTATGGGACCTTCTTTCTATCTCTTACAATTTGGAAAACCTGTACAACCACCATGATTTCTTTAGATGCTTTCCTTCATTCCATGTTTGAAACATTTGTCCCACCTTTGTTGAAGCCTCCACCCTGTTAGAGAACATTTATATTAACTTCACAAAAATATTGCTTCCCTAACATTTGGGATACGTGTCTGACACCTCTCTGGGAACATAATCGCTTTCTCCCAAGGTTTCCATAAATCCTGCAGTCATTTTCCTTAGGGATCACAATTAGGTCTAGAGTAATAGTTGTTTTTATTTCCTACTATCAGCAGAGTAGATAGGAGGAAATAAAAGAAGAAAGTACCACTAGCTGTTGGTGACTGCTTGTACAGTGCGAGGGAAGAGTCAAAGATAATTCTAAGATTTTTGGTGTATTTGAACTAAGAGAATAGTAGTGTCATTACCAGAAACTGGGATTCTGGGAAGAAAAACTTCATGGTGTTGGTGGGAGGGTAGTGACATGATTATTTCAATTTTACACAGATCATGCTGGAAAGCTTTCCAGATTGGAAGAGATTTGGGGTTACAGGAATACATTTGGGTATCATGTACATGTAAGTGCTACTTTAATCCGTGAAAATGAACGATATGAAAAAAAATGGAAAATAGAAGAGGCTTGAAGGCCAAATTTGGGTAATGTCACATGCTGGGAGCAAGAAAGGAGAAAGCAGCTAGCCTCAGAGTCAGAAAAAACGTAGTTGGGGATGTAGGAGTGGAAACAGGCTAGTTCATTGTCATAGAATATGGGGGAGGCCAAAGTTTTAAGATAAGTCTTGTGTACTCTAAAAATGAGGAAGACACTCTCGCTTTTGGTCCTTTCAGCTTTCCAGAGCATATTTAAAAACTGAACATTAATTAAAAAGTTCTCTGAGTAGTCCAAATGCCTCTCATCCCATAGGAAAGGCCAGGAGGCAATCATTCTTAATGCATCCCATGTCAGTTCTTAATACATAACAAAGTTGCCTATTTATATATAGTCAAAATGAAGTTTCTTGTTCACAGTTGAGTAGAAATAGCAAATTTGCAGAGAATGGGGCTTTAGAGGCAGACACACTCATTCCAGCAGAAACAGTCCCACTGGAAGGCTATGTTCAAATGTCACCTTCTTGGTGAGTGAGGCCTTCTCTAACACTCATTTAAATTGCAACACTCCCCCACCCTGGAATTCTCTATCTCCCATTTCAGCTTTATTTTCCCCTTAATGCCACTGTCTAACATACCCTTTTATTCCTTCATTTGTTGGTTCCTTATTAATTAATTGATTGATTGCCTCTTTCCTGCATTAGAATGTAAGGACATGGGTTTTGGTTGTTTCTTCCCCCTGCTGTATTCCCAGAGTCTAGAAGAGCACCTTGTAGACAGAAGACAAAATAAATGTTTGTTGAATAAATGCATGTAAGAAAGAAATAATGATTAAATACTATGCATCAGAGCTAGAGAAGTCAACTGTAAGGAAATGTTAAAGGTATTGCCTCCTTCCTTCCCAGTCTTGGAGACTTTTAACCAAAAGGTGTGTAATTAGTTAGATATTGGGGCTACAGAGAAACATATGACAGCTAAACTTAAAAATTACTAATCTAGAAACGCTCCCTCTGGATTTGCTTGCACACTGACTGCTGCTTTATTGTATGACATCAATGGCCTGTTTGTGCCTCTCATGTCTTTTTGGCAAAACAAGTCAATCAGTGCTTCTAAGTGACTGCTAGGTGCATATCATATCACATAAGTAGATCTGAAAAATGCTATATTTTCTCTCCAATTAAGGCATAGCTACAAAGCATAGATCTTCAGTTCAGTAGACCTAACCCAGCCTTCTACACATTCTACCCTCCCCTACAGTTGCCTCCTAGTCCTTGAAAAGACATTTTTTTTCTCATTCTCCCTAACCCTTCATTGTTTACGTTGGATATATAGCTGGGTACCCAATTTCCCTGGTTCAATATAATTTAAGTTTTGTAGCCTTCTAAGCTATGGAAGTGACCAAAGAAAGCTTTTTAACGTGAAGGGAGAGTCTCTCCACTTTAATTAGAATGACAAAGCAGTATGGAGTTATGTAATAGGTATTCATGCGGCTCCATTTGTTACATAATATAATGGTCCCTCACAACACATACTTAAATCCATCTCACATCCAGGATCATTGTGTCCACTTGCAGAGACAGTGCTTTCTTTGTTTGCGCCAGATAAGCAGCTAGTGATTATTAGCTTAGCTATTAAGTTAAATCACATTCCTGGAGAGGGAAATGTTGCAACTTTTTTTTTATGGGAGGGAGAATGCATTTTTGGAAATCCAAACATACGATTACTACTGGCGACATGACCATTACACCTCTTTGACAAGAGAAGCTTATGTTTTGTTTGATTTAGACAGTTATAATTTCTCATAGTCCCTTGACCTCTATCCTGTTAATATGAAATCTAAATATTTGCCTTCAAATATTTTTGGTAACATGGAGCAGCTATGTATTAATTTGCCTGTGATAGTCTTTTTTTCGCTCCCAATACCCCGTAGGGGGAATTTTGACCTGCTGCTGAGCATAGGACCTGAGTTTGTGTTCATTCAGTGTCCGACATGGAGTAGGCTGTCCCTAACTATTTGCCACGTGTGGAATGAGGGTAGAGGGCAGCACATGAGGGATCTTCTGTGAGCAAATGTGGGGTCTGACCTCCCCAGCCATCTGGCACTGCTCCTTCAGTGTGGCTTTGGCGTCTGAAGGATCTGAGCTTGATTCTTGCCTCTGTCAATTACTAGTATAGTAATGTGATTGGGTAAATTAGCCCCTTTGAGCCTTGATGTCCTCATCTGTAAACTTGGATTATTGTGAGGATCAAATGAGATTGTATACGTAATAGGGTTTTGAATATTAGAAAGGGCCACGCAAACAATAACGTATTCCCCATGTGAAATGTTATAGTCGGATGTGAACTTGTATAGCAATGCTGATGTACTTATGTGTTCATTTCCTCTGATCTGCTCTAGTCAGGAACAAGTCAAAGCAAGTGTGTGCTTCTGTTCTAAATAAAACTGATACCAATTAATGACTACAGAAAAAGAATAAAATCAGTCCGTTACTTCCGGGTGAGGAAGAAAGGGATTGGAGAGAAGAGTAGGTAATCCCAGAATTTTAGAAGAGAGGTGTCATGCCCAGCTGAAAGCAGATTACTTCAATTATGGTTTATTTCATTTTGTCGTCATTGGAATTCCTCTGATACTGTTACCATGGCTCTTAGTCATTAATGTTTGTTATAATAACCTGGGACTAAATGCAGATTCTCCAGTTACAAGGACTGAGATTTAGTAGGTTGAAGGTGGGGCCCATGAATCTGCTTTTAACAGGAACCCCAGGTGATTCTGATGTAGGTCTATCATGGCCCACATTTCGAGACACTTTGCTCCTGTCATCGCTTGCCTATTCCAGTAGTCTTCTAACTGAATCCTTTCTTATTCTCCTAAAGTTCATCCTTCATGCAGACCCATTTGATCATGATATACTCACAATTACACTTATATTTGATCATGATATGCTCACATACTGCTTAGAACCCTTTAATGCCTTCAATAGATTACCACTGATATTAGATTAAAGATCAAAATTCTTCTCCTGGCTGAGTCATCTTCTGCCACTGTCCCCTGGCTCACCCCTGCGTGGCCACATCAACTTCTCTGTATCCTTCCAGTATTCCAGGTTACCTCAGAGAAGAGCATATGCTCTTCTCCCCCCTGCAAAGTTCTCTCTCTCACCATTTAACTGGAGAATATCTACTCATTATTTTGATCTCTGTTTCCTCGTCCCTGATCTCCAAGACCAAACCCGATCTCATCTTATGTTTTTTTTTAAGGACCTTTTTATAAGGAGCAATGATCTCTACTGCCATTAGACAGTTAGTTGCTAAATCATCTAATCTTTGTCTTCTCTGCTTGAATATCGGCTTCGTGAGGACAGGGAACATGTCTGCATTGTTCATTCCTGTATCCACAGTGTCCTATAATAGTACCTTGAACATCGTAGAAACCCAGTAAATATTTTTGAACAAATAAGTGAATGAAATTGAGATTTGTGGTAAAGAAGCAATGCTTGTAGACCTCCACTTAAGAAGGTTTAATGACTGATGTAGTGCGTGGGCCTTGTTATCAGGTGGAAATGACCTCGTCTAAGCATTCTAGAGTGAGATGTTAGGGCACTGGTTTGTTTTGATAATAAAAACTCATAGATTCAGAGACCTCAAACAATGTTCTTTGTGTTTAAGGCTTCGAATCTGGCATGGGAAAATGGGGAATTTAGAAAGACTTCAAGTAAAATCCTGACTTATTTTATACAACATCTTTCATGCAGACAGTATTGGAAGCTGCTTGGTAGTCCAACACCTCACAAGGAAATTTCTTGCATTGTATTTATTTACACTTATATCATGAGGCTGGTTGATTAGACTGTGTATTCATTTCCAATGATACTCCTACTTGGAGTTGTAAGAAGTCAAACAAGTGCATATTCCCACACTGTTTTCAGAGCAAGCAATTGGTTCAAGGACATTTGCATGTGATAAAACAATAAGAGCAATGTCAGTCTCAGAGAATGAGAGATCATTGTGTGTAGTTTGATTCAGCATCTTAATCTTGATGGGGAAGGAATTCTGGAAAAAAACCCCATGATTCAGTAATTTTTAAAATCGTGATAACCAAGTATAGAATTAATTGGTCTTCAGAAAAGGCTCAGAACAGAACAGTCATTTTAGTAAATTCACTTCAGTTCGAAACTGCTGTGAAGAGATTGAATCAGTTAAGTTTGTTTAAGATTTTTAGTTCAGAAGGACAGATTTTGTGTTTTATAGTATACCTTTAATTCAGATTTTTAAATAATATGCAATTTAATTACAACATTAATTTGTTTTTCACGGACATTTACTGAGCACTCATGGCCCGGCAGACATTGTTCTGTGCCCTAGGGACATAGGGGTGAAGAAGACAGATAAGGGCTCTGCTCTCTTGGGAGTTTACAGACAACACACCAGTAAACAAGTCAGTGCTATAAAGAAATTAACCTAGATAAGGTGATCTGGTGTGACATGGGAAGATGGGTAGCATGACACCAGAGGGATACTCCAGGGGGTTTATCTGCCTGATCAAAAGAAGTGAATGGCGGACGGGCCATGAGAACATGATCAGGCTGAGCAGCATTTTAGGCACAAGGAGCAAATGCAAAGATCCTTACGTGTGAATGAGCTTGCTGTTTCTTAGGAACTGAAAGAAGGTCCGTGTGGCTGGGGCTGAGAAAAGGAAGGGATGGTTATGGCGAGCTCAAGGAGATGAGCAGGAAGGGTCTTGCAAGCCCTGCCGGAAGGCCATATGTTTGTTATTCTTAGTGTTATGGGAAGCCAGTGGGAGGTTTTAACATGATCTGATTTGTGTTTTTGAAAGATCACTATGGATGCCATAAGGCAGTTTAGAAGGGTATTTATTTTAGCAGTCCAGCAAAATGGTGGTGACCAGGATGACATGGGTTTTATTGTATATGTACAGACTTTTCTTGCTTATGTGTACAGATTTTTATCTGACTGAATTTGGAAGAATCAAGAAAAGGTTATTTATGGAAAGAATAATGCCACTAGATAAATTCATTAGATAAAAACCTCATTTTTATCTTAAAAACACTTTCATTTTGCAGTCTAGTGGAGGATACCTGGAAGTAAACAGATACAACATAATGAGGAAAGTATGTGGCTATTATGAATAAAATTGCAGTAAATATTTCTGTTCATGTCTTTTGGTGGCCATATGCACCCATTTCTGTTCATAATCTACCAGAAGTGAGTTTGCAGAGGTATAGAATAGGTGCGTTTAGCTTTCATAGATACTTGGACTTCATTCTAAAAGAAAGATTTATACATTAGAAAGATCATTTGAGCTACACATCAGTGGTTGAAGTGACAAAACCAGAGGTAAGTGAGATTACTTAGGTGCCTGCTACACATAACCAGTTACAGAATGAGATCTAAATTAAAGGCCAAGATGGTGGGGAGGGGGCAGAATAGTATGGAGAGATATTATAGGGATGGGACTGGTTGGATTTCGGAGGTAAGGGGGAGCCGAGGGAGGAAGGATGATTTGCAGAATTATGAGTTGGACTCTTAACTAAGTCAGAAGCTAGAAAAGGGGTGAGATTGTAGGAGAATAAAATGAGTTTCTTTTTGTATATGTTGAATTAGAGTTGCCTATGAATCATTCAGGTGAATGTGTGGTAATTGGAAATTCAGGTCAAGAATTTAGAAGAAAAGTAATACCTGGAAATAAAGATTTCGGAGTTAATATATTTGTGTTAGGTGAAACTGAGGAGGTTATATGTATAGGATATTCAGAGAGCATATAGAAGAAGAGGAAAACAGGATTGCAGTTAAAAATGTTTCCATGTTGATGGTAGGTGAAGGGTAAGGAACTAGTGGTGAGCCTGTAGATTCACGAGAGCTTTGCAGGAGATGAGATTGTGTTGTGGCTAAGACTGACTCTGGGTCCAGGCCACCTCAATTTGAATCCTGGCTTCACCACTTCGCAGCTGTGTGACCTGGAACAAATCACTTAGCATATCTGGACCTAATTTTTCTCATCTGTAAAAATGGGATGATAGGTGCAGAAAAGAACTTCAGGCTATAAATGTCTCGCTGCTCCTCTGTATGCAAAGGGTCAGGATCTTAAGTTTCCTAGAAGAGACTTCAGCAGTGCAAGTTTCAGTGGTGATGTGAAGCAGGAACCCCCCCCCCCCCCAGCCCTCTTTAAGCACACAGATTGTCCGCTTTCCCCTTAAACCTTCATTCACTTTTACCGGATGAAATAAACACAGTATTAAAACTTAAAAAAAGGGTGGGGGGATGGTAAATTTGTCTGCTTTAGAAGGTTATTATGGGATACATTCAAAGTGTTTAGAATTATTAATTATTGTTATTCTTGAGGAAATGATGTTCATAAGCAAAAGGGGCAGAGTTCAGGATGGAATCGATAGTGCCAATTCCACAGGAATACCACAGGAGGTAAGTGCTGAAACATTCCCACAGATCTGACAACCAGCTAGAAGAGTCATGAAGGCAGAAGCAAACACTGTAGGCTAATCTTAACACCTTCCCTTGTAGGAAAACCCATTGCATTTCACAGCATAAACACACAAGAAAGATCACATGGTTTGCTTGAAACCATCTCAGGTCATTGGCATGAATATTAATTAATAATACTTTAATTTATTATATAGTTCTTTAATCTTAAGCAGTTCAAAGTGTATCCCACATATTTTTTTTTTGAATCATCCTCATAATATCAAGGTGAGTAAAGGGAGGGGAAGGTAAGTTTAGTTTACAGATGAGGAAACTAAGACTAAGAGAGGTCATGTGACTTTGTCCAAGCTTACATTAGTTAATCAACCCTTTTATCTCATTAATAAGCCTCATTCATTCTTGTTTTTACATTATCAAGCACGGTATTTCTCAAAGGGTAGTCAATGGATCTTCTTCATTTAGAATCACCTAGGATGCTGGTTAAAATACAGACCCCTGGGCTTTATCCCAGGTCTACTGATTAGAATCACTAAAGCATGGGCTCAGGAATCAGTGTTTTTACACAGAATCCCAGGCAGTTCTCTCGAAAATTCTTTAGTGTGTTTAAGGGAATAGGCAAATTTATCACCTTAATGAACGTTGTTAGTGACGTTTTTCACAAAAAACAGTGTTAAAATGTTTTATATTCAGAAACTAAAATTACGGTAACTAAAACTTCAGAACCTTTTCTGAGCATATTGTATGATTTGTTATATTTGTGAAGCTGAGTTCTGCCTGTGGCTAAAAGTACACAAATGAATAATAGATCCACTGGAAAGCTGCCTTAGCACCGCTGGAGATGCCACAGAAAAGCTGTGGCTGAGGACTATGTTTTATATCCATTTGGTCAGTTGGCCCATCTGCAGTTACTATTTATAGTTATATACTGTTGATTAGAATAATTTCTCTCTACATATTCATAGCTTCTATCTATATGAATACGAGTAATAAATCAGTCATCTCTCTCTGTGGCATTTCTAGCACAGCAGCATAACACTCTTAGGCTTAAGTAGCTTGAAGACTGTCTCTAGGGAATAGGGCCCCATAAGAGTAAGTCCAGGTCCAGTCAGTGATGTGCTCATGAATCCGCTTTCCTCTCAATTAGTTGTAGAAGAGGTGCATTTATCTGTGAGTTGGCATCTTGTCTATCTGGTTCTTTGTTGTATCTCTGGCTTCCAGAAGCCACATAGTAGAGACTCAACAAATATTTGTTGAATGAATGAATCTACTCAAGCATTTTTAGGAGCAAAGACAACCAAATTAAAAAGAGTTATTCTAGATCACTGCTGAGATGAGTAGAAAACACTAGCAAGTATTTGATTAGTTGAATGGAACTAGAAACAGAATCTAGTTCCTTGCTATTTTTTCTTTCCTCCTGCCATCCTTATCATTGAATCCCAGAGTTGCACGAGGTCTTGTCTCCATCAATCCTTAAATTCCCCCAACAGGCTCCTGCTGATTTACCTGGTGTTTATTTAATGCCAATGGCATATGCAGTAGTATTAAGCTCTGTACATCCCTTTTCTCTTATGTCATTAAATGAAAAAAAATCGCATTCGTACTATATCAGATTTTTAGAGAGCAGAAATACTTCATTTCCTTTATAGTTTCTTTAGAACCTCATTTGGGTTTTTTGCACAGTGTAGGCTCTTTTAATGGTGTTTTGACTGATTGACATTGAGAGTGGGTCATGAGCCATGGGAATGAGCATATTGTTAGGAGGATAAATATTTTCTATACAACTGAGTGCCTATCTTTTAACATATATTTTTGACCATTAATATATCTAGTGAACAAAATGGTTGTTTTTTCAGTTTTTGTTTATTTGGAGAAATTGGATCTATGTTTTTGCCAGCTATCGGTCCTTTCTATACTCTACCCTCTTTGCTTATTTTTCTAAGTTTCAGAATTTACAAACCTGCCCCTTTGTCTAGCTGTATCCCATAAGCGATTATATTGTTATTCTGCTTTCCTTTCCTTTTCTTTCTAAAAATAGAAGGAAACTGTCTTTTGACTAGAGGGTAGATTTGTAAACCTAGCAGGTAAGAAAATTAATTAATAATCTGGAAATCAGAGCAGAACACCAGTGCTTCTCATGGATTCCTACTCTTGTCCTGCAGCCCCTCATCCGGCTTCTGACATTGTTCTGGCATCTTTTGAGCCCTTGGGTGGAGTCACTTGTCTTTCTTAGATTTAATTTATTCATTTAAGAAACTTTAATAATGAGAGGGAATTTCATTTTCCTCCAAAGAGGGTCTTTAGCACTAAAACAATATTTTTTACCTTTAGGTGTTAAAGATTTCAGTCTATGTCAGGAGTGGAGGAGGATAATACCACAAAGTATTTGATGTAATAAGACCTAACTTTTGGTGAAAGTAGTTGGGGTAGGGCAAAAAAAGTGAAAGAAAGGCAAGGATTTTAATATTAAATGCAATATTTTATTTTATTTGTAGAGTGCTGAATAGCTTGTAATCATTCAACATGCCTTTAGATCTCTTAATTTTATCTCTCTCCTACAACAATCCTGTGGAGTATGTAGATTCTGAACTATTGAGTTCTGATAGTCTTGGGTGTACCGATATGGAGACTGAGTACCCGATACTGTATCACTTTGTGTTTTTAGGCAACACACCATGATAGAAAAACAAGGCTGGTTTTATACCCTGGCTTTGATGCTTATGCCAATTGGCTGTGTAACTTTGGGTGAAACCCCTCCCTTCTGCAAACCTCAGTTTCCTTAAGTAAAGTGGAAATAATTCCTATACTGGAGGGTTGTTTTAAGGATCGAGCACCTGACGCACCGTGAATGCTCAATACATACTTGTACGTATTAGCCCTCTCTTTTCTTCCTCTTCACTTAGGGCAGAAGGATGGTTTTCTTAGAATTAATTTACAACTTATGAAGAGGAAAACCTATTAAGAAAAAAAAAAAAAAGCCAGTTTTCTTTAGTGTGTCTTTCAGACAGGTATACTCATGATAAACTAAATTGTTCTTCATACCTTGCCCTAGGTTCGATCACCTGATGATATGTTGTTTGAAAGATGCCTGCTTGCTTTGTTGGCAGCCAGTTATCAGTAGCAATCGTGATCTAGGAGTATTATCTTTGCCAAACACAGTGCTGAGGGATAGAGTACTTGCCAGAGGCCCTATGTCCCAGAGCTTCGTGTGAACTATAAAGCTACATTTTAGATTGGAATTTATAAGTCCACATAGAACTTTAAAGATTTAGTTTTGAAGGGGAAAAGGAGCATGCTAGACAACATCATTACTTGTATTCTTAAATCCAGGGGAGTAATGATTTTCTTGGCATTTTGATAATGGGGCTTTGATTTTTATGCTTGATCATTGCGATAGTAGGTGATAATAATGGTGGGAACTAAATGTTTACTTCGCTTAGAACTGAACTAATCCCATAGGAAAGTGGGGTGAGGATAGAGAGATTCCTTAATGTGGAATACTAAGTAAGAATCAAACCGATCACTTTATTTTTAAGTTTGGAAACATCAGGCAATTGCTACCCCCCAGCTGAGGACTGGAGATAAAGCTCCATGGAGCTGTCAGTGGGATTTATGGCATGCTGAGAAAGCTCTGGGCTGTGGGGGAGGCTTTCCATTCATAGCAGGCTTCATTCACAGAGAATATTAGGTCACACAGAAGCTCACTACCCCCTGCTGACCTTTACAGACAGAGGTTGGCTGGACTGCACAAAAACAGAATAGATTCCAGAAAGCCAGGGCACCTGTTAACCTATGACCTCAGGATATGAAGACTTGGGCATTTAAGGCTCTGAAAAGAAAAAGGAGGGAGTTGTGAATTTTGGAAGTTCACTCTGGATATTAAACTGTACATGACAATTTGTGATGTCATTTGGCAAATGCAACTGTGACTATTTTAGTTCAAACTCCCCTCCCTCCATGTAACTCTAAATCCTTGAACTTCTCAAAATAGATAGGATGTGATTTCTTCCTTCTGTAAAGTGGATGATCAAGGCGTTGAAACTTTTTTTGCCCTAGGTTCCATAGTAAGTTGGTCTCAGAAATGGAAATAGAATCCAGTTTAATTTTTATCACCTTAATCATTAGCATTCTGAGTTTCAAGCAGAAAAATATCATATGTATAAAAGTGAAATTATTTTGTTTGAAACATGTGGTCAGCAAAGTTCCTAATGTCCAGTTGATTTCTGAATCTGTGTCCTGGGAGACTTTGGAATCCTTAAAGGATAACCAGAATGTCAGAAATAGGGATTTGTGGTAGAGAAGATAGGGATTTGTATTCCGGATTAATGTTGAACCAAGTTGCCAGGAGTACTACTGTATTTCAGGGAATGGAAAACACAACTTCCTGTTTCCTCCAGGAGGGTTCCTGGACTCTGTGGGGGTGATCTAGGAAACCCTGCTGAGACAGGATGGCTGAGGGGGATGGGATTTCTGTGTGATAAAACACTGGCTGTTGTTTGTTATTAGGACTCCCTCAGCATTTTCCTGAGGATGAAGGATACTCATTATAGAAACCTGACCATGTAGCTTCATTCTAATGAGTGGCTTCAAGCAAGGTCAACTCTTGAGGAACTTGTGACTTTTTGGGGGGCACATTTGTTTGTCATGCACATGCTTAGTTCAGAGGCATACTTTTCCATCTTCTATAAGGTCAAAATCATAGTGACAGCACAAATGCTTTAACTGGGTTGGACATAGAAAGAGAAAAATGTTTAACCAGTATGAGGGATACTCTTGAACTTACCACTGAAACAGTCTGAGGCAGTATTATGCTGATAAACTGGCTCTCCAGAACAAAAGCCCTGATTTGTAGTGCCTGCTAATTTCCCTGGTGTAAGTATTCCCACCATGGCTGAATTCACACTACCAACGTGATGCAGTTGAACATAGAGTTAAGAAGGTGTGCACACAGTTGGCTCTTACAGGAGGCACAAGCTGGCTGCAGCGTAGTGCTGGCTAGGCTTTGATCTGTTTGCATAATTAGATGGAAGGTGCTTATGGTGGGATATATATGAATCCGGCAGTGAAGATTTCTGGATTCTTTGCCTAGAAGTGCTACTGCAGATCAGATGATGTGTGAATTTGTCACATTTGCAGGTGCCTCTTCTAGTGCTTGCCGTCTTTCCTCTTGGGGCCCTCTTAATTTCTATATTCATCCAGATGCCAACCTCAGGCTACTTCTCTTCCCATTTTACATATTCTTCCTGGAAGAGTGAATCTATTTTAATTGATGTAACTTCCACGTATTTCCATCTTAGTCCCTTCTCCCCAACTTTTAGATTCTAACTGCCTGTTGTACTGTTCCACTGGCATGTCCCTAACGTACCTCAAGTTTCACATTCTAAAGTGGAATTCAGTCCCTTTGCCCCACAAAAATCTGACTGCCTTTTCTCAATTTCCTGTCATATGAGTAACACCACTATCTTTCCAGTCATTCACACTAGAAACCAGGTAAAGGTCCCTGACTCTTTCTTTTCCTTCATCTTTATCCTGTACCTTCAATTAATCACTAAAGTCTTGACCGTTTGGTCATTTCTTAAATGTGTCCCTTCTATCTGCCACCTTCCCTACTATCGTTGTAGCAGTTAAGGCCCTTACAGTTGTTCACCTGAAGTATCAACAACTTTCCTACTGGTTTCCCAACTTTAAAACTGTCCCCATCCAATCTCCCCTACACATTGATTTCTCTGACCATGCTTTAAATCCTTTCATTGGTTTCCTATAGGACATGGAGTCTTAGCTCCTTAGCATGCACCCTAAGTCCTTCATAATCAGGGAGTCCCCGGCTGACTCTCTTGCCAAGCCATTCATTTCCTTTATTGTGTTGCTCCTGCAACCACGTGCCACATGTTTTCTCCCTGTAGGGCCATAGCCAACACCCCTACTATAAAATGCAGGTTAACAAGAGAAAAGCATAACAAATTTATTTAATCAGAATTTTACATGACATGGGAGCCTTCAGAAATGAAGACCCAAACACTCAGGGAAAACTGTCTGTTTTTATGCTTAGATTCAATGAAGAATGAACAGCCATGCAAAAATGTTGATTGGATGAAAAAGGTATGATCTAATGGGAATAAACTGAGGGGGAGGGGAGAAACCAGCAAGGCTCGTCTGTTCAGATTCTTCTTGACCTCTCTGTGTAGCATTCCTTTCCCCGGGGCATGGGGCAAGACTTTGTTGAAACAAGGGTCTTATGACCTACTGTCAGACAAGATAGGTCAGAGAATTTCTTTATGGCCAGCTCCTACACAGAAAGGCAAGGAAAAGTAAGAATTATATTTCTAGGTTTTTATGGCTTGCTTTGGGGGAGAGGGGTTCTAGTTTCTGCAATGCAGCCTTGGGGAAGGAGGAATTCTGGTTTCTATGACTCACTTCAGTAGACAAAGAGGGGCAGGAGACAGGAGGGCAGGAGAAGGTTAGAGAGAGGCTTTACTTCTGAGACTGCTTCTGAGGCCTTCCAGTCTCCTATGATTCAAAATGCTCAGCATGCCAAAGCACCATACTTTGGGGTATTGTTTTCTGAGCCCCAATACCCCTCACACTTCTTTCTTCTTAGTAACTTTGTTTCTGTCGGTCTCTCTGCCTGCTGTGCACTCTCCAACTTTGTTAATTGCCATTTATAACTTAAAAGCCAGTGCAGGCTCCACCTACTCAGGAAGCCTTTTCTGATGCCTCTTCTACACTGGGTCCCTCTTGGTGCTTCCATGATAGCCTGCCTGTCTCTCCACCATTTTGCTCATGTGCAGTGTAATGGATTTTTATTGCATCTGTTCCCTTCACTAGACTGAACAACTTGGGTGTCAGAACTGTTTGCTGTTTACCTTTATATGTCTAGTACTTTGCACAATGCCTGGCACATAGTACTGCTTAGTTTATGTATGGCTGAGTAAGTAGATGAATAAATGAAGGAGACATCCATTCTGTACCTTCTGTATGCAACTAGCACAGAGTTGCCAGACTTACCAAATAAAGACGCAGGACACACAGTTAAATTTGAAATTCAGATAAATAACAAATAGTTGTTTAGTACAAACTACTTGTTTGACAACAAATAGTTGTCAAATACTGCATGAGACATTCCTATGCCCAAAAAGTTTTTAAACTATTCATTAATTATCTGAAATTAAAATTTCCCTGGGCATCCTGTAATTTTTCTGGCAACTGTAACTAGCAAAAGAGTGAGTTCGCACCCAAAGTAGAAGTTCACACAAAGCAGAAGCTCATGCTGAGCTTGACATCATGGGCTCTAGAGTTTTCTGTAGATGTTGCCCTACATCTCTGAACGTCCCATGTGTAAATAGCTCACTATACTCAGAGGTACTGGCCTTACCATAGTGCTCTGCTGTGTGTCATTGCATATAGGATTTCTACTGAGAGACTGGATTTTTTTTCTTTGTGTGGCAAGGAAATTTAATGTATGCCTTTGGGTAATAAGGAGAGATGAGCAGAGATTATTTGTGAGTCAGCACATGGGATTTCCTATGCTATGGTGGTTTGTTGTTGTTTCTGGATAGTGGTCACAGGGCATTTGAAAAGGGAGTATAAAATTTACTCTTGGTGTTTTGGGATGAATGCAGGGGTAACAATGCTTACTGTCTTAAAGGCTATAAAACTTTGGATATGGGTTTCAGATTTTCTTAGGGAGTTAGCCATTAGAATTGTCCTCACTATTTATTTTGCTACTCAGGCCAAAATGCCTGAGAACTGATGTACTGAATTCTGAGCACGTCTTGGAGGAGGACTCCATACCGTCTTCATTCTAACGAGGCTGTTTATTTAGCATGTTCCCCGTTAAAGTATCAGATGACTGAACTATTATTCTGATTGAAGAATTTTTTTTTTTCAAATTAGAAACACCCAAGTTGCTAACAGTTTATGTTTTAGAAGGTGCAAGTATATTTCTCCATGAGTGGAAACAGAATTGAAATATGGCATATTTCATCTCTCACCATCTCTTTCTCCTCTCCCTTCTCATGCCAAAATGGAAATTCCACAGCTGGGACACTTGGGCAGAATTTTAGATATTTGCCCCATAGGAGTCAGACATGTTTTCTTAGAAAAAGCTGAATTCTGATGGGAGAAGGATTGACCAAAAAAACAGTCATGAAACATTTTTGTGGCCTCAGTATCGTGATCTTGTCAGTAAAGCGATGGTCTCTGATTAAATCCAGATTGAGCTGTTTCCTGTTAGCGTGCTAAGCCACAGGGCAGGCTCAACCCTCCCTGTCTTGCTTGCTAAGTCTGGGTTATTCAACACTTGTCTGCCAGGGGTTCCACCCCTTTTCTCTTAAACTTCAATTTGAAGTTATTAAGATAGTACAAACAAAAACAGGTCCTAAAGTCTTTTAAAAGGATTATAGACTTATGGAATCTTTCTGCAAAAACGCAACTCAAACATTTCAGGTTCCCCAGTCTGGCCATTTGCCATAGGATATTTTTTGTGTTTCTCTTCCGTAGAATTTCATTTCAAAATAATTACAGTAGGAAGCAGATAATTTTAAGGTTTTGTTTTGTAAAAAGTGTACTCTATTTGAATGTTGGTAAATTAGAACTCATCTAGAAAAACCTGGTCTTCCTCCTCCTGTAGCAAGTACATATGAAGATATTTAGGAAATCTAGCAAATCTACAGAAATGACATTAAGCAAATGCTCTGACACCTTAACACGCCCTGTCAATTTTTGTGAGGCACCAGAGCAGTCCTCTACTTCGTTCTGTGATATTGTCATTCATGCTCACTCATGGCACTTTTAGAGAATGATTTTTTACATGTATATATTCCAAGTATTTTATTAGCCATTCTTTTATGTCAGACTTAGTTTTTCCTGATGTACAGATGCAAACAGTGAGAAACAAAAACCATTGAGGGGAAATACGGGAATCAGGTGTGCATGTTGAGATTTTTGTCAGAGTAAACGGAGGACTGGAAGGAAGCGATGGGGTTAATGAGAAACGTAATTCCATTCCCAAGGGAGAAACTTGGCTTCCTGCCAATTTTACTTTCTGGCAGGAAAAGGGATCCACTTCATCAGGTCCTTTGACAAGCATTTTTCTCTGTTTGAATTTTTTGGCCACATCAATACTCAGTGAAAAATGAGTTCTTTTAAGTAGTCATTACTTTCAATGAGAAAGATTTAGTTTTCAAGTAGAGTTCACATTATAAGTAAAATAAGAATCATCAAATTACAAGATTGTTTGGTGAGGGAACCCTGACATTATCACACGGTAACGAAGCTTGATTTAGAATTAGAGCTTGGGGGCCGAGCCCGTGGCGCACTTGGTAGGGTGCAGCACTGGGTGCGCGGCCACGCTCCCGCCGCGGGTTCGGATCCTATATAGGAATGGCCGGTGCACTCACTGGCTGAGTGCCGGTCACGAAAAAGACAAAAAAAAAAAAAAAAGAATTAGAGCTTGAATATCCCTACCAACTGAGAAGACATTCTTTTTGGTGTTACTAACATTTGACACTGAAGTATATTTTTTAACTGTTACTTTTTAATATTGTGCAGGCTGATAATTATTTTGTCAAGGTCTTTAGAAGTGGCAAAGGAAAAATAAATCCCCACATTTCAGTGTTAAGGAAGATATCAAAGGAATATAGATGTTTGAAGATAAAAATTAACATTATATTTATAATGTCCTGATTTTTCTTTTTTTTAAGTGGAAAGTGGTAGATATGAATGGTTTAAATGCATTACAGTAATCTAAGCCAACATTTTTCAAAGTATTTTCATTCTAAAGACTGCAAGATGCTCTAAGAATAAAAAGAAATCCATCTGGAAATGTCATATACCATATCCCTCTCTCGAAGTTTAAATGACACATGTTAGCATATTAAAGACTTGAAGAAATTCTGTGGTAAAGAAATGTCTTTGACTTTGTTGAACTCTGTAGTTCCCAAACTGAACCACGGGTTCTTCTTTTTTTGGAACTAGTGTTTTACAGCACACACTTAAAGCAACACAGTACCGATTAATTAAAAACGTAGTTAGAGGGCCGAGCCCGTGGCGCACTTGGTAGAGTGCAGCGCTGGCAGCGCGGCGACGCTCCCGCCGCGGGTTCGGATCCTATATAGGACTGACCGGTGCACTCACTGGCTGAGTGCCGGTCACGAAAAAACGACAAAAAAAAACAAAAAAACAAAAAAAAACGTAGTTAGAGTTTGAAACCATATATCTTTTTCACTTATTGTTTCTGGTTAAAGTTAATTGGAGCTTCTGGAGTACTACTAGGTTTGTTCTAAAAAGTACATGTAGACTGATAAAGAACAGTTATTAGGCCATGATCTGAGTCAACAGTCCTAAGAGGCCTAAAGAAACATTTGGTATTTTGCCCATACTAGATCCCTTTCCTTAGAAAACGTTCAAAAATTAAATAAAGAAATAAAGCCATCCACCACATAAGCTGGAGTCTTAGTTCTAATTCCGTTAGCAATAAGACACGATGACATTAGGCTATTCTAACCCCCTTCTAAAAGCGGTTGCCACCACTTTGGTCTTTCTGAAAGCAATCCCTTGGTTAACTTCCCTCTGGTAGTTTAACTTCTGACAGGTCAGGCGAAGAAAAAGCAATCATGCTACTTAGGAAGCACAATATCATCACTAGAGATTGATTTCTGTCTTTCCCCCCCTCTTTTTAAATTTTCTGATTCTTTCAGTTTAGGAAAATGTGATATAAAACAATTCAACTTATGATTCAGATAAACTGCCTGGTGATTGTTTGCATCACTTAGAATAATGATTTGCTTTAGAAAAAGATTTTTTACAGGACTTCTCTCGGTAGGACAATTTTCTTAGTGCCTATGAAGCACAAGTTAAATTTTGAAAATTGCATCTCTGTATAATTTGTGAGGCACAGATTTATTGCGGAACATATAGCACAACCCATATTTTTCTTCAGTTTAATTCACTTTCCTTATACTCAGTTTTTAAGCTTTACAGATTTTATCACCAACCAGTTTTTCTGTACTTATGGTTTATGTCTGCCAAGGTACAGTTGTATCTACAATATTATTTACAGTTTCATTCTCATGTGGTCGCTGCTTCTTATAAGTAAATGTCTTCTCTTGCTCTTGGCAAGTTCCCAGAAGGTGGGTCATGCACGTACCATCCCTGTCCATTCTCCTCAGAGATTAACCCAGTGTTGCTTGGTACAGCCGTTTCTCAGTCAATTCTCTTGATTGCTGATGATGTTGAATCAGAATGTACATTGCCTTCCATGGACTGAAGAACGTCAGATCATGGTTGGATCTCCATAGATGTTTGTAGAGAATATTCTCCTACCATGACCTGTTTTTCAAGCTATCGACATGATGTCACCTGGCTCACACAAATCCTAAAAAGTTAACAATCAGCTCTCCCAACCAGTATGCGTTGGCTGTGGTATAGCATCGTACAAAGCTGTCTTTAAGGATGAGTTTGAAAGCTTACTATGAAGGTAATGATTAAAAGGGAGTGATTGTTAACATTTGCTAAACTCGATCCTGAGATCATAGAAAAAATTCTTGATAAAATATGCCAGCGACCTAGTTCTTGATAGGGGAGTAAGTAGAAACAAAAGTAACTGCCATGAAGTAACACCTCTACTTCTAGAGAGAAAGGGAACACACATACACACACCCACCACCACTCCTCCAGCACACTAAACACAGGAGAGAGCATCGCCTTGTACAACTTGTAGAGAAACTCAGTAAGAGCAAGGGCAAACATGACAGGCTTTGGTCTTCAACTATTTCAGTGTTTCCTGTTTTACTTTAGGGAGTCATTTCTCCTGATGGTAATCATCAATTTATTGTACAGGTCGAAGGGGACCAGCTGCCTCCAGGACACACAGTCAGTCAGTATGAGACCTGTAAGATCAGGACCATAAAAGCTGGCACCTTGGAGAAGCTTGTGGAGAACCTGTTGACAGCTTTTGGGGACAATGACTTTACCTATATCAGCATCTTCCTGTCAACGTACAGAGGCTTTGCCTCCACTAAAGAAGTTCTGGAACTGCTGCTGGACAGGTAAGAATCTAAAAGAATTTGAGAGTTGCTAGAAATGTAAGTCTTTTACAGAGTGAAGGCATGCGGTTCTGAATCACCTGCACTCACTGTGCTGAGAGGGATGTGTGAGGAAAGGTTAACTTAGAAGGAATGACCTTTGGAACGAATGGCATGAAGATTATTCAGAAGCCACTTAGGGTCTATTTCTGGGGGGAAAAACAATCTCATAAAAATCTATAAAAGAGTTAAAAGTAGATGCCATAAATCTAGATTCAATTGTTTATAGATTTCAGTTACTATTTGCCACCCTAAATTTCTCCATATTTTTATAATTTTATATAATTCCAGTAAATAATCAATCAACCAGGAATCTTATTGGGTGGTTGTGGAGTTTAAATGTGCTAATATGTGTGAAGTCTGGAGCTCAGTCTTAGACCCATAAGAAGCAGCTAATCAGTGGTGATGATGATGATGATGATGATGATGATGATGATAACAACTATTAGCAATCACCATGCCTTGTCTGCTTTATGGACATGCACATAAATATCATCCTTGATCCATGTTGTTAAGGCAAATATTACATGTGGTAGAGCAGTGTACATTTTAATTCACACATTGATAGTTTTTATATTTTACCCCTTATTTTTGTTTTATTTATAATTAAACTTGGCCTTTTTAAAAAAATACCTTTAGGTTAGCTGGATGTTGGGAGGAAGAAAACTGTCAGCCAAACAATTGTTTCAGAATCATGAGAATCCTCATTCAAATCCTTATATTCTGGGGTTTCCTGTATAAGGAAGGAAATGAGATAGGGTGTTTTTGTTGGGTTGTTGAATATTGATTTTTAACTAGTTTTTTTTACTTTTAAAGTATTCTGTACTCATGTTAAAAATTCTTGTACTATAGAAGGATATAAAAAGAAATATTAAAGGTTTCTCATATTGCTTTTTTCCCAAATAATATTTATTAGGTTTAAAAATATGATATTTGTAGAAAGAAGAAAATTAAACAGACCATAATCTAACTAGGCTGATAATGCATATTAATATTTTAAAGATAGAAGTAATCCATGTATATGATGAAAAGTTCAAACAATCCAGAAAATTATAAAAAGAAAAGGTAAGAAATTTCTCTTTCCCCAAGTTCCCCAGTCCCATTCCTCATAGGTAATCACTGTAAACCATTCTTTTTATATTCTTCCCAAATTTTTCTGGGCATATACAATGTGTGTATGTATGTATGCACACATACATACACATAATATATATAATATATATCATACACATGATTGTTTATATACATTCTATGTCATATATACTTACATGTGATACAAATAGAATCACAGTACAGTCGATTCTGCAGTTTCTGTTTTTTACTTATCTATATATCTTGGAAATTTTTTTATTCATTAAGTGAATTAACATATGTAAAAGGCTTAGAATAGTGGCTGGAATACTAAAAGCTCAAGAAATATGTTATTATTAATATTTCAAAATTAGTACATATAGATGGATCTACCATAATCTTTTTAATAGCTTTATAGTGTTCATTGAATGGATTATTCTAAGGGTAGACATTCTAGCTCTCTCCAGTTTTTAAATTTGTTTTTAAAATTTTGTGAACAGTGCTGCGAGGAGTGTCTTTAAATATGTATCTTCTGCAGTACTTGTTTGAGAATCCTATAGTATACTTTTATAGAAGAGTGACTAATGGGTCAAAATATGTCAACATTTAAAGATTTGAAAGATATTGTCAGATTGCCTTTGGGATGGTTGCACCAGTGACACTCCTGTCCGCAGAGAATAAGGCCCACTCCCTCACTTTCCTCCCATCCTTGCCAACCATGGATATTTCCATTGAAACCATCTTTACCGTGATATGACCATTGAAAAATGGTAGCTCATCGTTTTTGAATTTATCCTTATTACATTTATGAGTGAGCTTCAGTATCTTTTAAACCTCACTTATGATTTCTTTTTTGTGACCTGTCTCTTCATATCCTTTGCCTATTTTTCTTTTGGACTATTTTCATCTAATTATTGATCATCTAATCATAATTCTTCGTATAATAAGGAAATTACATTTTTGCTTATCAAATGCTGGTAATATTTTTTCCTAATTTGTTCATTGGTTTTAAAAGTTGTTTATTAATACTGTATTCTTTTTATGAAGGCATTAAATATTTTTTATGTTGCCATATCTATCAGTCTTAAAAAAGACCTTTAATAATAGAGTTTTATTCCAATATAAGTAAGGTTATTGATAACAGTGGGTTTTTCCTCAAAGTAGTTTCCCCGTAGATGCATATAGAGTGAAATTATTTGGATCAATGGTTATTCATATGTTTATATTCAGGAAAATTCAAAAAATGTCCATTTTTTTACATATATTGATCTGGTTATTATACCCTGAACTACGACGTAGATAGTAAGTTCTGTAGTTTTTTGCATAGCAGTGCTTGACGAACTGTTAAGCCTGGTGTATAAACTTGTAGGATTGATGAGTCATTTCTTACATTGTTTGTATAATAGCTCATACCTGTAAAGTAGAAATTGAAGACTTATATGAATTTTCTCTTTTTGTATTTCATATTTATAAAAAGATGTAGTATTTTAACTGTTGGCAAGTAATATGAGGAAATTGCTCAAAACATAAAAAAACTCCAACAAGTTTACTTTGGAATTGGTAACCTCTTCTACTCCTGGGGCGACTCCATTGATAATAGGCCACAGATGTCCACAGTCAGTAAAGGAGTGCACGTAAATTCCAGCTGTTCATCCTAAGTAGTGGATATACACACAGGAAATAGACTGTTTAGTCTATGACTCGTGTACATCAGCTTTTATTTGATGGTTTTTTTAAAAAAAAAAATCTTCTCTTTGTTCTCCTATTATAGTGGATAGATATTTTCAGATTTTTAAAACACTAACTGGATGGCAATTATTAAATAACAGAATCAACATGAATTCAAATTGCATTTAATTCAAATCATCATTTAAGGTATAACTGAATGAAGAGTTAATTATCTTGTACCATTTGGATGGGCCAAGGCTTGGCCTTGAATTTAATCTCATAGTCAGATCCTTTGCTTGCTTCTGAAATGGAGTCAGCAAGTACTGAATGCCTATAAAGTACTCTGTGCTCTGCAAGACACCAGGCAGATGGAACTCAGAAATATAAGACTTGGTTCTTGCCTTGAGATAGTTCAAAGGTGGACTTACTGTGAGGCTGCTGGTACTTAACCTCTAGGACCCCTCACTTGCAATACTCTCTACAGAATTTTATATTGAATTCTTTTTCTACAAGTTGACCCCTCAAAATTACATATGTCCTCAAAGTCATATCCATGAAACCTGGATCAGTACTTAATATTTTACTGCAAGAGGTGAGACTTGCATCCGTGAAACAAGTAGATAATCACTTAAGATGATGTAAAATGAAGCTCTTAACATGCTCTGCAGGTAAAACAGTGTATAGAAGTGGAGAGAAATAAATCCCATTTATTTTGCTTTCTCTGCAGAAATTTGGTTTTGTCCATATATGTACAAACCTCAGCATTACTAGTTCTTCCTCATCCCATTTTCTACTCACACATAGATCTTGTGACCAGTCTTCACTCTTGATTAAATTTAACTAAAATGCACATTCTGTGAAACATTGGGTTCTTAAACTGGTTGTTGGGACTTTTCATGTCTATAATTAGGAGGAAGCAATTTTATTGTACAAACTAACTTATTCTGAAGATAGCATTTAAAATATTATTTTCTTGCCAGTGGATTGTGGTAGACTTGTGGATCTCTGATACAATTTTTAAAATTATTTCTTTTGGTTTCTTAATAGTAGATTGCTTATCTTTTGTGAAATTAATACCTAGAAATTATTATAGCATGTGCTATGATAATCACTCAAGTACAGATTGAATGCAGATGCTGCTGTATTTATTTCCCACCAGAGAGAAGCTTATTTGAAGTCAAACTTTGATTTCCTTTAAGACTTCTGATCATTTGGCTTTTCTCATAAGAAACCACTTTCTGGGATTTCTTTTTTTTTTTTAATTTATGTTTTTATAGTTTTTCCATTCTGCTAGTATGAGCCTTTGTGATTGACCAATAGACAGTGGTTTGAATTGAAGTTATGTATGGCTAATTCCATGTGTTTGCTTTATTCCTTATTTGGGGTGATCAGCATTTCACAACGACTCCTGTGTCCTGTGCTTCTCACCATGGCTCAGAGTTAATTCTTGACCTCATTGGCTTTCTTTTAACCCAAGAAGAAGTTCTTGAATTGTAGGTTAGCTACTTCTTTGGGGCTTTCAGATTTTATTTTCTCTGACTTCAAACATAAACTCTACTTAAAAATTTATTCTTCCTACCATACCACTTAAAAAAGTATGGGAGTTAGATACTACTGAAAATGCCCAACTGCGGATGTAGGGAGACATCTACTTCAGCTAATGATCCTCACTGAGAACCAGGAAATGTTTACATGACAATCTAGATTTTTCTTCAGACAGCTGTCACAGTAGCTACCTTTTGGGCTGTTTCTTGAGCATTCTTTCTCTGATACACATCTCTGATATCAGAAGTAAGCAGAAAGCCAACAAGAACCAGAGTAGGGGTGAACTAGGTCTCCAGAAACTTTTGGCAAGCCACTATGGTACTCAGATCACAGTGTGGAAAGCATTGAGTAATAGTCTGTATCATTGCCTTCATTTCAAGTGAATTCTCCCTATGGAGGGTAAAGATTAAAGCCATCCATAAATGCTGTGCTTTAAAACCATAATCTGACTTGAATTTGTTCATTTATGTTACAGAGAAGAGACTAATCCAGTAGGTCTTTGAACTTATTTCTTCTTCCCATGTCTGCCTGCCATGCTTTTTCACAGACTTCATCTCATTTAGTTCACTTATTAATACCCCCATGTTTACAAATGAGAAAATTGTGGCTCAGAAACATTTAATTGGTAAGTGGCAGAGCTGGAATTAAAGCCTACCCCTTTCTGACTCAGAAGCTCTTCCCAGTGTAACCATATCACTTCCCATGGTTTGTTAATGTCATTTTAGAAGTAAGGGGTGACTTGGAAACCCCTCTTAGCCATTCTTTTTTGCTACTACCTCAATTGATTTTCCTTGGAAATTGTGTTTCCTGAGGGCTGCTCCCTTCACACAGTTGTAGGGAGTTCTCTTGAATATCAACACTCTCACTCATTTGTCTACTCAAATAATATTTACCAGCTGTCTAATATGTGTCTGTTCTTTACAAAGTGCTGTGTATATAATGGTGAATAAACCCGCCATGGTTCCCGCCCTGGTTCCCGCCCTCTTCATGCAATGTCTAGTGGAAGAGTAACCCTAGACAAATCAGCATACAGATAAATGTATATAATTAAAATTGATATAACCATTGGGAGGTAAGAGCCAGGTTCTATGACAGAGACTGGAAGAGAGGATATTTTGTGGGGCTATACCCCACAAAAAACTGAATGTTGGCCAGTGATCTTAGGTGGTTAGATAGATCATGGGCTTTCCCTAAGAGGGCTCTTCTTGGAGGGTGAGAGATAGCAAATGAGAAAGCAGGGTGGACTTATGCAAATATATTACCACTATGGGAAGAATAACCTTAAGTCCATGCTTTATGCCACCTGGAGTAGTAACACTTCCATATGCAAAAGATGTACCAATAACCATCAAGAATGGAGCTGCCCTTGCTAGTGAAGCCAATTCCTTTATAGCATAGAAAGGAGTTGATCATATAGAAAGCTCGAAGAAATTTTATTTCCAAGGATTTTTTCATAAGTGCCAAATACACTTATCTTTCCTTTCAGAATTTTACAGTACATTATGGGAAAAACAATTTTCCAGTCTTTCTTTTAGCCATGAAATTCGTGTGTGAGGCATATAATATAACGGCTAAGAGCACAGGCTTACGAGTCAACAAAGTTGGATTTGATTCCTGTTTTACATTTCTTACTTGCTCTGCAGCATTGGGCAAGTTAATTTATCTTACTAGCTTCAGTTTCTTCATCTATAAAAGGAGAATGAAAAATGGCACCTAATTTATAAGGTTATTATGAGGTTTAAACTTGAGAATATAGGTAAAGTCCTTAGCATAGTGGCTGGGAAATATGACGTGCTTCAGAGATTATCATTACCTTGTTGTTTTCTTTCTTCATGGCGTGTATCATTATTTAAAATTACCTTATTTGTCTTGCTTATTTCTTGACTGTCTCCCCTATTCACAGACTGCATTTATCTAATTCACTGCTCTACCCTCAGAGAGGATTGGTGCCTGCGATAGGTGCTTAGGAACTATTTGTGAAACAAATAAATAATGGTTATTATTATTCATGAGCAGGTTACGAGTAGGTGCTCTGGGAGGTACAACAGTGAATATTACCCAGCCTCTCCGTACATTTATAGGAGCAAGTCTGTAGACTTATACCATCACTGTCAATGCAGTGAGGGTTGAATGTGCGTTTTTAATAAAAGCTTTTTCTCCCCCGGAAACGATGAGGCGGTAGGAGTCAACCTTCTGTAAAAAGCTCATAATACAAATCTATTCAGTTTTCAAATGCATTCCTAGCATGAGAAGCCGGGTAAGGATTTTTGAGATGCATGCAATATGTTCCAAATTACTTTTTGTTAAACTTCACTTAAAAATAATTAAGTTTTTTATTTAGTGCTGGAATTAAACTAGGCTCTTGCCCAAAATTCCTAGATTCTTGCTGGCATGCAGTGCTCATGAGGTTCCCTTACTTCCTTTTCTTTCAGTAGGAGGCAAGGTTTCTAATATCTTCCCTCTGCTCCTCCAGGTCCAAGGAAAGGGGGTTATTGGCAGAGAAAGCTCTAGGCAGCAGATAGTGGAAATGAGACCCACTAGGAAGGTCTCCCGGCATCTTACACTGGGGACCATAAATCACCTCCCGGTGCTGGTCTTTCAGCACTGACACTCATATTAAATCTCATTACTGTTAAGCCCAGTATCATTTTTTCAATACTTTTGTTTGTTCTGTGAGTTACTTATTAATGTTTAATTTCCATCATTTACATAGGAAAGTTTTTTAAAATAATGCTACACCCTCCCCAACTCCCCACAGGGCCAAATGGCAACAAGTAGAGTGGGTCACCCATTGGGTCTTTTGTCCCACCATGCATGAAAAAATTGAAATTTATTGGCTGGCTGGCTCCAGGATGCTCATCTCATTTATTTAGTGGGAAAGCTTTCAGGAAATCTTCACACTGCTTTGTTTCCTTTTCAACTTAAAATACTGACATGCTGGATATCCTGACTAGGGTGAGACTTTGCTAGTAAATGCAGGCCATTTCTTAAGATTATTGTTATAGCAGATGAGTTTAAATAGATTTTCTCTAGGTCTGGGTGTTGGTGACGTCCTAGGCTTATGGGTTTTCAAAAAAAGGCAGTCTGAGAGAGAAATTGGACTCAGATCTTATTTCCTATGACTGTGAGGAAGTCAAAACTACTGGCTGGTAGAAGAGAAAAGAGGATTTTAACAAGGGCCATGAGAATCTTTGAGTATCACCATGCTTATAACATAGAAAAGAGCATTGAAAACTTTTGTGGGGCGCATCCTTCATGAAAGGTCTCCTGCTCTTGCTGGTTCATGTTCTATCAGGTGAAGAAACAGCTTAGCTCAGAAAACAGTAGAAGATGTAACATTTATAATACTTTCCGTATCCATCCAGGCTGGTGGAATAATGCCCCTCCCCTCCAGGGATGTTCACACCCTCATCCCCAGGACCTATGAATGTGTTAGATTATATGGCGAAGGCGAACTAAGGTTGCAAGTGGGATTAAGGTTGTTAATTAGTTGCCTTTAAAATAAGGAAAATATCTTAGATTATCTGGGTGGGCCCAATATACTCATGTGAAAGATGGAAACAGAACAGAGTCAAAGAAAATAATATGGGAGGATGGGAACAGGATCAAAGAGACGCTCACTATGTTGCTGGCCTCGAAGATGGAGGAAGGAGGCCTTTGGCCAAGGGATGCAGGCAGCCTCTAGCAGCTAGAAAGGCAAAGAAATGGAATATCTTCTGAGCCTCTGGAAAGGAATGCAGCCCTGCCCACACCTTGATTTTTGCCAGTTGAGGCTTGTGTTGGACTTCTGACCTACAAAATAGTAAGTTTGTGTTGTTTTAAGCCACTAAGTTTGTGGTAATTTGTTACAGCAGAAACAGCTAAGAAAGAAGGTAATCTTGACAGATTGCTCTAGTGCTCATGGGCTCAAGGATGCTGAAGGTCAGGTGTTCACCTTCAGGTTTGTTCGTTTCAGGACATCGTGCCTTGTTCCACCGAGGCCGACACACAGCCCCAGGAAGCATAGCTGGAAACAAAGGACAGGGCTAAGCCTCAATGCGACAAGCGTTGTCACTACTTCCCCCCTGTAACTATGCCAATTGCTTTGGGTTAACCAGAAAAGTTTCATCTGGTGCTGTTAGAATTAGATCCAACCAGTCACATGAAGGCAAATGAAAATAAGTTCTCTTCCCTGCTAGGTTGGTTGTCTGTAGTAAATCTTCATTAACTTTTGCCAAGTAGACCTGACTGTCACCCCTCAGCATGATGGGAATTCTCAATGGGAACGTGCAGTGACTGAGAACCCTAGCTTTCTGGAATGGCAATGATGGCTCTGTTAAGTAGACGCTAAAGGGCTGCTGTCAAAGTCTTCTCCTCTGATCATAACCAGGCTAGCTTTCTTTTTGTGAAATGGGATTTATAAGACATAAAAATGTTTCCATGAAGTAGCTCTTTTTTAAAAATTTCGTTTGGCAAAGGGGAAGGCAGGACATGAAGTTATCCTTCTTGTTTCAAAAAGAATACCAAATTGCCCAGCAGGTTTTTAAAAAGTATGCTTATGTTTGGAAGCCACAAAATAAAAGTGACAAAAAACTAAACGGCAGTGTATGTATATTCTGAATCATAACTGAAAAGTTTTAATTCAGCTTTGATAATCTAAAGCACTGGTTTTGACCATTTTTTAGCAACTGGTGGGAGGAGTTGATTACAAATCCATTTAATAATTTGCTAAAAATTATGGACTCTCTTTCTAGAAAAAAAAATAACAGTTCACAAAATTTTGCATACAATTAGGGGATTCCCAGACTTCTGTGAGTTTATCCAGAGACCCTGGTTTATGAACCCCCAGGCAAAGGGTTCCTATCATGGTGACAGGGGACACAAAAGTGGCCATTATGAGTCAGAGAAGGGAATTGCTCCTAGCTTATAATTGGAGCAAAAATCTTAAGTATGGCTCTGAAAAGTAAATTAATTAATTTTATTAAATTACAGTACATTTAATGGTCATTAAAATAAATTTAAGGGTTTTAAAAAAATATCTCTGAATCTCAAAAAGGAAAAGGGACTAGCTGTTTTTGAGTTAATTTTATGTTCTTCTATCACTTTTCTCTTATTTGACTTTTTTTAACATTTATTTTTTGTGAACTTTGTCCTTGAGAATGACATCAGGCTCCTAGTCCTGTAAAGACAATTCTTTTGAGTTTGGGCTCTACTGAAATTGCCAGTAAGCACCAATTTAGATAACCCAATGCTGTGTTGGGCTTTTGTTAAGAGTAGGAAAGAAAAGTAGTCCTGAAAATGACAAGATGCCATGACACTAAGTTCATATTTTTTGTACTCATATTTGGTTTCGCAGAGCATGTTTCATAAGATTCTTGAAGAGCTCGCAATAGTGACCTTTTGTGGTTGGGAATACTGAGCCATGGGCTTGGACTGATTTGTTAATAATGTATCAATTCACCTTTCACCTGAGAAAAATTAGACTCATCAGCAGAGTCTGTGGTTGTCAGAGCTCTGCCTACTCTCTACCCATCCTAAACCTGTTCTGCGTCATCCTTCATTGTAGCCAGAGCCATTGCAGCATGCTAACAAGCCGGATTTGCACTTGGTTGTTCAGGATTGTTACAAACTAGAAGTGGAAGGAGGAGGTACTGCTGGCCCACCAAGCTCTGAGTGCAGAAAGCAGGCCAGAGAAGAGAAATAGATGACAGGGACTTGCAATGGAAAATAGGAGAAACCTTTTAGCAAGGGTGTGAGAGCCTTCGTACTTAAATAACTTTAAATTTGGATGGGGAACAAGTTGCAGACAGAGAGCTCCCCCTCTCCCCCCTGGGATAACTGTAAAACTAAGTGACTATAAAATCTTTGTCCTTTTCTTTGTCTCCTCTTTAGACAGTTAGTTGTGAGTTGGGGCTGGGAGTGAAGGTGTTATTCTCAGGGAAAATTTTATAGCATTTTGTAACTGTCAAGTGGAGCAGAAATACTAGGTACTTTCTGCTCTTAATGCTGCCTTAACTGTCAGAGACTGCTATGGAGATAACGTGGAGAGTCCAAGGGCAGGGGAGGTGGAGGGTCCTTCACAGCAAAGGCCTGGAGCGGAGGAGGGCAGCTCTTCGGGGGCCTTTGCATGGGGAACCAGACCTCATGACCAGAAAGCACAGTAAAGGGTTCTCTGCTCAGTCTCGCTGGCCCCTTCTTTTCCTGCAAGAGAATGAGGAGTTTTTGCCCTGTTGTCTTTGATCTTTGTCTTCCAACTTCACAGTGGTAACACGACCTTTCCAAGGTAGGCTTGGTGGCCATGACCCAGTTCTCAGGTCAGAGCTGGATGGCGAGGTGCCTGCCATGGGGGATATTATTCAGAGTGATTAAAAGCAGCCCTCTTGCTGAGCCATGGGATGTGGTCCAAAGTGCTCACCAATGCTTTACTGGGTGTTCCAGACATCTGCAGGCTATTTCACTCATGTCGATCTCCTGAGTCAAGGTCAGCTTCTGAACATTTTTCTCATACCCGACCTGTGTTCTTGTGGGTCAGTTGAAGAAAAATGGCTAAGATGTTCCGAAGCTGGGGTTTATTAGAAAAGCAAAGACTCCCAGAGGTCCATAATTCAGCAGCTTCGTGTGAGGTCTCTCTTTCCTTTACTTCCTCCCTTCTGTTCTTTCACCATCCCCAGTAAGCATCTCCTTCCCTTCTCTTCCCTCCCCAGCCTTTCTTCTCTTGTGGTAGTAGAGGGTATGAATTAATTCCTTTAGCAAATGTTTATTGAGTGTCTACTGCGTACAGGCTCTATTCCAGGCTCAGGGATGTAGCAGTAAGCAACATAAAAGAGTAAACCAGACCCTTGCCATAGCCCGCCAGACCCCACGTCTGCCCCCATAGCCTCCATGCCCAGCTCCTGCTCTCCCCTCATTCCCCTGCTCTGCTCTCTCTGGCATATGTGATGTTTCTTAAAAACACCATCCTGTCACTGTTCCAAGCCCTTTGGACCAGCTCTTTCTGCTGCTTGGAAGGCTCTGTCCCTAAAGAGCTGCATGGCCAACTCACTCACCTTCTGGGGGATTTTACTTAGTTGTCACATTCACATTGTGCCTTCCCTGAACACCTGATCATGCGCGGTCACCCTTACCTGCTCTGTTCTTCCCCATTGCACTTTTCACTATCTGACTTAGTATCTATTAACTAATTATTAGGTAATGTCCATCTATACCTCTCCCCTCCCCACTACAACAGGGACTTTAAAAAACTAAAAAAAAAAAAAAGAAGAAAAAAAATTTTTTGGAAGAAAAAACAACGAAAATTAAAAAAAGAAACAAGGACTTTGGTTTGTTTGCTGCTGTGTCCTTAATGCCTAGAATAGTATCTGGACAGAGTCCTTAATAAATAATCCTCATTGAATGAGGACTAAATGAGTGAAAGAGTGAATGTCTCAGTGAATGAATGAAAGGCTCAAAGTTTCTAACCTCAAAAAACTATAATGTGGTGGAGGTAGACATAAAATACATAACAATTATAACAAGGCAGCTACAGCTTGTGAAGTAGGGTGGTGACTCAGAGGCTGGGCACTAGAGTCTGGCTGTCAAGTTTCAAATCCCTGCTCCACTTATAAGTTCTGTCTTCAAGGGCCTATTACTTAACTTCTCTGGGCCTCATTTTTCCCATCTGTAAAGTAATAATAATAATAATAATAATAATAATAATAATAATACCACCCTAAAGGATTATTATGAGAATTAAATGAAACAATCCATGTAAAGTACTTAGCACATTAGTAAGTTCTCAGTAATGATTAACTGCTATTATTATTGGATCATTTGCCAGAATCGAGTTGAGCCTGAAAAGTTCTTCAGAATCACCCCCATCCTGGTTGGTGTTACTGAGCCTTTCCTGTCAGGGAGCAAAGGTTAGAAATGCCCCCACCAGAGAGACTATCCCTGAGGACGACTTTCTCTTAGGGTTTCTTTGAACTACAAATGTCTCTGGTCCTCCCCATGCAAACACATAATTAAACATTTCATCTGCCCAGATAGGGTCCAAAAAATACAGACATCCCCTCTGGAAACAACTGTTTCCTGTTTAAATATCAGCAAGCAGTTAAACATTACGTTGGGTTTTTTTCTTTTCTTTCTCTAGTAATTTTTAGGCTGCAGTAAATAATTGCTTAAGACTGTACTTTGGGAGACATTTTTAAATCTTTCTTTTGCCGTGTGATAATAGAGAAAACCATGTCAAAAGTCATTCTGACAGTTTGTATTTGATTTAAGTTTTATGAGTTACCATTTAAAGAAGGGCAGTTGCTCATTGGTAAGCCTTCTTAAGAGGTTGGAGCTTTGATCTTAAATCCTCGGGAGGCTTTGCAGAAATCGGAGGTGACATTGTTGACAGGTTTGTCTGTAGCTATTCTACTGCCATTAATTAAACACACACACATACACACCCTTTATTTTACTCCCCTGGAGTAAATGAATTGAACCTGACTTTGATTTTTGATGGGAAGCTATGAGAGGGTCCTGAGAAACATCAAAGAAATGTTCTTAATCCGGTAAAACTGACTTTCAAATGACTGGCTTGAACATGAAAGAGTCCTTGATTCCAACGCTAGTCTAATTTCTTTCCCGTAAAGCATTAATTCTCCTTAATAAGAAAGGTGCGGGGGTAAATAATCATCCTCACTCCAGGCCATTAAGTTCCAGAGGGTTATAGGCTCTTTAATTTGATCTCACTTTTAACAGCCTCTTTTGTAACAGTGTATATACATTTTTTTTTTTCATTTTCATACTGCTTGTACTCTCAAGATCTCAGCTTCAACATATTAAAACTTTCTTTTTTATTTTAATTTTAGATTTTTGGAATAATCACAGCTATTTTAGGCTTTTTTATGTTCTTAAGCCCTTTGAAATGAGGGCACAGCCAGGTCAGGACACTTGGGTAAGCAAAGGCCAGAGGGCGCCTTTGCAGAGACGAGTGTGAACCTAGTGGTCGGGAGCTTCGTTTATCATGTCTGCTTCTAGAACCCCACCAGACCACTCATTTGTTCACAGCAAATAGCCATCAAGTGCTTTCTGGGGGCCAGGCACTGTTTTAAGCTCTAAAGAACAGTGAGAAAAAGAGACAAAAATCCTGCTTGCGTGGACTTTATGTTCTAATGGACAATTAACACAAAATGAAATGAATTCTGCAGTATATTAGAAGGTATTAAAAGCCATAGAGAAAAATAAAGCGGGGAAGGAGATGGTGTTCGAACTGGTTCGTATTTTATATAGGGTGGTCAGGGAAGTCCTCCCGGATGAAGAGACATTTGGGCAAAGCCCTGAGGAGCTGGGGGAGTGAGCCATTGGCTTAGGTGTGGGCAGAGGCAGCAGCAAGTGCAGATTCTGGGCAGAGGGAGGCCTGGCGTGTGGCTGGAGCAACAAGCAGGCCTGCGAGTCTGGAAGGCGGTGGGGGAGGGGAATTGTAGGAGGTGTGGGCAGGGTTTCTGTTTTAGTCCATTTTGTGTTGCTGTAACAGAATTACCTGAGACTGGGTAATTTATAAAGAACAGAGGTTTATTTGGCTTACGATTCTGGGACAACAGCATCTGGCATGGGCCTCAGGCTGCTTCTACTCATGGTGGAAAGCAGCGGGTACAAGCAGATCACATGGCGAGAGGAAGCGAGAGAGAGAGAGAGAGAGAGAGAGAGAGAGAGAGAAAGAGAGAGAGAGGGGAGGTGCCAGGGTCTTTTTAAACAACCAGATCTCGCAGGAACTAATAGAGCAAGAACTCACTCATTAATCCATTCATGAGGAATCCGCCCCCATGACTCAGTTTCCAACACTGACACATTGGGGATCAAATCTCCACATGAGTTTTGTAGGAGACAGTACATCCAAACTCCATCAGTATCTATCAGGCAGATCATTTAGGGCCTTATGAGACGGGTAAGGTTGCCCTTTTGTCAGAGTCAGATGGGAGTTGTACGAGGGTTTTGAATGGAGCAGTGTACTTGATCTGACTTACGTTGTTGAACAGGATCGCTATGGCTGCTGGGCAGAAGTTGGGAGACTAGTTAGTTAGGTGGCTGTTACATTCATCTCGCTGATGAGGGTGGTTGTCTGGACCAGTATGGAAGCCATGGAAGTGATGAGAAGTGTTTGGATGTAGCATATGTTGAAAAGACAGAGCCAAAAGGATTTCCTGATGGGCTGGGTGGAGAAGAGCCAGAATGTCTGCAAGACTTGAGCCTGCACACTGGACCATGTGCTCTGCCACATGTGCCTGATTATCAGTGGCTCCTACTGGCCTCCAAATTATTATCAAACAACCACTCTGGTCCTGACTGAACCAGTAGACACTCCAGTAGCCTGGGGAAATACCTATGTGACCTCTGAGACAGTGCAGGTGGTGTCAGGTTAATCAGTGAGAGAGAACTTTGCTCACTTGTGTAAGTTGCTTGGTCATTCTTGACACCACCTGATTGCACATTGTGGCCTCACGTTCTGGAGGAGGACCTGTGATAGGCATTGGTGCCATCCATATCTGTACCTCAGCTCTGAGTCTGAAAAATTGCAAAAAAAGAGTAGGAGACTATGAGAAACTAAGTAAAAACAGAGAACAGGCAGATCTGGAAACTTTTAGTATAAACCTCTCTGAAAAGAAAAAAATCGGGAGCAGTAAAATGTGTATCTTTCCCTCATATGCCTTTCCCCCTTTTATTTCTATCTCTTAGAGCTTCTAGTTGGAAGAGACAAGATGTTATATCTCCAGAATAACCGGAGAGAGAGAATTAATGGACTAACATGGAATGTGCCCAAAACAGACACTAAGTTCCAGCATTAGTGATTGAGGGCCAGCGGGAGGAGCTTATGGATCACAGTAGTCAGACAGGTGGGAGGCCCTCTCCGAGAGCCCCACTCTTCACACACCCACTCCAGTCTTTTCTACTTAAATAAACCACAAAGCCTGTTGTGAGACACCATGAGGACATACCTCTCTATGATGGTGGCCAAGAACAGAGGCCACAAAATCCCACTCTGTTTATTTACCAGGAACCTTGTTTCCCTCCCCTGCCTTGCTCACATGGGGTTGAGTAAACCTTAATCTGACTGAGTTCTTATCCCAGGAAGAGCAAAGGGTAGACCTAGAAGTCCTCCAAAGAGCACGTGTGGAACAGAATGAAGAGGAACAAAGAGGGCAGAGACCGGTGGGAAATGTCTTCGGGAGGCCAAGAAGTCCATAAGGCTAAAGAATTAGAGAAAGGAGCAGGTGGGGGCAGGGGAGGCTAGTGCCTAAGGACACAAACTACCGGGATGGGTGACAGGGAGGCCAGATGGGCTGGCATTCGGTCAAACCAGATAGTGGGCTTTTATTTTTAAAAGGATTTGTCAGTCCTAGGAACAAGGAACCATAAGGATACCGGTGCCTTTAATCCCATTAGTAGAAAACAAAAGTGTGCTCTTTAAAAATGTAAACCCTCCAATTATAGATTTTCTGTTATCAAAACTTTGGGAAAGACAATCAGCTTGTGAAGGTCTGAGTAGTCTCTGAATTCTTTATTGACGGAAAAGAAACTGCAGAAATAGTTTAGGCATTATAAGTTAATATAAAGACCTCCTTCTTAAGGATTTGAAGTGAATTTACTAAATGTACATTCTGAACCAAACAAAGCATGATATATTTGCATGAAACAGGCTTGCTCCCATGTAGGATTGGAAGAACAGCTAACAGCATAATTGGGGACTAATCTATGATTTAGTACATTTTGAGTTTTTAATGAGGGAAATTCTAAAATGTAAGCACCCATTGCTTTTCCAAAAATTGGACCCCTCTGCCCCCCTCCCCAGTGCTGTGTCTAGAGTGGCCTGGCCTCAGTGTACCCACAGCTGCTCTCTTGGTTGCTGAGATATGATAACTCCATCCCGCAGTCCTTGTCTGTATCCCAGCCTTTATTTGAGGGTCCAGAGTTATTTCTATAACTTTTCTCCAACAGGACTTATTTTTAAGGAGACCAGACTCCTTAGTGTAGCCTAGAGCCGTCATTTTTTGCTTGTGTGGCACGAGTGTAGAAGCTGTGCACACAGAGCCGTGTCTCCCTTGAATGGACACAGCAGAGGGGCAGGAGTGCAGGGTGTGGTGGGCTACAGAGTTCACGAGGACTCTGCTTTCTTTGCATCGTGTAATATCTGATTCTCCCGCTGAAAGGAAGAACCTCATCTAAAAGATTCAAAGCAATGTTAAATATCCAGAAAAAGTTTTAAGTAGTGTAATTGTTACATCAATTTTTCTGTTTAAAATCTACAGATAGACCCACTGAGTAACTATTGGTGATACTGCATCATTCTCGATGCTATTTCATAAGTATTTCTTTCCTTAATTACTCTTAAAAAGCATGACTTTCATTTTGTGGTTGAAGTTGAATAGAGGTGCTTTCCAGCACTGCTGACTTGCTGGTTTGCTTTTCTCTATACAGGTATGGAGACCTGACAAGCCCAAACTGTGAAGAAGAGGGAAGCCAGAGTTCATCAGAGTCCAAGACGGTCATCAGGAAGTGAGTGTGTCTTTTCTCTGTATTGCAAGCTGTCAAGGCAGTATCTTAAAAGAATGTGTTTTCTTCCTTTGGAATGCTGCCATGATTTTTTTCCATAATGCATGCAAACACAGACTTTTTGATTATCTAACAATATTCATTTATTCATCCAGTAAAAATGTATTGAGCATCTACTATTTGCTAGGCACTGCGCTAAGGGATATAAAATAAACAAGTGAACAAAATAAACAACTCCCAGCTCTTGCGAAGTTTGTGTTTTAGCAGAGAGACAAAGAATACACACAGAAAGGTGAGGAATGAAGCAGAGTAAAGGCACTGGATCGCGACGGAGAGTGGGGTTTCATACAGGGTGCCAGGAATGGGCTCTCTGGTCTGGTGATACAGGAGCACACCTGGATGAGGTGTGGGCTGAGCCTTGTGAATATCCAGGCAGAGAGAGCGTGGGAAAGGCTCTGAGGCAGGAACAGCGTTCCAGAAACAGCAGGCAGTGAGTGAGGCTGGAGCAGAGGGAGGGAAGCGGCAAGTGTTGGGGGATGAGATCTGTAGGTGGTGGGGCCCAGATCACGGGGCTACTCCCAGGACTTGGGGGAGGACAGTGAAGTCGATTCAGAGGAAGGTAAGAAGTGCTTAGAAGCTTTTGACAACGGTGCTGTGGCCTGACTTATATTTTAAAAGGCTTGCTGGGATTCTGTGTGGAAAATAGACTGTGGCAGTGGGGACAGGGGCAGGGAGCCTGGTTACAACTCTTCCAAGGGCCCAGGCAAGGGCTGATGGTACTGTGGCCCCAAGTAGTAGCAGTGGAGATGCTCAGCTTCTGCTGAGATCTGGAAGGTGCTGTTGGCAGCTTGTGCTGGAGTGGATGGGCCACGTGAGAGCGAGAGGAGGCCCGGGTTCCTCCCAGGGCTGTGGTGGGAGCACCTGACAGAACAGAACCTCGGCTTCATGAGAATAGAAGGACTGTGGGGGGGGGCAGGTTTGGAGGGGGGTATGAGTCAATAGTTTAGTCTCAGATATATGAATTTTGAGGTAATTGGAGGAGTCTAGATTTCAGGGAGAGGTCTGGAGCGGTGGTATAATTGTGGGCATCCTTACTTTATACATGTATTTAAAGCTATGGGGCTGGAGGTGGCCTCCTGGGGACCAAGTGTAGGTAGAAAAGAGAGGTGCAAAGACTGAGCCTTCGTTCCCTCCAGCATTTAGAATTAGGAAAGTAGAGGGTCTGGCAGAGGAGACTGGAGCAGAATAGCTGGTGGGGAGAGGTGGAGGACAAGAAAGAAGTTGTGTCCCAGAAGACAATTGGAGAAAGGATTTCAGGGTGGGAGTGACCCACTTTGTCCAATGCTACTCATGGATCAAGTGAGAGGAGTTTGGGAAGTGACCTTTGCCTGGCAACGCTGCAGTTTTGATGACCCTCAACAAGCACGGTTTTGATGGATGGAGCTGTGGGTCAAGAGAGAATGAAGGGGACGAAATGGGGACAGGAGTCTTGTTAAAGGAGAAGTTTTGCTGTAAAGGAGAGTAGAGAAATGGGATAAGGGTAATCTGGGGACAAGGGAGGTTTTATTCATTGTATAGATTTAAAAAAAAAATTTATCATCGCACAATGTAAACATTATTTGTGGCCCTTTGCCAATTTCTGCCTATCCCCCTCCGTGCGCCCCTCCCACCTCTGGTGGTCTCAGTTCCGTTTGTATGTGTGTTTTTTTAAAAATGGAAGGTCGTTTATGCTGATAGGAATGATCTAGGAAAAACATCCACGATGCAGGGGTGGGGCCACTGAAGGAGTGATGTTGTTTTTTATTTTTCCTGCAGCTTTATTGAAGTATAATATACAAATTGTATGTTTTTATGGTGTACAATGTGATGTTTTGATATATGCATATTGTAAATAGATTAATCGATCTAATTAACATATCCGTCACCTCACATATATACCTTTTTTATTGTAGCTTAATTGATTATACGTATTTGTGGGGTACAAAGTTGACTATCAACAGTTGTGTACAATGTGTGATGATCAAATCAGGATAGTTAGCTTATTCAGCATTACAAAATGTAATCATTCTGTGTCCATTAACCAATTTTTCATTAATTTCTCATTAATCTCCCCCTTTCCACCTCTAGTAACCACAATTCTGTTCTCTCCTTCTAAAAATTGAGCGTATTACTGTGATTGTTTCTTTCTTTCTCTCAAGGAGTGATGTTCTTGAGTAGATGGGCTGTGTGCCTGGGTGCCTGAAACCACTGGTGTTAAATATTCTTTATGGGGGATAATCCTGTGGAATTTGTAACTCCTCAGAGAATTTATTGATGGATTCCTTTCTTTAGGAGCCAAGGATATGAGCATTGGAAAACCGAGTATCTTTTTAACTCCTGTAGTTAAGGAGTTAGACTTCATGTAGTTTTATAATTTAATTGGATGGGTCATAACTTTTTAGAAAACCAGATATACCAGCATAGGTATTTGAATGCCAGGTGCAAGGTGTGGTGGGAGGAAGAATTACTTTGTTTCTAGAGGGTTTGGGGAAGGCCTCTTGGAGGAGGTGATGTTTGAACTGGGCCTTGAAGGATGGCGAAGATTTGGCAGTAGAGCCTCCAGGCAAAGGGAACACTGGGACCCAATTACAGTGGATGTAGAATTTGGGGGAACAACACAGAATTAGTGTGGTTGCTTCATAGTGTGCATGTTGGCTGATGGGAGCCAGTGGAGCTGGAGCTAGATTGGAGTTATATTGTGAAGGGCTTTGATTTCTTGCAAGAGAGTTTGGACTTTCCCTGGTAAGCTGTGGGCAGACAGCATAAAATGTTTTTACAGGAAGTAAACAATATAAGCAGACAGGTGATTTTTTTTGGAGTGGATTAGACCCTTCTTACTCCAAGTGTGACCATGAACCCATGATATCAGTATTACCTGGGAGCTTTTGAGAAATGCAGAATCTCAAGCCTCACCCAAACCAAATGGATTCAAACCTGCATTTTAACAAGATCCTCAAGTGATTCCTTCCTAAACACTATAGAGTTTGAGAATCATAGGACTAGAGGTGTTTTTCAAAAGAACCTTTGTGTAAAGGGCATTATTGAGGATATTCTAAAGAGGAGATATTATAAGAATTGAGTGGCCAGCTTGTTAAGTGTAACCTAGACCTGTGACCAGATTCAGAAATAAGCATGTTGTTATTCACATGTTTTGGAACTGAGTCAAATCTAGAGCTACCATCCAATTAACCACCTGAACACTCAGAGGAGAGTAACAGTCTGAAAAATATTCAATGCTTTTCTATTTCCCAGGGGGTGTTTTGAAATTAAATAAGTTTTTGGGAAGTAGCAGTTAAGAAAACTGATTGTACCCTGAATTTGAAGAGTAGTGTTCGTTATTTAAAGTCTCATTCAAATTCATTATACACTAGGAACACTAAAGTGGATGAAACTCCAGGCTGAGCTGTTTTAAAGGGTTTTAGAGTTTTAAGCATATGAGCCCTTAACAAAGACCTTCACAAAGAACTCCCCTGAGGGGTCCATCCTCTGGAGACAATGGTCCTTTCCCAAAGCCTCACAATAACTTGGTAGAAAGTTCTTGACCCTTTTCCTCAGACTGAGTTACATTTTAAAAAAATTATGCCTGATGAAAATATGCCACTTTATCTTGTAATGGGTTGCTCTGTCCTACAAATTCTGGAATGTTAAAATCTCTTCTCACTGGTGACCTTTTTCTTCCTTCTATTTCCCTTTCTTATTTCTTACTGTTTCCCCCCCAATTCTCCTTTTATAATTTTTCATTTTACTTCACCATGTTCTTTTTCAGAAGTTATCCTTTTTCTGATCATTTCTGTGCCTAGATAGGGGTCACTGATTTGCCCTGAGAGGAAATCAGAGAAGTACCTTCTCCTGTCCATGTGTAAGGTATTGCAAATTTCTCGGTTACCCCAGGTCTCTGGCATCTGACTTGTAGCAGTGATTGAATGCTTCCTGATGGCTGATAGATGTGTAGGTGGCATGGCTATATGGCAATAGTTCTCAATGGGGACATTTGGCAATGTCTGAGATGTTTTGGTTGTTTCACCTTGGTGGGAGGTGCTGCTGGCATCTAGTGGGTAGAGGCCAGGGATACTGCTAAACATCCTTGAATGCACAAGACAACTCCCCTCTGCCTCAACAAAGAATGATCTGACTTTAAATGTCAGAGTCTAGGTAAGAGATTCTGCTATATAGTGTTGAGGCTGTAATTTGTCTTTATTTATGAATAGCGAATATATATAAAAATAGCATTCTTATAATTAGGTGAGTCAAATGCTGAGGTGGTCGAGGACCAGCCACATGGAAAGTGTGCCGTTTCTACTTCTAGGTTCCCCAAACTGGCCACTATTTAGGAATCAGGAAACTCAACTTCCTATGACAGAAGAAAACATCTCTGCCCACATTCATTCCACCTGTGCCCTTTTCTGCCTTCCTGCTGACATTTTTACACGCGAAAATGCCATCTTTTAGAATAATAAAATCTGAATCAGATAGAAAAAAGGAAATTTTCCCTAGGGCAGATTTATTACAATCATTGAATTCAGAAGTGAAGAGAATTTAAAGTAGGGCTATTAACCATGTAGAGCTTTTACATCATGAGTCTTCATTCTTTGAAGTGTATGTGAGATTATGATATCTACCTATCTATCTGTCTAAATTTACATAAGGAAGTTTAAAACTCCTCAGGAAATGATGCTTTCTTTCTTTATTTAACGACTAATATAATGTCAAAATAGCTTCTGTTTCCTTTTCTTTAATTGAATCTCGTCACTTCCCTTCTGGAAAGCCAAGTTTTGTTTTCTCAAACTCTTTACCACAGTAGCGCTTTGAATTGTTGAAATCATTCTGTGTTCATTTCCACACATCCAGATGACAGGACATGGGTGTCTTTTAATCTTTTCCCAGAAGTTGTAAATAGCGACACCAGATTTTAGTCACTGGTAAAGGATTATGTAAATTGTAGTAATCTAAGACATTGGACACACTTTAAAGAAAAGGGAACTGAGTTAAAGAAAGTTGGATGTGATTCTTTAATGCCTGGGAAACTTTACAGTGGAGTGTATTAAAAAATTCTTCTCAGAGAGTTTGCAATCAATATTCATTCCAGTAAATTCAAATACCCTAAGCAGGCGATTGAAATTAATCTGAGTGGTTGTAACAAAAATGGGGAAAAGGAGGAAGGAGGGGTGAAGAACAGAGCAAAAATAAGATTCACGACTCCAAATATAGAGGAATTAAAGGTTATAATGTGAAAGGGATTTTTTTTAAAGTAGAAAAATAAGAAAGAAGTAATATGCCACATAAAAGAGCCTGAGATGGTCTTTTAAATATCCCTGCAAAAAACAAAACAAAACAAAACAGTGCATTTAAGGGACACGGGTAGAATGCTCCTGAGCAGAAATTCATGTTCTAATAACTGAGGAAGAGTAAAACAGCATTGATGAATTGGTGGCATGACTGTCTCCTAGGTTTTCTACGTGTTGGAGAAAGGTAAACAGCACACTCATCCTGCAGCCTTGCAGATGATGAAAATGACCACATTTGTCTGTGTCACAGTAATAAGACGACAGAAGTACACGAAGAACTAGAGTATGGTGTCACTGCTGTGACTCATGTTGTAGAGTGTTTTTACTCTGAGATCTTGTAATTTGGCATTATTTCCTTTAAACTGTGCTGTCTTGCCTGGCTATTGCTTTATTATTGAATAAACACCCTGAGCAAGGTCCCCAAACAGCTGTTAGAAATGTGGAAGTTACACGTGTTTCCTGGGGAAGGAGGTGGGTTGAAGGATGTGAGGCAAGGAGAAGACGACCAGATTGGTCAGGACCGTCAGGGTGAACCTGCTCCCTTTTCTTAGTAGCATTTGTCTCACTAACACAAACTACATTCTAATGGTGAAAACTGTAGGAGGCTGCAGCAATTTACTCAGTAGCGGCCTGTTTCCATATGAAAACTCCTTTCTTGGACTGTGGGGAATTAGAGAATGACGTATTGAAGTCCTTGAAGGATAATTTTGGTGACTAGTGGTGTCCTTTTTTAATAATAGCTAGAATTTATTGACTGCTTAGTAGGAATAGTCCCTGTGTTAAGGTCTGTGTAAACTTTTAAAATTCTCATAATGACTCTATGTATTATTATCCCCATTTTAAAGCAGAGGACGGGGACATAGAGAAATGAAGGAATGTGTCCGAGGTCATCCAATGAATAAGTGAAAGAGCTTGGATTTAACCCAGGCCTTAACCTCTACGCTATGTGGCTTCTACTTCCTTCTCACTGATGAAAATGAAAATACTTCCCTTAAGTACTTGGTTTGGGAATGAAAGTCAGGTGTGCAAATAACCTTGACTATGGGTAATTGGTTTCAGGCTCATCTCATCCTACTCTTGGCCCTCTCCCCATATTTACTCTGTATTTCGGTGTGTCTTCCTATGCATCCTTATGCTTCCTCCTCCTTGCCTTGGAGCTTTTTCTCTTCTGTAAGTGCCCTGTGACCCCTGCCCCACTCTTACCCTCTGTTGCTTAGACCTGACTCTAGCTTTGTTTGCATTTATTTCTTTGGCTCTCTCTCTCATTCCCTCCTTCACTTCCCTTCTCAGTGCTATCATCCCTACTTAGCACTAGTATCAAAGTATGACGATGCAAGAAAGCCATGCAAGATGACCTTGACAAGTCCAGATAATAATGTTTCCATACTATCTAGCCGGCGGTCTCAGAGGCAGCTTCGATCTGACAACCCTCCCTGAAACAGTTGGAAACTGTTCTGTGTCTGAGAGAACAAGGTGGAGGGTCTGGCTCAGAGTCAGTGTCAAGGTTGACTTAGCCTTCATTCCCTGAAGGACCCAGTACATTAGATTTTGTTTGTTTTGTTTTGTCGTGGTAATTTTATTTCTTGGCTTAGAGGTTACACATCGTGGTAGAGATGACTTCATACCTAGAAAATTTTTTATTAAACATTTTACCAATTCTAGAGTATTTTACCATCTCTGGAATTTTAATATGATTTAATACATTTAGCTAAAATCTCCGCACTCATTAAAAATCTGTGGTTTGAGCATAACTACTGCCTAAACACTCTTGCTCTACACTACGTGCCTGAAGGTCCCCGAGGGTGGCTGGAAGTTTTGCATGATTTCCTTATACTCTCAGCCAAGGCATCTGTCTGATATCTTCTACCAGTGTTATGAAGTGTGATTCTCGTTGGCTGGGAAATCAATGAGTACAGCAGATCCCATTGTGCTCCGTTCCTACCCTCTCTTTCTATTCTTCAGCTACACAGTTCTTCAAGTCTCTTTAAAATTCGTGTTTGGCTCTCTGCCACCTCAGGACCTTTGCCTCTGCTGTCGCCCCAGAGTCTTCCCCCTGCTGAATCCTCCTAACCCTTATGATCCCAGCTTTAGCTTTATTTCCTCTGGGAAGCTCTCCCTGAAGCCTTGGCCAGGTTAGCTCCCTCTGAAGTTAAATGCTTCCATGGGGCTCAACTTCCCTATTCTGACAGTCATCACATAAATAATTAGTTTTTGTAAATATAAATAAAGAGTACTCAATAAGTATCCGTTTAATTAGCGAATTAATTCTGCCCAGGAGTCTGTTTTCTTAGAAGGAAAAACCTTAGAAGCTGCGTTAGTAGGTTGCACACGTTGCCATCTGAGCATGTCTTCCCTCCTCTATGGGCCACTGCAGTGGGTTGGAAAAGGCTCATGCACTATGGTTCTGCATATTGCCAAGGGTGCCTGAGGTGGACAACACAGTTCTAGTTGTCCCCTCGGCTGTCTGGTTTGGGCTCCTGCCCGTGGCCACCTACTCCCTGTGCTTACAAGATTTACACCTCCCCTTGAGACAGAAGTTTTGCTCTGTAACCCACCAAAGATGACTGTAAGAGGAGGTCCTGTCCTGGCTTTTCTCCTTCCTGAGTTTAGATTATGTCACAATCTTAATCTTTCCATTTGGTTTCTGAAATTACTTTTTTAGTCTTCACATTCAAGAATCATCTCTTGGAGTTAATACTTTTTAAAAATTTTTATTTATTTATTTATTTATTTTTTCTTCTCTGTACTGGTTTATCATTAAAAAATTAAACAATAATAATTACAATAAATGTATAATTTACAAAAGCCCTATATTTGTCCATAGGGTTTATACATATAAGCATTACAGTACATTCATTTGAAAAACTAAAATGAGTTATAAGAACATGAATTGATTTGAAAGGATATTTATAGCCTGGATATCCATGAAAAAGTAAGTAACTATATAAATGAAGAGTCATAAGTTTACATAAATATAAGAAGCATTAAATTCTAAAATATTTTCTCTATGGTATTCCTGAATTTTTCACTAATTAAAAACTCTGTAATAAAATATCTTAGGGTCCATATAACAAGTATTAAGAGATTAAAGATTCCGTTGCATTCTAAAATGTAGTCTTTGTTGGATTCAAAATGCTGCGTAATCATCTGTAGAAGTAGTGTGGGTAAACAGCAGGAGGCTTTAGCAGGAGTAAATCCTGACTGTGGGAGAATCCAACCTCTGTGTTCCTGACACACTGCCGTCCATCTGCATCTTCTTTGGCTGCGTGGAGGGTGAAGACATAGAAGAAGTAACCTGCAAGTTTGCAGAGAGAGTCCCTGCTGATGCAGCAGCTAAGCCACGAATGTCCTTTGCTCTAAATTTTTTTCTCCATGAAGGTGCTCTCCTAAAGCTTTTATCATCATCTTCATCAAAACTTCTGTCAGTCCCCATGACCAAAAGGTTGTTAAATTCTCTTTGTAAGACAGCACGAGCCTGTGTATTCCGCGTTGGGATCCGTAACAATAGCGCCAGTGCGTTGAAGTCAAAGGTTTCATCTAAGGCCAGAAGGGCACCGTGAACGCCACTCCCTAAAAGATTGTTTGCATATTCTTTAAGGCCAATTGACAGGATCCAGCGAATCACTCGATCATTGCTCCAAACAAGCACATCTTTTACTTTATTCTGACTTTCTTCTCTTTTTCTTTCCAGTTCTTTTCGGTCATAGTTTAATCTTCTCAGGCACATCATTCCACACTGGAAACTGTTTCTGTGGAAACCGTCGACCATTTTCAGCTGCCCGTGGAGGTCCTTCTTGGTCAGGTGGTCCAGCATCCTGGCGTCCACCAGGCACTGCATGAAGTAGCTGCGGTACTGAGGGAGGCCCAGGCTGGGCAGCCACTCGTTCCCAATCCACTCGTGGTTCATGTCCCCATATGCGAGTGTCGTTCGCGACGTGGGAGGGGCAGACGGGCTGGTAAGAGCCATGATCTCTTGGATGGCCAGCCTCAGCTTCAGCCTATGCAGGGGGTTGCTGATGCCGATCTCACGCTGGATCTCGGTGTCCGACAGGACCGACATGATGGCCCCGCTCTTCACGTTGGCTCGGCAGGCAGCCACATACCAGGCGGGCATCCCCACCCAGAGCTCCAACCACACAACTACGGTCTGCCCATCCCACTGGGCAAAAGGCAAACCTTGTCTTCGGGCTTCATCGAGCAATTCATGCTTTTTTGGAAGTTTACGACTTTTTTCAGCCTGTCCTCCCAATTTGCTCAGTGACAAGGCATCTTGAGATGCATTATCTGTCTTTGAAACACCAGGGTGTCGTAATGATTCTTTGCCAGCTTGACCAGGTCGGCCCTTTTCTTTCTTGCCAAACAAGCGGCCGATAGAGGACTTGATGCCCTTCTTCTTTGGGGCTTTGTGGCACGAGTCCTGGCTGCTGTTACTACTGCTGGGATTGCTCACGGGACCGTCCTGGGAGCCTGTCGAGTTTCTCACGTCCATGGCGTCCTCATCTTCACCATCAGACACTTCGACATCGCTCTCAAAAGCTTGTGCTGCATTTGCTAAGACACTAGCCTGTTGGGCACGTTCCCAATCCTCTTCATTAAGAGTTTGTACCTTGGAAGGCTCATCCTGTAGAGCAGCTAGGCAGCCTTTCTGGGGGCGCCGCAACACTGCACTGGTGCTGTAGGAATCTGTGTGACTGTCTGCCACAGGACACCTGAAATCTGGGACACTGCCCAAGTGGGGTCGGCCATGATGAAGTGAAGCACCTCTTAGTCTCATTTGGTCTAGTTCAGCCCTCAATGCTTCAATGATTAAGACGAGCTGATCCTTATCATGTTGTGTATCTTCCAATTGGTTTTTTGCATTTTCAACTTCTCCTAACAGAGAATTCTTATCTTCTAGAGCAGCCATTCTCTCTTTCAGATGAAGCTGGAGCCTCTCATTAGATTCTGAAAGAAGCTTGTCAACAGTGTCTGATAAACGTCTATTATGCTCTTCATTCATTTTTTCTCTCTGCCTTGCCCGCTGCAGTTCTTGGTTCTTTTCCTCCAGCTGCGCCTCCATCTGTCTTAACCTTTCTTCAGTGTTGCCCTGTCTCTCTTCAGCCTTCGAGAGCGCTGCCACCCTCTGCGCCAGCTCCGCCTCCACCTCCGGGAGTGTCTCGGCTTTCCTCATGGTCTGCTGCAGCTTTTGCTCCACTAATTCCAGCCGTTCCTGTAACTGGCGGTTTTTATCCTCAGTCTGGCGATGCATAGAGTCTTTGTTTGCAATTTCATTTTCAAGTTTATCATTGAGGTCATGCACAGACATGGCTTCACGCTGTGCAGCGAGGGAGCATTTTTCAAGAGTAGTGATTCTCTCTTCCATGTCTTCCTTTTGGACCATGGCTTCTCGAATGTCCCATTGCAATTTCGTGTTCATCTCCTCAGATTTGATCAAGTCTTCCCTGGCCATGTAGAGATCCTCCTCCAGCTCTGCCAGGTGACTGATTCTCTCTGCCATGTCTTCCATTAGGGCCATGGCTTCACGCATGTCCCGTTGCAATTTCGTGTTCATCTCCTCAGATTTGATCAAGTCTTCCCTGGCTGTGAAGAGATCTTCCTCCAGCTCTGCCATGTGACTGATTCTCTCTTCCTTGTCTTCCATTAGGGCCATGGCTTCACGAATGTCCCGTTGCAATTTCATGTTCATCTCCTCAGATTTGATCAAGTCTTCCCTGGCCGTGTAGAGATCTTCCTCCAGCTCTGCCACGTGACTGATTCTCTCTTCCATGTCTTTGTTTTGGGCCATCACTTCGCGGATGTCCTGTTGCAATTTCAAGTTCATCTCCTCAGATTTGATCAAGTCTTCCCTGGCCGTGTAGAGATCTTCCTCCAGCTCTGCCACGTGACTGATTCTCTCTTCCTTGTCTTCGTTTTGGGCCTTGGCTTCACGAATGTCCCTTTGCAATTTCAAGTTCATCTCCTCAGATTTGATCAAGTCTTCCCTGGCCGTGTAGAGATCTTCCTCCAGCTCTGCCACGTGACTGATTCTCTCTTCCATGTCTTTGTTTTGGACCATGGCTTCACGAATGTCCCTTTGCAATTTCAAGTTCATCTCCTCAGATTTGATCAAGTCTTCCCTGGCCGTGTAGAGATCTTCCTCCAGCTCTGTCATGTGACTGATTCTCTCTTCCATGTCTTCGTTTCGGGCCTTGGCTTCACAAATGTCCCTTTGCAATTTCAAGTTCATCTCCTCAGATTTGATCAAGTCTTCCCTGGCCGTGTAGAGATCTTCCTCCAGCTCTGCCACGTGACTGGAGAGGGCGGCCAGGTGCTCTTTCATTTGGCTCTGCTCCCTCAATTGCTTGTCTATGACTTCCTGGAGCTCTATTACTTTAGCAAGGTCCTCCTCGTGGCTTAACGAACCATCAGAAGATCTCTTTCCATTCGTGCTCGGGGTATTTTCTTGTTCATGGTTCATGTCAAGTGCTCCATCTGTTAGTGTTTTTTTCTGCTTATTCTGTTCTTTAAGAATCATTAGCTCTTTGTGTGTGGCACCTAATTCTTCTTCTAACAAACCACACCTTTCAAGTGCTACTCGTAATCTCTCTCTCATCTTTTCATCCAGAGCTTTGTGGTGCTCAAACAACGACTTCAGTGCTTTGAGCACTTCGACTTCGCTGGACACACCTGCTGGGGACTGTGCCTGTCTCTTCACCACGGTCATCCTGAGAGACCTCTCGTGCCTAGAGACAAGGCATTCCAGATGTTCTAAAAGCAGCCTGGTGTTGTTCCTTTCTGCTTTCAGTTCAGCAATTTCTCCTTCCCTTTCAAGGAGCTCCTCCCTGCATACATTCAGTTCCTTCGTAAGTGCAGCAAACTCCTGTGGAAGTGCAGTTTTGAGCTGTCTCTGCAAGGAATCTCTTTCATGACCAACATCATGTAATTTCCCCTGGGTTAATGCCAGCGTTTCTTGAGTCTCTCTAAGAGTGTCAAGAAGTCGGTCCCTTTCTTCTAGGATGGAGACCATCAACTGTTCTATATGTGAATCTGCGTCTGCCTGTGAAGGGGAGCCGGACGCATGGCTCCCACTTCCTCCTGGGGAGCCTTCGGCTTCACTGATGGTTGGCATCACCTCACGCATCATCTGGAAATGAAAGACCCAGACTAGAATCATTAAGAGCAGAATACAGGTTCCTGTAAATCTGCAGTTTCATAAGTATCTGCAGCTAATAAATGAAAGGTTCACAGCCTCTTTATTCTCAGATCTGTTACACTTTGTATGAAAATAAGTTGGGAAAGCATCCACCGGCAAATACTAAGTGCAGGAACACACACCATGAAGATACTCACGGGGACAATAACCCCGTGAAGGGGTCAAGACCAGAGGACTGCCCCTCACATAAAGAGCAAACCCAGCAGTATTTTGTTTGCAAAGCTGTACTTTTTAGTTGTTGAGAACAAGTGTGCTTCAGGTACCTATTTTTCCAACTTCCCGGTGCGGGGAGAGCAAGTCAAACACACACGCCACCCAGTCACTTTTCAGGAAAAGCATAGAAGGAGCACAGAGCCAGCAGCACTGACAGGTACAGAACCCATCAGGCGTCTTATAGGAATGTGTGCAGTCAGCTCCTGGGAAGGACTGACGGCTCCCTGAATTCTTGGGCTGGATTTGGTGAGCACTAAAGGAAGGGACTCGTGAAGGGTTGGGAGAGGTTTCTCCAATGGTTGGTCAGTCAACCTAACTTACCTCAGTTTCCAGCCCAAAGTCAAATTCCACGATGGAAATAGAGCCAGCAGGTCCGGACAGCCGGGGATGTCTAGGAGGGAAGGAAAAGTGATACGTGAGTCGATGAGAGGCGATGAAGTGTCGCCAACACACAGACGGGGCGAGGGCAAGGGGGCCGCTCCCGAGGGTCCGGGCCGCAGTCTGGGCACGGCGGACCCCCGGCGCCCCTCACGGTGAGGCTGACCCCCGGCCCAGCCGCGTCCCGCTCTCTGTGCCCGAATCAGGTGCTGCAGAAGCCCCGGCCACCACGGCACTGACGAGGCACTGACGACCGTTTCCAAGGAGCCTGTGTCAGCTGGGATTCTAGAACCCACGATGGGTCCCGGCTCGTGGGGCCGGGGGAAGGGCGGCGCGTGGCCCCGAGAGCGCGTCCCTTTGGCCCCAGTCACTAAGGCCGGCCTGTGGCCAGACACTGGAAGAGCCTCTTGGAGTTAATAGTATAATTTGATGTCTTTGCATTGATCTGTCCCAGGGAGGATGCCTCAGGGTGTGTGTGCATATGTGCCCACATGTGTGCATGATCTGTGCATGCGTATGCATGTGTGTGCCCACACGTGTGCATATGCCTGGATCACAGTTCTGCTCCTTGGTATGAGACCGAGATGGGAAAGTCAGACACACCTGTGAAAGCCCAGCCTAAGTCTCACATAGAGGGATAAGAACTTTTAGTTTAGTTATAGTTTTGAAATTAAATAAACAATTTGTTTGAAGTATAATTAGGTAATGATAATTTTAAAATTTGCTAAAAGATTTTTCTAGCTGAAAGATTTTTGGTCAGTTAGGTCTTTAGCTACGATGAGGTGTTGTTTCTGTCCATAGAACATGCGCGGGTTAACTCGTGGTCCCTGTCATCTTTTCCAGCCATCCTCAGCGAATGTGCCTGGGCTGTGGGGTGGGTGGCTGCTGATGAGGCCGCTATTCTTCTGCACAGGACACAGCCCAGCATGTGCCCGGTTCCGGAGTGTCCGTAGAGTCTTCTTTGAATATAAAGCATAGAATAATAATCGCACTCCAAATATGTTATCCTCTTTACCTTTCAGCTGGTTGCCTCTGCCCTTGAGTGAGGCGCTGCCCCTAACCTAAGACAACACGCTTGTGTTATCAGTAACGTGTCTAGAGGGAGCTGTAGACACACAAGGACTCTGTCTCTTTCACCCTGGGACCCGGGCCCTTGTTTCACCCAAAGTGAACTCTGCAGGTGACCTGTAGAAACATCAGAGGAAATCACCTTCACGGTGGTTTTCCTTATCAAGTTTTTTTCCTTTATTTTTCAGAGATGTAACTTTTCTACCCTACTATTTCTCTCTCTTCAGACATTCTTCTCATTGTAATTTGAGAAACAAAAGGATTTTTTTATATTCAGCGGTCTTTTCTCTTTATCTTTTGGTTGCTTTATTGAAACTTAATTGATTATACGTATTTGTGGGGGACAGAGTTGACTATCAATATTTGTGTATAATATGTGATGGCCAAATCAGGATAATTAGCTTATTCATCATTACAATACATAAACAAAAGCATAATTTTAAGGGGATATTTTGGTACTCATGTTGAAACCCTGGAGATCTTTGTAAAATTAAATTTATGCATTTATCTTTTCCAAACCCAGGCACTTCCTTCCATCAGATGGATTTCCAGCCTACTGGCAGGCAGTTATTTCCTAAACTATTAGTATGGTAGATCTTGTGGCCTCTGATTTGAGCAAATCCAGAACTGGAAACCACATATCCCACTGTGTACAGATTGCTTTGAAGTTATTTCAGGATTCACAAAAGCGTCTTCTACATGTCTTTTTCTGCCCTGTATGGGTTTTTCCAAAGGTTAGGTTTCTTCTTTTTTTTTTTTTTTTTTGGTACCTTATCAGTCTCCCCTCACCACTCAATCACCACTTAATAAGTGTGGTCAGCTTGTTTTAAGGTGCTTAAAATTCATTGATGTTTCCAGGAACTTTTGGATAAATTGACCACCTGTTGGCCACCTGCTCAAGTTTTCCCAGGGTCTGCCCGGGACAGGCTTCTGTGCCCAGGACTTGTTTTGAGTGCCCACAGCCAGTTGGGTGCAGTGATTATCCATTTCTCATTCTCAGTGCAATCGCTTCAATCCTGAGGGCCTGGCTTGACCAATGCGCAGAGGACTTCCGAGAACCCCCTCACTTCCCGTGCTTACAGAAGCTGCTGGATTACCTCAAACGGATGATGCCAGGCTCTGACCCAGAGCGAAGAGCACAAAACCTTCTTGAGCAGTTTCAGAAGCAAGAAGTGGAAACTGACAGTGAGTACTGCGTTTGCTCACAGGGAAAAGCTAGATTCTGATTTCCAGCCTCCATGTGGAGGAAAGCTCTCCCTGTACTGGTTGACTAGGAAAGCTTGGTGCCCTCAGAAGACAAGCTGCTGGAGGACTGACATGGGCGTAAAATTCTCAAGGTTATTGAAGTGCTAATTACAGAGCCTTACAGCTTTAGAGCAAAGAGGGGGTTTTTCAAGACCACCTAGTTTGCTCCCTATTTTATAGATGAGAAAACATTGGAAACTGTGGCTGAGAGAAGTTAAGTAATTTCCTAGGGTTTCTTCTGTTACCAAGAAGAAGAGGGTCTCCTGGATGAGATTTTTATATTCCACCATCAACATGTACCGTGCTGAACTTGCTTTTCACTGTTTGCCTGATAACTCCTCCTCCTATCAAATGTAAACAAGCACCCCCATCCAGCAGACAAGAAATTAAATCTGATTCTGCTCCTGCCCTCCCCAGAGCTCAGAAAAGGTGTTTCTCCTTCAGGGTAGAAAGCATCACTCTAATGTGTCCCCTGCCAGAGCAGATTACCATTGTTTAGCATCTCTAACGGCCTCAGCAAAGGAAGTTTCTGTGGCTGTTTTTTCCTATTTGAGGAATTGACCCCCCATTTTCAAGGACAAAGGAGGGGCTACCATTCTAGGTCATGGGGTGCTTATAACTATCAGGCTTTGAAGAAAGTCAGAAAGAGGTTAGGACAAGCTTCCAGCATGACGTTTTATCTTCTCCCTGGGGTGCTGGTGATGGTTGCCATGGTGGCTGACCCACTTGGAGCTTGTGACAGACATTTCCCTGAAGTGATGGCTGATTTCCTCAGTGAGGGAAAGGAAGCAATTCCTTGGCACTGATCAGGGAAGCTGCATCAGCTCCAAAGAAAATAACCTCAAATTCCTAACAGTACCTGCTGCATTTTTATATTTGGGGGAGCAGAGAGGGGGAAATGCTGTTGCATCATTACAAGCAGACTGCCAGATCCTGTGTATCTCAGATGACTTTGTCTGCTGGGAATGTCTGAATACCAGGGGCACACCTCCAGCTGCGGGCCTCAGCTCCCTTCGGGGCCTGCACGCTTGGCTTTGCGCTGGAGTGGAAAACGCTGTGTTGGAGCCCAGCTCTCCCCATTGGGGCTGCCCCTGGCTCTGTGCCTAATTGAGGAAAACCGGTGAGACCAGTCGCTCATTGTTTCCAACCCAGGGACTGGAAGGCAGAGCTCATTTGGCAGTCCGAGGCAGGGGAGAAGGAGATTGCTTTGGTTCCCATGTGTTTATTTTACACAGTCTTAATGCCGGCAAAAGCAACAGGCTCTCCTGTATGTTTCAAAAGTAAAATTGTGCTTGAAGTTTTTACTTACCTCTGGAAGAGAACGAAAAGCAGAAACAGTGAAGGCATGAACTAGGCCCCAGAGAGAAAGGACCGTGTACTCTTCATGCACAGCAACATTCTAGACATACGAATATATGCGGCTGCCATGAGTGTTTGTTGAATGAATGAATGAGATCATGCCGTAGCACAGACCTTTCTTGGCTGAAGTGGGTCAGCCTCTGCCTTGCAAGGTGGCTGATACATATCTATACAGTAGCTGGCAAGAGGGATGACAGGCCCATTCTGAACCGTTAGACCGCCAATTTCTCATTCCTTCACTGAATGAGAGAGTACCTGAGTTGCGTGGAGGGAAAGTGATGAAATCAGACTATTTAACATCCCCCATGTCATGGGGTGTTTTAGCTTCCTTTAGCTGGCAGTCGTTTGTGTCCCAGACTTCAGGGCTAGGCAGTAATCCCCTCCTACCTCTTCCAGTCCCCATTTGCATGAGGACCTTCAACTCCGGGGTAATGGGGCAATCTTTAAGTTGCATACCTGCCCCCAGAGTAGACAGGTACCCACATGCTGCCCTGGTAAGGGAAGTGTTGTAGGCCCACACTTAGCACTCCCTTTCCCCTACAAAACTAAGAAAAAGCTACCCTCACTTGATCCAAGATGCTTAAAGTCATTCATTCTTGCAAAGAAAGAGAAAAACTTTAAAATATAAATGTTCTTCTGGGGGAGTAGTAACTGATTTAAATTTCTGCTGAGATATGACTGAATGCAACTAGATCTTTTTTTTTGAAGGGGGATGAGGTGAGAAACAGCCCATGAATTGGGGAAAACCTCCAGGGAAGGGAGGCTGAGGATTCAAGTCAAACTTCATCCAATTCTGGTTTTTTCCAGATGGAGACTGGAGGGCCTGTTTTAGGTGCTTGGCCCTTCAGCTTTTTATTTGGAGTCCTGGGTAGTGATTTTTTTCTTACTTCTTCAGGCTATGCCCCATGTAATTTGCTAATTGATGGGCTTGTCTGTAATAAGGCTCAGATGAATTTAGTTTAAGGCTATATTCTGCTGCTTCATGCATACTTAACTTTAGGTGGAAGCTGAAAGGGACTCTGAACATTTAGAGAATTCTGAGGACTTTGTCAGTATTTCTGATACCACAATGGCCCATTCTACCCCCAAATCCTGGCCTGTCTTCATGCCCAGTCCTTCTAGGCTTCTGGTTAGAAGTGGCCCAGAAATTAACAATTACATGGTCAGGGTTTAGGAATGACTTGGGTTAGTCCTAGAGCTGATCAGAGAGTTTGAGGGTGCCCACAATGAGGGTGACCCCAAATGTGGGCCCCACTTTGCTTCTCCAGATTTTGCCTAACCTGGCTCTGTCCTTGGCATAGGAACCTGTGGTTTGTCAAAGTGACAGCATGAGGCCCCTGAAGGTAGTAAAGAATCTAAGAACAAGCAGAGTTGGGGAAAACCTCCATTTTGCTCAGATTTATGGTCTGCTGTTATTTCCCTATGGGTTTTCTGAAGGACTAGCCCTCTTCTTCCTAAAGAGGTCCCATTTGACTCTGTAAACAAGGTCTTATACACGGACACCAAATTACTGATTTTTTTCGGATGTGAACAGGTGGGCTTCCCAACACCATCTCCTTCAGCCTGGAAGAGGAGGAGGAGCTGGAGGGCAGAGGGTCAGCAGAATTCACGTGCTTCTCGGAGGACCTCGTGGCCGAGCAGCTGACCTACATGGACGCGGTATGTCTTCTCTTTGTTTCTTAGATGTGCTTCCACTTAAACATGGGGGAGTGACAGTATTGGTGGCCTGGAGAGCGCAGTGGAGCAATATGCTTTAAGTCTTTTTGAATCCTTGAGAGAGGCTGTGCCTATAAATGTAGAGTTAAGATATGACTTGAATCAATCATCTGAATAATTCAGGCCTAAGCTCTTCTTGCAAATCTGGAAGAAGGTGCTTTTTACTTGGAGCTCAAGACACACAGAAGGAAGTAAGAATTCTAATCCTAGTGAAACAAAATCTACCCTGTTCCACGGGTGTTTCTCTCCCTTCAGACTCATAAATATTTCAAGATCTGAACTGTTTATTTGGAGGATTGTAAAGGGTCAAAGTATAAGTTAGGATAAAATGAATTCACCAAATCCACATGTGACCGTATCTGGCAGCCTGTTTCCACGTGTGCTTCCTGTACTTTTGAAGTTTGAATATTTTTGTTAGCTGTACATATTTGATTGTCAGTCACATTTCATAGCTCAGTGTTAGCTAGTAAGTACCAGTTTATATCATTTTTTTTTTTTAAAGGAGACTTTTAGGAATTATCACAACGGTTTTAGCTCTTCTTTACGAGTTTTGAGAAAGCAGGAGAGTTTCCATCTAATGAGGATGCAAGTAAGGTATCAGAAGTAAATCAGATAGTCTGTATGAAGTAAATCCTGGTGTTTTTCTTTTATACAAATCCCTACACAAATTATACTGAATCGTTGTACAAATGAGAATCTGATTTGTTTAAAAAAATTTGTCTTTTGGTTCCACGATGATAGCATAAGAGAAAGATGGAAAACTTTGTTGGTTATTATTTTTAGGAAAAGACCTGGAAATCAGGATCTAAATCCCTCTTTCTTCCTTCTACTGTATGATATGGAATAGTTTTTCCTGTTGTATGCTTTTTACTTTCTTCATTTTAAAGAATGTGGAACAGTGACATTGATGGGGGGGCATGTGCTGTCCGTCTGTGAGTCACTTTCAGGCAGTCGGTGAGCATCTAGTTGCATTATAGGTAGTTCATGATCATGAGTGCCCACAATGCACCTTGGGTATGATATTGAAGTTAAAATAACCTTAACCACATTTATCTATCCTGGCTTTTCCTGCAAGACAGAAAATTAAAAATGTCTTTAGTCATTTAAATTTTCTTTTGGTCATTGTGTTCTGTTTGCTCGGTTGAGCAGATTTAAAAAGATCACGTAGGCTTTTCTGATGCATTAATGTATTAATTATTTACTTTTGTCTATTGAAATGGACACCATGAGGCAAATCAAGTTGAAAAGGATTATTTGTCTTCACAAAATACCAACGTACAGATGCCCCAGATGACGTGCTTTGCCATGTAAAATGTCTCTGTTGTCTTAAAGTCAATTCCTCTTTTGTTCTAGCAACTGTTCAAGAAAGTAGTGCCTCACCACTGCCTGGGCTGTATTTGGTCTCGAAGGGATAAGAAGGAAAACAAACATTTGGCTCCTACGATCCGTGCTACCATCTCTCAGTTTAATACCATCACCAAATGTGTTGTCAGCACCATCCTGGGGGGCAAAGAACTCAAAACTCAGCAGAGAGCCAGAATCATCGAGAAGTGGATTAACATTGCTCATGTAATTATCTTTTCAAAATTATTCTTTGTGTTTAGTAAATATTAGAGCCTACTGCCATTACTTTGTTTAAATGGTTTAGCCATTTGGTTGGAAAGGCTGTCAAAAGACTCTATGTTGAGGGCCCATTTGGTGGTGGTGGTTGTTTTTGTTGTTCTACAGTAAGGAAAAAAGTTGCCTTTCTTAACTTGGGAGCTTATTTATTTTTCCTCTTAAAAAAAAAAAAAAAGTTCCCCCGCTAGCTTCTTTCCGCTCGTGGGCCCCCACACTGCTGCTTTTCCAGGGAGAGACATTCTGTCTGCTTTTTCCTTTGTGTTCACCATGGGCTGTCAGTCTCTGCCCCACTTTCAGTGAATATAACCAAGGGACTGCATGTCAAACAGACTGCTTTTCAACCCAAAATGATTACCCATGCCCCCTTCCAGTACCTGGAAGCATTACATCTTCTGCAGGTTTGAAGAGCTGGTACCTTCTCAGAATCCTGAATCTCTTCTCTAAAGAACTGAAACACTTAGGCAGATCTCACAACCATCTGAGGCCTTTCTGGGGGCCTCAGACCTGAAGTTGGAGGGAGGAATCTGTTCCTAGGCCTGAATTACATTCTGCTGTTCAGTGGCTAGTCTCTTGATTCAATTTTTTACATGCTATATGACTTTCATTTATCAGCATCTTATGTCATGACTGAGGAAATGTCAAAAGTATTCATTCAATGGTTACCATACATTTAGTGAGCTCCTGATGTATGTAAGCTACAATATTATGTACTTTATGGACATAGCAGGATAGAACACTCTCCGCCTGGGCAGTAGAGGAGTAGGGCTGTGTGAGATGAGTACTGTGAAAGTGGATGAGGGAGAAATTACTGATTGGGGTGATCAAGGATGGCTTCATGGATGAGGTGACATTTGAATTTAGCTTTGAATAATAGTTAGGATTTTGGGTAGTTGAAGATTCGAGAAGGCATTTTTTTTGTCTAGGCAGAAGAAATGACCTCAGCAAAACAATGATTTTGCAAAAGAATTACTATGTAAATATCCTATTAGTTTTTGTTCTGGGCTACATGGGTCAACCCTCAACCAAAACACATTTTGCTTTATATCCCACTAGATGTGTTTTTCATTAATGCCCTATCTGTAGGTCATAATGCCTAAGCCTTTCTTTTGGTGGCTGGCCTGTTACAAGGATAGAACCCTGGACCTTGGTGTCATCAGCACCACACTCCAACCCACTGAGTAACTGGCCAGCCCATCCCTAAGCCTTTCATATTCTCTTTTATTGTCTTTGATTAGAGAGCAAGGACATAATTGTGCCAGAGAATTTTCCTTGTTTTCCTTGTTTTGAGTCTTTAGGTAGTCTGTCACTATAGGTTTTTTTTATATGGAAAAAAAATGAGCAAGAAACATAAGAGTATAAGTTGCATTAGTAACTTACATTTCTCCTATTCTAAATTGAGCCTATTTCTCAACAAGTAAAAGCTACAAAAGAAGTTCTGATATAGTGTTATATAGCATGGAATTTCTCCATCTTAGAATAAGAAAGTATTTCTGCCATAAATGCCACAGCATTTACAATCTTTTACACATCTCAAAAGCAAATGGTCTGTCTACCCCCAATCCATTCAACTACCTAGAAAGTCTATAGCAAGAATATCGCATCTGTGTGTATGACGTAGTGTGGCTCAAACAGATGACTTTTGGTACAAATTATAAATTAGGCATTTATGTGGTAATAAGAAATACAACTTGAATAATTTGAAGTATATTCCAAATCCCATAGCATATGTGAAAAAGCCAAGTGTCCTTACTCTTGGTGGTATAATTTCCTAATATTGAGTAGGTTGTGTCTCTGGAAATTGTGTAGGGTAACTTAATAAACTAACAAAACTCCCAGGTGGTTTCCTGCCAAAATTTATTTTACTTTTCCTACATTCATCACAGTCAATTTCTGTTGATAGGATGTTTGAAAAATGGTCATTTTATATGCAGAAAAATTGTCTGACTTAATATTACTGTGTTTTCTTGGACTGGTCCTAATGCTTCATTTTTACTTTTGCATCACATATCCTGGAAGATACCTTCTTTTCTAGAAATGGGACCAGATGCCTTTTGCACTCCTTTAAACCCCTCGTTTAAACCTCTTTCTGTATAATGTGTTCCATATGTTTATTACAAATTGTGTGATATATCTGTGCCTGAGTTCCTTTATTTATTGCAAGTTTCCTGATTTTTAGAATATAGCTTTTGGATTCTGAACCTTTGCTGAACCATGCTCTCATAGGCTTGGTTTCCAGACTGCAATTCAGAGCCTTTTAAATTTTTTTTCTTTCTGTTTAAATAAGGGGAGGATTTGGAAAGGGTGGGCATGTCTTTTATAAAGTACTTCAGCATTTACTGTAAAGAAAACATTTGAAAGTTTGTTTGGCATAGTTTTCAGTAGCCAGATTTTGGCATGCTAAATTAGCGAATGCTGTTTTCCCTTCATATTCAGGATTAGCATTACTTCATGAAATGATCCTTGAAGCGATTTGCATTTACGCCCAACCACTCTGGGACCTCTTGCCCCAGATGTTCTGCACAAAGCCAAACACATGGCCACTTGGTATACTAGTTGAAACCCTGGATGTATCACACCCCCACGTGCCCGTATAAGAAGCATCTCCTATGGCATAAGGCATAGTCCACTCTCCCCGTGTTGCCACCCTCTCCATGCCAGCCAAGAATGAGGCCTCTCCCTGGCTGTTTTCTGTCACTGCTATGCATCCAGCAGGACTTAGACTCCAAGGTCACTGACTGCTGATGCTACAGGCTCCTTATGGTAGCTTATGTTTAAGCAGGGAGCTTTCTTCTTACCCAGAAAATGACATCCAGAATGTTTCCTGTTCTCTTTCTATTCTGTTTTCAAACACTCCCCAAATGAATTTTATTTTAAAATCCCAAATTATTTTGGAAGCATTGAAGTACGAAGGTGTTTCTGAATGTTTGTGGTTGCAGGAAAAGCCAATTTGAAATGAATATGTATAAAAATATTCCCCGTTGGCTCAAAGCATAAAAGCCGAAGTTCAACTTGTGAATTTTTATTGCCAAGTTATATACACCTCTCTGGACAAGGGTTGGTCATGAGATGTTTGATACCATCTGACCTTGATGTGGCTGCTGCCCAGTTTGCTTTGTGGGTCTAAAGGATACAGCGATCTTTCATGTGTATTTTTAGGGTATCTGTGCTTTCAGCAGAAGAAAGTTGCTTTCTCTAGCATAGTTCTGTGGACTCACCTCCATTAGTGTTTTTACTAGGAAAGCTGGAAACTATAAAACTGTAACAACAACACAAAAAATATGTTAAAGGGAGAAAAACAAGCATACAGTGCCAAAATCTATAAAGTGTTTCAGTGACTGGGGTGGGAGGAAGGAGCCACTTTTTGATGTTCGGTATTTATACAGCTGCCTATTTAGTGGTAAGAATTCATAGCAGCTGTGATACCTCTGCAGCAGGAAACCACCAAGTCACTGTAATATTGATATTTAAATGCCTTTTATGTTTTAATCACTCCCCATACAGGAATGTAGAATCCTGAAGAATTTTTCCTCCTTGAGGGCCATTGTTTCAGCACTGCAGTCTAATTCCATCTATCGGTTAAAAAAGGCTTGGGCTGCCGTCCCGAGGTAAGTTCCCAAGTGTCTGCTCTACTTTCTTTTGGCTGGGGTTGTTGGTTGCTGCATCAGTGCTGTGGGTCCTCACCTTCAGAGCTCATATTATATAACTAGAGAAACATATTTGAAATCCTCTGTGTTTTCCAGGCGGGATGCATTTTACTCATGATCATTAACGAGTTTTGAGGCAGGGCTGCTGCAGAAATCAAACTCCTCAAAGTGGGACAAAGCCAAGATCATTGGCTTTTGGCATAATTTGAAGGATGTGCTTATTATTTGGATTTGAGGGATAAGGCTGTGGCGTGATGAAGTTATAGCAATTTGCCTTTACTTCTGGTTGTTTTTCAGCCTCATTCCAAAGCCCTGAGCTATTCCAGGATGCAAGGGATAATGTGTGCAGATAGGACATTTGTTGTTGCTGTGCAACAGGAAACTATTTAATCCGTTTCTGCCTCAGCATATTAAAAGTTGTCTTAGTGATGTTAAAAAACCTTTTAAGTGTTCCTTCCTAGATACTGGACTGAAATTACTAACTGGCCGCATTCTGTGCTGCTTTTCTCCATATTTCTTCATATGATCTTTAGAACAACTAACAATTTAATTTCCTTATTATTTCACTATTACTATCTCCTCTATTTTTCAGAACCTCAGTTGCAAGAGGGGTCTTCAGAAAGTTCATGGGAAGATTATAATTATCTTGTAATTCATTTTTTGCTCGAACTTTCTGAAGTATCCCCATAGATTGGAGAACTTTTTGCAAAGGAAGAAAGGGTGAGAGAGGGGGCAGTTCTGGTCCCATATCAGTACAGATTTAGAGGTTGGCGGTTGTGTTGTGGGCACCAGCTAGGCCAAGCTACCTTCAACAAGTCTACCTAGGTTTGAACTAGTCCAGAAGTCAGGCTATATCAGGGAAGAATGTGTAAGCTCTGTATAGTTTATATTGTATGCATTGTAGTTAGCTTTAGTCAGGAGGGAGGCCAGCTGGCTCCCTAGCCGTGGCTGCGCTGGTGGAATTGGTGGGTTTGTCCTCAGAGTAAGTCTGGAGAATCAGTTTCATCAATTCACTCACAGCCGATTAAGCCGTAAGGGACTGACACTATTCGAACTTGTAGGAGACTCATATTGGTAAACCAGCATTTCATAAATTTGTGCTGAAAAATGAGTGCCAGCGTACTCAAACTTATTGATGACTATTATTCAGGGAATAGTCTACTTGGGAAAGTCAAATTATCTATTAAGTAATTCTCTAATGGGTAAAAAAAAAAATTAAAGTGATGACCTTAATACCTCATGTTACAGAGCTGTAGAAGCCACAGGCCACTTGGACTCCAGAGCTCGTGCTTTGTTTATAACAGCATTACCTTTTGGTAGAAGCACTGGCAGATAGGCTTTTCAAAGTCCAGTGCAATTTTTGATTACCACTCCTGTCTTGGTTCTTTCTCCTCTTTATTATTTTGAACAGTGAAGGTGACTCTGTGTTTGTGAAAGAGAGATTAGTTGATTGATTTTTCTCTGCACATGCATCTTATGAAAGACATGGGCCATATAAAGTCATTGGTGAAATATGATGGAAAATCAGAAACATACAGTGTCCTCATCATCCACACCCCCACATCACCTCTCCTTCCCCTCATCACAGTGCCCCACCCAACTGTGGTATCAAAAGCAGAGGGATGGTCAGGTTTTAAAATGCAGCCTTGCCTATTGCCACCTTGTCTGATTGCACTGAAAGGTAATCCTGTCTGTCGTTGGTGGTTGATACATAGAACACTATGGAAAGTCAACTAGCCAGCCTAAGATTTCTTCCACAGCCAGTCTGAGGCTAAAACACAAGTAAAAAAGTAGGTGGACTTGTATCTTAGTTTCTTTTGTTGTCATATGAGAATTAAATTATTTAACTTAAATTATTTTAAATTATTAAAATGCCAGCTGGCTTTTAAAAACTATTAGTACTAGGCATCTGTAATTAACAATAATTGATTGTATGTTCTCAGATGGCTAGAAGAGAGGAGCCCAAATGCTCTCATTACAAAGAATTGATAAATTTTTCCCATGATAAATATGCTCATTACCGTGATTTGATCATCACACATTATTTACATGTATTGAAATATAACTCTGTATCCCATAAATATGTGCAATCAATACATGTCAATTAAAAATAAACTTAAAAAAATAAACAGAAAACCCTCAAATCTGCATTCTGTGTAATGTGGGTGTCTAGTTTGTTTCTTGGTTGGCTGGTGGGTGTATGTTTTAGCAGGGACACTACAGAAGTGTCACTTCCTTAGAAAAGACATTTCTACATCAGCTTTACGTACTCTCCATCGCCAAATTTAAGGGACAAAGTTAAGATATCTTATTTGAGTATCACTTCCCCTATAATCCCTTACATTTCTAGCTTTCAGTAGACAGAAAGGATGCCTATTTATTCTTCTTTATTTAGGGCCACATGTCATTAAATTCTTAATTATTATCTCCAAAATATAAATAGCTTTAATAGTTTTCTTTATTATAAGAGTATTATTACACTCATTGTAAAGCAAACAGGTTTTTAATAATGGCTTTTTCATGGTAATGGAAATGTTGCATATACTCGTACAGTGATACTGCCACTGTTAATTCTTTGCCTTGAGAATCATGCACTCAGTAGCCCTGGAGGGGTACATAGAGAAAAGTACTGGATGGGGCAAGGGCAGAGCAGGTGCCTTCCATATGTGATCCCACTTACTTTCACAGCAATCCCATGAGGGGTGCTACTATTTACATCGCACAGTTAAGAAAATTGAAGCAACTTGCCCAGGATCACTCAGGAAGTGAATGACAGTGTTGGGATTCGAACCCACCTGCTCTGGCTGCAGAGCCTGTTATGGCTCCACCATTTTGCTCTGAGCGTAAGAACACTAGCCCATGATCCAGAAAATTGGGGTTCTATACCTGCAACTCTTAGCAGTTCCTAGTGGAAACTTGAGCAAATCCCTGGCCCTGGCATCTTCATCTCTAAAATTAAGGGCCTGGCCAAGATGACCTCTCAGGTTCCACTGGGCTCTGTGTGTGTTGCTAAGATAGACTAAAAAAAAAAAAGTACTGAAGAGAACATGTCCCAGTTGAACGACTTGATGCTCTAATTGAGAAATCCTTTTTTATGATTATAACATGCATGGTTAGAAAATATCCCTCTCTTCTCACAAGGACCCATGTCCATCTTAAAAACATAAAAGCCATCCTGCATAAAGAAGTCATTGGCTCCATCTGTGCTCATATTGCCCGCCAGTCCTGGGATCAGCATGATCCCTCCATAGCCATAGGTACTGAAGACAGCTAGGCCGAAGGTGTCAGGTTTTTACTAATTCTTCATTGTTAATATTTTCTTAATCTCTCTTTCTAGGGACCGAATGCTGATGTTTGAAGAACTTTCAGATATCTTCTCAGACCATAATAACCATTTGACCAGCCGGGAACTACTGATGAAGGTGAGGGTCTTGGTGAGGGCACTGGGCAGCAATGCTGATGGCTCTGGAATCCATTCAAGGGAAGAGTAGCTTGAGGGCTCCTTAAATGCCTTCAGCCCCAGAGAAAGCCTAAGGTGAATAGAAGGAAGAATTTTTGTTATGTAGCGTCTAAGAAACTTGTGGCTCAGAAAATTTGAAGTCCAGCTGAGTTCTCTCCTTCTACCCTCCTTAGCTTCCCTGTTATGCAACCAGATTGTGAAACTTGAGTTTATATGTGTACTTCTTTAACAAGCTACTCTGCAAATACTGAGTGCTAGCAGTTAGGTGGATGAGAGGCCCTGGAATATTCCTTCTCAGCAAAACCTTCTAAAATGACAGAGGCCAAGCCAGCAATTCCACATCCTTTATCTGGACTGAATTGCACAATCTGTCAGTCAGCAATATTTATTGAACAGCACATGAGAGCTAACTTTTGAACTACGCTAGGTAAAGTTATAGCTTGGTTCATTTTACTTCTTCAGACATTTGTTGACTGTCTAATATTTGTAAAGTATTGAACCTACCTATAGAAATAAGATGATGACTGACACATACCTTGTTTCCAGGAGTTCACCATCTAGTTGGTGGCTGGCTATAGACACTAAACAATGAGAATAGGTGGTCAAAAAAATAAAAATAAGAGGTTGTGAACAATCAGTCGTCAGAAACTAAGACAGGCCACATGCTATACCCACGGCTTCTCTATAAAGTGGATTTTATCATCCTCATTTTGCGGGTAGCCAAGATCTAGAGAGGGAAGTAATATGCCCTAAGGCCTAAACCCAACCTAGTGAGAGTCCAAAACCTGTGGGGTTTTTTGTTTTTGGCAGCTGGCCAGTCCAGGGATCTGAACCCTTGACCTTGGTGTTATAACACTATGCTCTAACCAAGTGAGCTACCTGGCCAGCCCTAAAACCTGTGTTTTTATCACGCAGGCATAAAGTTATTTCTTCTGACCCCTTGGGAGTAGGGGGCAGGATGGATCAGGTGTAGATTCACAGAGAAGGTAAATCAGTAAGTCACCAAATATTGATTGAGCACTTATGTGCTAGATGTTAGAGATATAACCATCTTAAAGGGATGATCTTAAAGGGATTACGCCTGATCTTAAAGGGATTACAGTGTCATGGAGAGAAGCAGAAAAGTAGACAATTATAAAATAGTATGATATGTCTTGCCATAGAGGGAAGCCCTGAACTGAGCAATTAGAAGATATGATCCTTGTCTTTAATCTCTTCCTCTATAAATTGGAAACAATTTGACCAATAGTATTGGTCAGTTGACCTCATAGAATTGCTTTGAAGATTGACTATGGCAAAATATTGGAAAGCACTATGCAAATTTCAGTTATTTTTAGTATTTGGTGAGTTATACACATATAAAACCGAAGTATGCATAACACATGAAAATGAACAGAGGATAAGTTGCATATTTGAGCTTAGGGAGGATGCTTGGAGTAGGGATGAAGTCACGTGGAGGTAGGATTACTAAGAAAAGGCATCCACTTGGTAACTCTTAGATAGTCATTTCTGTGAGGGCATCGGTTACAGTCTTCAGGACTGTTCTCCCAAGTCCTGCTCATCCTTCATGTCTCAGTGTGGACTCCCCTTTTTCAGGTCTGATTAAGTGCCTTCCTATGTGCCCCAGGAGAAGCCTGCCATTCTTCTGCCTTGGCACCTATCACATGTTCTATGGCTTATAAACCTCTTGCAGGCAGAGACTTTACATGTCTTTTTGGCTTTTGTATTCCTCATGCCTAATGCAGTGCCTGGCATGTAGTCGATATTGAGAAACTATTGTTTGACTGCATGAATTTGTGTCTTATCATTCGCAGGATTTGGACAATGTGCCCACTGTTAGCCCTTCTTGGAGTAGATGATATAAGTAGGGCAGTTTATGCTGATGTCTGACTTTTGATTTGGACTACCTGATTAACTGCATACTGAACAATGATTTCTGAGATCATGTTACTCCCTGCTTCACATCCCCCTAGATTTGCAGACTTTAAATGGAAACCCATCTGGCTGGAAGGAGATGGCTTAGTGGTCTCCCTGTCAGTAATATGAAGCTAGACTAACTGGAGCCACACATTTGAATCCCAATAGCCCTGAGTCATCCTTCCAAAGTACATAAATCGAATACGGCGCAGCTCATTGCTTGGTGGCAGTCTTCTGGCTGAAACCTTAGAAGCAAAGCTACATCTAGACATTAAAAATCCCATAAACCTTTCTTAAATGTAGGAGCTTACACCAGTACTCTAAGTTAAATTTCTTTTATATGGCTCAAATCCCAAAGAAATGAAAAACTTGGCTATGAGTTCATGTGGTCTGTACATTATCATTAATGATAGTGGAATGCTTTGGGCAGTCCACATGTATATGGCAGGTCTCTTTCCAGTCATTTTTGTTGTTGATCATTCTTCGTATGAAATGTGTAATTCTGGGTGTTAATTCTCAGCACAGTTGTGAAAAAATGAAGTCAAGATACTTAGATTCTCAAAAGAAACTCCAGGAAAAACTCTTGGCCTTTGTTGCTAATATGTTACTCCTGGACTTATACCAATTTATAGCTGGGTAATCTTAGCATCACTTCTTAGCCTTTTGGCTAAGATCAAGTGTAATGACTGTTCTTATCAGATTAATATAGTTGGGTAATCTTAGTTTTAAAGGACCTATCTTCTCTTCTACTTCTGGGTAGATGTAAATAATATATTATTACTTCCATGTTATGGACCAGGTAACATAATAATTAGCAAAAATCTGTGGTTTTCCTTTTAATTGTTGGAGAAATATTTTTATTTCTTCTCAAAGATTTTCTTAAACCTGTTATGTCCTTATGATTTCTGAAACTTAGATAATTTTAAGCAGATGAATTATAGAGTTTACAAATTTCAAAACAACAGGAAAGCAGAATGTTACCAAATCTTCTCAGTTTTGTGACTCTTGGTGGGAATTTTCCCTGATTGAATTGATGTAAAAAACTGCTAGAAAGCCCCAGAAATTTGACTCTGGTGGAGACGTATGTTCAGTGAAGCTCCAAAACATGCTAAAGTCAGAATTGGAGGGAGAGACTGTTGGAACTGTGAAGACCTGTTCAAATAAAAATTATCAGTAGCTTCTGAGCTATAATTTAAGCAGCATTTACTGAGATGGATCCAGTGCCGAGTAGACAAGAACTAGTAGCAGAGGTCCCTCTAAGGCCCAGGAACAGTATGGATGAGGGCTGCTGAACCCTGGCAAAGATGGAGATAGAGAAAAGATGAGACTCAGGCAGGAAATTTGCACTAGAGAGGGTGAGAGAGAAGGACAGGGAGAGAGACTAGAAGAAAGAGAGAGGGCAGGGGAGATCTGTGGAGGGAGAGGGAGAGATTTGGAGTTCATTCAAACACAGGTGATGATTAAAGTCATGGGATTGGATGGTATTTCCAAAGACGTGAGTATAGTGAAACACAAAGAAGATGGCTTTGACAGAAAGAAGAGTCTCTTAAGAGGATATGAGCATAAGCAGCAAAGGAGGCAGGAGGAAAGAACGAGAGTGATGCAGCCACAGAAGCCTGTGACATGTTTCAGGAAGGTTCAAGGGACTGGTGTTATGAGACATTGTGGGGTAGGGGATTTGGGGCTGAGAAAGGAGAAAACTGAATCCGTGGATGTAGCACACCAGTGGATTTTCAGCGGACACTTTGTTTGGAAGAACTTGCACTAGACAGTCCTTTCAGTGCTTCAGCCAGGGATGGACTGTCATTCTCATGAAATCATGATGTCGTGAAATCAGCAAGTCTTGTGGCTCCCCATGTTAGGTCTCTATCTCTCCTACCAGTGAGGAGGTTGTCCTAAGTGCTCTTTTAAGATCCCTCCCACCTCTGTTATTCTGCGATTATTAGGAGACTTTTAACTTTTCAGAAGTCCTTACTGAGTTTTAAATATATCTGTAATAATTTGCATATGTTAGTCTTCTGCCTGTGATTGTGAGACTGGAAGGAGACCAGGGGGACCTACACGTTGGAAGGAGGTGGGCACATACTCATATTCAGGTCAGACAGAATTGATTTCTCACTCCAAGCCAAGCAAATTCTCAAGAATTGGGGAGGACTCAGCTAGCCCAGGAAATGGTGCATGTTAGGCTGCTTTCATTCATCCCTGGGAGAAACTAGTAAATGGTAGCTCTCCTTATTATCATTTGTAATGAGGAGAGCCTAAATAAATAATGAGTCACTATGGATCTGTCCCCAGTAGTGTAGCTGGGACCCAGGTTAAGGCTGGTGAATGATAGAATGTGTTGACGCCTTACTGCCATCAGCCAGGCCAAGTCACTGAAAGAGAATCCTCTTGCAATTGTGCAGTAGTGAAAGGTCACATGCTATGGTAATAAAATAAATACAGGGAAAACTGACTAAGGGAAAACTAGTACAGAGGTTATTCACTACTGGATTGTGAAATTTGCCGCCCATTCATGCCGTTCCTGGAAAATGAGAACTTCACAAGACACTGAAACCACAAAACTAAAAACACTTTATGTTTAGTCAGGAAACTCATGGTTAGTCATTATGTAGAAGAGCTGGTGATCATAACAGACAGGAGGAGAGAAGGGAGCCCTCTGTCCTCAGACACCAGGTAGAAGGGTTGATTAGTAAGTGTTCCAAACCCAAGAGGCAGCTTTGGATTGATTGGGGGGAAAAATGTGTGAAGGTCTGGCTTTCATGGATTAGTGATGTACCACAGTACTGGACTTCCTCAGAAAACTTCCGGTACAAAAGTTTCATTTAGCGAAGAAATGCCACAGAAATAGTCCCTTTTGTTCACAAAATGCTGGCACATCCATTTCAGGCCAAGATCATGAAATCACAGCATGTACAGAGGAAGAGATCTTCATTTCCAGGACACGGGATTACTCTGAGTGAAATTTGGGATGTGTAAAAATGTCTCTAGTTCCGAGAATTGCCTGCCTTGTATTGATGATTGATTTTATAACCAAATCAGTTGCTCTTCTTACAAAGTTGGGGGGGAAACAGGATAATCCAAGACCACCAGGCTTCATTACAAATAGACCGCTTGCAACAAGCCAGCCAAGCATTTGCATAACACCACGCCAGAGCCTGCCTGCTGGAGGCCTCTCTCTTTTGCGTGGCATTCAGAGAGTCGTGCAGGGTCGTGTACCAGACACTAGATGCCCCTTCACTTCTCTCCAGCGTGGCATCCTCCATCACTCCCCTCTTTGTGCGCTTGTGTTTCTTAGGAAGGAACCTCAAAATTTGCAAACCTGGACAGCAGCGTGAAAGAAAACCAGAAACGGACTCAGAGGCGGCTTCAGCTCCAGAAGGACATGGTATGTCAGGATCTTGTTCTTTCCTGAGAGTGCACAGGAGAGGGGCTCTGTGTGGGTGGCTGGGCTCCTGCCTGGCACGGCACCTTCAGTCTCCAGGACACCCGAGCTTTCAGAAAGGTTCTCCTGTTCTTTACCTCATACGTTTTCAGCAGCCCTGGAGGTCTATAGGAAAGATAGTATTACCCCCATTTGACCCATTAGGAAGTAAACATGGAGTTGCAAATCCTGTTTTCTGGAGCAGTTTTTTCCTGAAGGTAAGGGAGAGTGTGCAGCAGGTAGACTTCCACCCCTCTGTGGTCTCCTCCACCCACGCCTGCACCTCAGAGCTCAGCCTCCTGGGCTGCACGCTGTTGTCAGCTTCTGCACACAGTGGCCAAGGAAGGAGTATGCTGCTCTGGGAGGTCTTGGTCCCTGTACTCAGAGATCTTTTCATTTGTTCCAAACCCTTTAGTCATTGCTGAGCTCTCCTTACTAAACCCAAAGGCTGAGCAAACCTTTCTAGGTTTTCAGTACTCACAGAAGTTTCATGCTTCTCTCCTGAAGACTGAAAGATAGTTATTACCTTTAGCTTTATTTTAAATTTCCAACTTTTACCACAGAAGGGGGAAAAACAGAGAAAGGAGATTAGAGACTGTCAAACTCTAAATATTCTCATCCCTGCTTTCAGAGGATTTTCTCTTTTTTTGGAAAGCTGGACATAAATTGGAAAGGTTTGAATGACAGGACTCTTCTGTAACATAAAGCCTACAAAACATTCACAGTGTTTCAAACTTTTTTGGAGGTTCAAAGACAAGTTAAAAATAGCTGTTACAAAAAAAAAAAAGGTTATTTTTGTTCAGGATGAGACCTTGTACACATAATGGCAAAGGACAAACTGCAGCTGACAGTTCCTGAAGGACAGAACCCTCCTTGGTGTGACCCTCACAAAGCAGTTCTGGCTGAGGACGTGGGCAGCCTCATGTCAAGCAGCCTCGCCCTGGTTGAAACTTTGTGTCCTTGTCAGAATTTCCATAAGTGCCTCAATGAAATTTAGGATGAGGCGTCCATGGGGGCTTCTTTTTATTTTTTCTTCAGAATGGTTAGTGCCTCGGGGGCCTGGTAGGGAAGGAGATGTGGTGGTGAAATGAACATAGTGTATACCTGCAGTTGTACTCTGAAGTGCCTCCACCTCCATTTCCAAGGGGCAACTTTTTTAAACTAAACTTTCAATTTTGGAATAATTTCAGGTTTACAGAAAAGTTGCAAAGCTAGTGCATAGAATTTTTGTAAACCCTCCCCTAGTTTCGCCCATTGTTAACATCTTCTATAACCATGGCATGTCTGGCAATATTAAGAGACTGACACTGCCATAGTACTATGAACTAAGATTCAGACTTTATTGGGATTGTACCAGTTTTCCATTAGTGTGCTCTATCTGTTCCAGGACCCAATCCAGTGTATCACACTGCATGGAGTCTTCCCAGGCTTTTCTGGTTTGTGACAGTTCCTCAGTCCTTCCTTGTTTTTTTTTTAATAACCTTCACAGTTTTAAGAGTACTGTCCAGGTACCCTGTAGAATGCCCCACAATCTGGGTTTGCCTGTTGATTAAACTGATATTATGGGTTTTTGGAAAGAATATTACAGAGGTGAATGCTCTTCTTGTCACATCATGTCAAGGAGTGAATGGTGTCAGCATGACATCTGGTGTCACATTGATGGTGCCGCTGGCAATGTTGACCTTCGTTACGGAGTTAACGTAGAGTTAGCTCGATTTTCCATTTTAATGCTTTTTTTCTTTCTTTCTTTTTTGTTTTTTGTTTTGTTTTGTGTGTGTGTGTGGTGGCTGGCCAGTACAGGGATCAAACCCTGGACCTTGGTGTTATCAGCACCATGCTCTAACCGATTGAGCTAACCGGCCAACCCCCAGTTTTCCACTTTAAAGTTACTTTTTCCCCCTTTCCTTCCTCTGTTCCTTGAAAGGGAGTCACTAGTCTAGCCCCAGGGTCCCTTTTCATCGTGACACCCCATGCTCTTGTGGTCCATACCTCTCCTCCATTGTGCCTTGACCTGCTTTTATTGAGGATGAAGCCATGCTATCCAGGGCCATTCCAATCCAGGGAGTGTGCATGCACTCGGAAACAGAGCAAGCCTTCGCTCTGAACTGAGCCCAAGCCAAACATAAACCCCACTGGGAACATATTTGAACATACATGTATGATCTCCTGGCTCTGAAGCTTGGTTCTTATAACTTAGAAAGTGAGACATTGGTCATGGAGTTCCTATCCTATTTGTGTAGGAATTTTAAACATTTCATTCATGGAGGTTAGCAAATTAGACCTTGAATAGGTCCATTTGCTCCAGTGTCAATGTAACTGAAACCTTTAAACTTTTCAATATAATCAAGACGGTTTTGCTCTGATTGCTCCTCAGGGTGTGATGCAGGGTACTGTGCCCTACCTGGGCACCTTCCTGACTGACCTGACCATGCTTGACACTGCTCTTCAGGACTCCATCGAGGTGAGTTCTGCACAGGTGGTGTAATTGGGTCTGCAGCCTTCTCACTGGATACCCAAAAGAAAGATTTGCTTCTACAACTGCTAGTATCTATTGAGGGCCCATTATGTACAGTGTTGTGTAGAGGCTGGGAGGAATACGAAGAATAACACCAGAAAATAACACCAGAAGTGACTCAGTATTCAATGGATGGCATAGTATATTAAAGTAGGCAGCTATTGACAGGAATAGTAGAAATTTGTTCTGTTTTTATTTATTTATTTAATTTTTATTGAATCATAATTGATTACACATATTTTTGGGGTTCAACACTAACATATGTTGATCAAATCAATATATTGTTACAAATCATAATTATTCTTTATGCTCCTTGTCCAATCTCTCCCATCCCTCTCCCTCCCCCCTCCCCCCTCTAATTACCCTAGATTTCTTCTCTCCCTCTGAAAGAGTAATGGTTACTCTCTTGATTTGTTGCCAAGATGATCTGTCCAATGCCGAGAGGTGTGTTTAGGTCCCCCAATATTTTCATAGAGCACATGCTTCTTTCACTCTGGAATGGGCTTTGTGGAGAGAGACATCCTCTTCTGTTCTTTGGTCTCTGCTGGTGACACTCCTTGTGTCAATGCACTCCAGTGGCTGGTGGACCACCTGTGTGGTGGTTGTGGCCTCTAGCCACTTTCATGGCAGCTGTAGTTATTGTGGTAGCTGTGGTGGGCCACCCACATGGAGGTGATGTTTTTGGCATGCTCCTTGGTGTCAGCGGTGTGCCTGGTTGTGGCAGAGGGGGTCTGTTCCCTGGCTCTAAGGGTGGGCCCCAAGGCACTGGTGGTGTGCCTGGGTTGGAACTAATTTTTTGTTCTTTGCTTACTTCTAAAATGGGGAACTTCCTTTGGGAACCAGTACTTGAGCTGCGTGGTTTAGCTAAATTGCTAATTTGCTGCTGATTTAATGGTTTAAATGGTTGACTTTACAGGTACTTCTGGCTCTCCAAAGACCCGGTGCACCTGAGTTGTATAGAAACTCTGATCTGGGCCTGAGTCTTTTCATCAAAATGTACCCTATGTAGTTCCATATTCCTGGTCAGTCTTCACTGAGAGGTCCTTTGCCGACTGGGGTGCCAGTCAGCAGTCCTTGCTGTGCCCCAGTGTTTCCCCAGTGGGCCCATCTCTACCACTGCCCATGCTGCAGACACTTCCAATGGGACAGGCCATGTGCTGGTCCCTTGCGATGACTCACCAGCCTCTGAGTGGCTCCTTTTTTTCAGCTGTTCTGGCTCCTCGCTCCTGCATGAATCCACGGGAACCCTATTAGTGGTCTTGCTGGCTGGGGGGCCACCAAAGCTCTCCTCTCCCCTGCTGCATCCAAGCAACTTCATCCAAAGGGCACAGCTGTGGCTTTTGCTGGCTCCTGCTTCTTGCACTCAGCAGCTCCAGCCTTAAAGTGGCTGCAGCACAAAATGGTCAGAGTGGTTTTTTCTTTCTCTACTTGTGGCTTTTCCTGCCTTCATGCACTCCATAAGTCTCTCCTCCTCTTCCCCTGAGCTCTACTGACCCCAAATTGGCTGTTGTTGCTTTTTTATAGTTATAAATTGGTTGATTTGTGGGAGAGAGTGATGCTGGGGACTGTCTATTCTGCCATCTTGACCGGAAGCCTACAATAGTAGAAATTTGAACAGAAGTGCAATGAGAGAACATGGAAGTCCCGATTAATTTCATATGAGAGAATAGGATGGAAAGGCCTATGAAGGAGGCGGTTTGATAAGCTACTTATTAGTAGCAATAATAAAATATTAAGTGAGAGGAAATTTGATATTTGAAATGATATTTAAGGATTGCTTGTATATTTAAGTACATCTCACCTCCCTGGTTATCATATGCAATCAGCCTGCGTTGTGTTATAATTAGAAGGGGAGAAGGACTAGAGGTTATTTTGCATAGACTTACCTCCAAGTTTGCTGTAAGTGTTGTGGACATGTTCGTTCATTTTACATTTCCTGGGCTCTATGTCTTTTCACAGCCTCTGCTTCAGCTTATCTCAGGAAACACCCATCAGTGTTGGGGAATTTGGGGGAGTGACCAAAGATTTAGAAGTTATATTGAGCCTACTGAGAATAGGAGCTGGCAGGATGAAGAATTGAAACTTAACTTTTCGTGATGCTAAGTAGAGGTGACTTCCCTTTTGATAAACCATTGACAATTTGATTTCCATTATGACTCAGTGACCATCTGTTTGTGTTGCTTTTGCCCAAGGAAAAAAGAGTAATGGAATATTTATGAAAGCTTTTGTCTTCAATGGATCTACAAATACATTTGTATTTCTTTATCATTACTGTTTTAGTTGGTTTCAGACATTTGAAGAGAAGGCTGTCTGCCTATCCTGACTGACTATAAATTAAAAGAATGTTTTTCTTGAAGCAAAAGATGATTCTCTTCCTCCATAGTAGCCACAATTATAAGATCATTAACAATTGTGACTTTATTTCCCTTTGATCTATTTTAATGTGACCTAGAACAACATAGGACTGTGTTTCAAAGTAGCTTGGTTGGTCACTCTTTTTTAAAAAATTTCTTTCAGGGTGGACTGATAAACTTCGAGAAAAGGAGAAGGGTAAGTAGAGGTTTTGGCTATGGTTTTTCATTTTGCTTCCTCTGGAAACCAAAAAATGAAAGCAGTGGGGAGTCCAGTTGTTTTGTACAGGCAGAAAAAATGAATTAGCACTTATCGAACATTTATCACATACCATTATGCTTGGCGTGTTCCTGTACTTTATCCCCCAAAAGCCCTGTGAGGGGGTATTATCTCCTCAGCCCAAAGGTGAAGAAACCAGATATTTGGACTCAATAGGGTTCAAGTCCTAGTCCTGTCCTGCTATTACAAAGCGCACATTTCTTTTTAATTATACATATTTATGGGGTACAGAATGATATTTTGATGTATGTATACACTGTGTACTGATCAAATCAGGGAAATTAGCATATACTTTACCACAAACATTTATCATTTCTTTGTGTTGAGAACATTTGAACTTTCTCTTGTGTATTTGAAACTTTTGTATATTTGAACTTCTGTGTATTTGCAGATACACAGTAGATTGTATATACAGTGAACAAAGATACAATAAATATGAATTACTGTTAATTATAGCCACCTAGCACTCTACAACACTAGAACTTATTCTTCCTGTCTAGCTGTAAGTTTGTACCCATTAACCAACCTCTCCCTATCCTCTCTACCCCCTCCCCAGCCTCTAGTAACCACAATTCTACTCTACTTCAATGGCAAAGCTGGCATTTTTTTCTCTTACCCTCTCTTTATGTCCTTCTTTATAATTAGCTTCAGCAAAAACAGGTTTACCCCTGTAGTTAATGACAATGTATTGTATACTTGAAAATTGCTGAGAGTAGGGTTTTTTTTTTTTTTTTTTGTGGCCGGCTTGTAAGGGGATCCAGACTCTTGATCTTGGTGTTATCAGCACCACGCTCTCCCAAGTGAGCCACCAGCCAGCCCCTAAGAGATTAGATTTTAAGTGCTCTCACCACAAATAAGTATGTGAAGTAATTCATATGCTCATTAGCTTCATTAGCCATTTCACAGTGTATACATATTTACATCATGTCGTACACCATGACTATGTACGAATTTTATTTGTCGATTAAAAGAAGAAACTGGTTTACTTTATTAGGGAAAAAGGTTTCCTAAGAGTAAATGAGAGAGAATGGTTAATTAAGATGGTTAACACTTGTGAGTCCATCTGAGAGAGGAAAGGAAATGGTCTTCACTGTTAGGTATAGTTAATTATTCTTTTCCTTTCCTGTCAGCATAGGAAGGGGTATTCGGCATCGATATGAATCTTTCTGTGGATAGAATACTTCTGAACTATGCTAAAAAAAGATAAAACAGCTTTGAAATTTTGCTATGGTTTTTGTGTTCTAACGCTATATTTAAATAGATATTTAAAAGATTCAGGGAAAACGTGAGTGAGCAAAATAACAGCTTTACCCCATAGCAGTCTCATTGTTCTTTAGTCATTCATTCATTCTTTCATTTCATAAATATTGGTCGTATACCCAACATGGGAGTTATGAGGATTGAGACAGAGAAAAGTCAGAGCTCCCTGCCCTCCTAAAGTTCACAATCTGTGGGAGAGGTAGACAAGTAAATAGGCAATTATAATGCAACCTGATAAGGGCTTGTGAGCAGTAGTAGTAGATATTAGAGAAGCACATAGGAGGGGAATCTATTGCCAACATTTAGGGCCAGAGAAACTTCCAGGAGGAAATGAGATCGGACTTAAAACCAAAAGACTGTAGAGGAGCTAACCAGGCTGAGCTTATTAGTAGCAAGATGCTAACCTGGACAAATGCAAATTTTCTGCCTCTAGTAGAGTATACTCCCTTCTTTAGCATGATGATAAATATTCCTTGAGGATACTGAGACCAAGGACTGAGATCACTGGATGGAAAGTTGAGACCCAGAGGACCTGACAATTCTTGAGATAACTTCTGTCATGTCCTGTAGTGATAAAAATATTTTTTCAGTTGTTGCCTCCACAGTTACGCATGTTTGTCCTTTAACTTCAGAATAACCCTGGATGGTAATAATCTCTTCTTTCCTTTAAGGAGTAGGATGTTAAACTTTTGGAAAGTTTGAGTATAAAACCCAAACCTAAGCTTATACCCGTTGCTGGCTTACAAAAAAATCTTTACTGAAACATCTAAAGAAGTATAAATAATTTTGTACATAATTATGTTCTTGCTTCTCTTGTGAGCTTTAAAAGAGTTCGTTAAATGATTTACTGGTATAGTAAAAACTGAAGGATTCAGGAAATCTAAACATTCCAGTTTATGACACCCTAGACTGTTTAAATGTCCAACACTACTGAAACTTATTTATTGGGGGCTAGGGGTTGAAGAAAATGGGGATGAAGAACATAGGAGCTTCCTGACTTAAAATATTTGTTTTATCTTTTAAGAAATAGAAATAGTAATTTTTCATATTTTTTTGAAATACTTAAAACCTTAAAAAAAAATAACTTCTTTATCTCAAGGATGAAAATGGAAAAGAGGAAAAAGAAGCCACTGTGACTTTCTGGATTCTTTGGTAGCTTATTTTATTCATATGAATTGTTTTTTCAAGAGAAAGGAGAATAAAAATTGAAGCATACAAGGACTTCAGAGATTCAGAGTTAGAATTTTTAAGAGTTATTTACCTGTTTTATTTCTAAGGAAGCAGTATTTCAGAGGCCTCCTAGATGGTTTCCTCCATCTTCTGTCCTAAGGTGGAGTATTGTCATGTGTATGTTTGGTTCGCATTATTATTCATTCTTTCTTTCTTTTTTTTTTTTTTTTTGGTGTCTGTCTGCTTTAGGAATTTGAAGTGATTGCCCAAATAAAACTCTTACAGTCTGCCTGCAACAGCTATTGCATGACCCCAGACCAAAAGTTCATACAGTGGTTCCAGACGCAGCAGCTCCTAACAGAGGAGGAGAGGTAGGCTGACCTGTTGTCCATCAGGGGGGACGGAGGTGTTGGTGGGAGCGTGCTGCATCCAGCAACTCGTTGGGTCATTTTTCCACAACATTGTTTTTTCATTTTTTTTGTGGCTGGTTGGCATGTATTCAACAACTTTTTAGTGAGCAGCTACTTAGGTCCTTGGCTGTCAGAGGAGCGGGGTGTAGCAGGAAAGGATGGCATCAGAAGACATACTCTCAGATTTGTGCTCAGCCACTTTCTTTGTAACCTTGAGTGAGTCATTTATTCTTTATCTTCAGGATGCTCATCTGTAAAATGTTTGTGTGGCTTAGAGTCATGTTGTTGGAATGCTTAGCAGGTGATGGGCATAGAAAGGTACATTAACTCTAGTGCTTTGAATGTTGGCCCAGCAAGGGTTCAGTCCTTACCCTGTAGTCTGGTGGTTGGCAGATTAGTCTGCAGGCCATATGTGGTCCACCCCCTGCTTTTACATTTTTCAATGGCTGGTAAAAAAGAAAAACACAAAAGAAGAATAATGTTTTGTGACATGGGATAGTTATTTGAAATTCAAATTTTAGTATCCATAAATAGTTTTATTGGAACATAGCCCATTCATTTGCATCTTATGTATGATTGCTTTCATGCTTTAAAGACAGTTGAGTAGTTGCAACAGAGACCGTATGGCCACAGAGCTTAAAATACTTACTGTCTGGTCCTTTACAGAAAAAGTTCACTGATCTCTGTTATAGACCAGGGAATTTTCTTGAAAATTTACTTAAGGGAGAGTGAAATTGAAAGTAAAGTAAGTATTTTACCAGTGAGGAAATTGAGGTTTAGATATGTATTATAACTAGTCAGTGACAGCATTTGGATTGAAACTCAGGTCTGCCTACCTACAACCTGAGCTCAGAAGGTGGTGGTATGTTCAGTACCCTTCTCTGCCTACCCGGTAGCCAAACACATCTCCTAGCTAGAGCTACGAGCTTTCATAAAAGTCATTTCAAGTCAGATATAAATCCTCTTGTGCTTGTGGCAGTTATATCTTCCTGTTACATGGATGTCTGAATCTGGAGCATTTTAAATTTAAGATGTTTTAGCAATTAAAAATCATATTTATGTATCTTTATCAATAATATAACTGCCTATGCCTATTCATTAAAGGTGAGATAATTTACAAAAATCTCTTCTTTCATTTCCTTTAGATGACAGTAAGTCACTGGCTCAGGTGCACAAACACACCCGCAAAGTGGTTGGCAGGAGGTGGAAGGCAAGAAATGGGAGGGGCAGGAGGAGGGAGTCTCCCCCAGACTGGAAGTGGGGTGACAGTGCTCAGGAGACAGAGTGCAGTCAGCCTGTGGTGCTGCCGGCGTGCATGCGTTCTTGTATTTGAGGCATGAAGAACTGCGCCAGTCAGTGGAGGGACAAGGGGAGGAGGCACATAACGAAAATTGGTGAAATCTGGTCATTAAGTCAGCACCCTCTGACATTTACGACAGAACAAAATACTACGTATCTTTACTCTGAATAATCAGAGCCTTCCTCCAAGTCAAAACTGATACATCACATGAATTTAAACTGATCTTCTCATTCTCCCACTTGGACCACACGATCGCTCTTACCCCTCTCTTTCCCAGCTATGCCCTGTCGTGTGAGATTGAAGCAGCTGCAGACGCCAGCACCACCTCGCCCAAGCCTCGGAAGAGCATGGTGAAAAGGCTCAGCCTGTGAGTGTCACCTGGGGCCCCGAGAGGGCCCATCAGAGTAGGGAGAGGAAACGTATTCAACAGGGTCCCCTTGGGCCAGGGAAAAAGCAAAGCACACTCCGGTCATTTGCTGAATAGTTTATCTTTCTGTCATGAACTCAGAACATTTTCTAGATCCATTCATCCTTCTCCATTCCTGTCTGTAGTAAGAACCTCTGTCACCTTTGCCTGGGCTACTCCAGGAACGTCATTACTGTCTTCCGGCTGCTGCTTTACCCCAATGATTCATTCTCTACCGAATAGGCAGGTGGTCTTTTAAAATGTACACCCGATTATGTTGCTTCCTTGCTTTAAAACTCCAGTGGTTTTATTTTAAGATAAAATCCACGTTCCTTACCCTAGTTTACTAGGCCTTATGTGATCTACCCGCAACCTCCTCTTTCTTACAACAGCCCTCCCTGTTCACCAAGATCCAGCCACTCTGGTCTTCTGCTCATCCTCAAACACTCCAGGCTGTTCCTGCTTCAGGGCCTTTGCTCTAGCTGTTCCTGGAATGCTCTTTCTTCATGGCTAGCTCTTTTGGATACTGGCAAAAGTATTGCCCTGAGAGAGAGTCCTCTCTGATGTTGCTGTCTACCCTGATCGTTTTATTCATTCTGGCTGTTTCCACCAGTGGAATGTAAGCAACCTGGAAACAGGCACCTTGTTTGTCAAACTCATGGCTGCATGCCCGGCTGAGTGCCAGGCATATAAGAGGCCCTCCCGAGCTGACTTCATAGCACCTGTCTCTCTTTGAGTATAATCCAAAGTCCTTGCAGTAGCCCACAAGGCCCTTTGGGATCTAAGGCATCACTTGACCCCACCTGTCCCATGCCTGTCTGTCCTCATCTTTCCCTGTTCACTCTGCTGTTTGAACTCCAGCCCCCAGACATCCCTGAACATACTGGGCACACTCTTTTTGCCTCTTCTTCTGCCTCTTTCCCACATAGCCACATGGCTCACTCCCTCACATCTTTCAGATGTTTGCAGAAATGTCACTTTTTCAGTGAGCCTTCCCTGACCACCTCATTTAATACCATAACTGGCCCACCTTACCTGCTCTTGGCACCCTCTCTCACTGTCCCCTTCTCCGAGTTTCTCCATCACCTTTACCTCCATTTGACATACTGTATGTTATAGGTGTGTTTAGATAGAATGCAAACTCTACGAAGGTAGGCATTTATGTCTCTTTTTTGTTTGTGTATTGCTGTATCCCCAGAACCTAGAATGGTACCTGGCACACAGTAGATAATTAATTAGTATTTATTGAATGAATAAATTGAGGCATGTACCAGGACTGTTCTAAGAACAATACATGTATTTCTCATCCAATCCATGAAATAACCTAAGAGATAAGTCCTACCTTTATACCCATTTTATAGACCAGGAAACTGAGGCACAGACAGTGAATACCAAGCTAGTAATTGAAGGATCTGGATTCAAACCTAAGATTTGGCTCTAGAGCTAAGTTTATAACCTTTCTACCATATTGCCTCTTGGAAAAATTCTTCCTGAAGGAAGAGAGGAAGAAAATATGCAATTGGGGTTAAAAAGTGAAACGGGAGAAGAGGAAGGAGGGAAGGAAGGGAGAAAAGGAGGAAGAGAGAAAGGGCGAAGAGAAAGGAAGGAAGGGATAAAGAGTAAGAGAGATGTAGTTTTAATTACACCCTGCGCTTTGATTGTAGCAATTTTCGTAGAACCTTAAGAGAACTTAAGTCTCTGCCGTGAAGTTGATCTCTTAGACATTAGATTCTTAAAGACATTAGACTAATGCATCTAATAAAAGCTAAGGAAGTTAGTTCAAGGAAACAGATTATAATTTGATTAATGAACTTGACCTTCTCTTTTGCACACGTACACCTGTCTGATCTTTTGGGTGTCATAATCTGGATTTTCTGGGGACGAGCAAGAACAGCGATTAGGGAATATTGGACAGTTTTTCATGGCAGAGTGGGCTTGGGAGCCGGGCTGACCTGAGAGATCCCAACTCCACCAGTTACTTGTGTGAACTTCTGTTTTATCATTTGAGAGAAGAGGATAATAACGTCTACCTTATGGCCTTTTGTAAAGCTCTTAAAGCAGTGCCTACCTATGAGTGGGAACCTGAAAAGCTATGACTACTTTTTATGAAACAAATAAGTTAATATCTTTCTGAGTTATTTTGGGGGGGTGTGAGGATTATGACTATTTTTAATGCGTATTTGAACCTTCCCAGCACTGTCTCTTCACCTACCTCACTGAGTCACATGGAGACACAGAGGCAGGGATGGCACGTGGCCTTGGGTTTTGTCATAGTCCCAATGTAACATGTGAAGGCCCTTGTTGGGTGTGCATGGCATGATCTCCCATAGTCAGAGGCTGCTCAGGCTGCTCCCAGATACCAGGAGATATGAGGCACTGAGGATTAGGTAGGAACATGTGATTTTGTAGAATGCACTTGGAAGGTAATCCTGATGTCTTGCCAAGCCTCTCTCTCTTTTCAGATGCCTGCCCTGGCCCTCCTGAACACCAGATTCATGAGTTTTTAGATTCACTTCATGAGGGAATATCCATAGTTTCTGGCTATCTTTCTAACTCTGCAAATATGGGGTAGAGTGAGCTCTCTTTCGAGATAACCCAAGGGGCCTGGTCAAGCCTTGTTTTCTGGTGAGATTGACATGTGCACAGGGAATCAGGCTCCCTGACGGATGAGTCCAGGAGTGCGGGGCCTCCTAGTGGTCCACTCTGCTAAGTGAGGCAGCAGAAAGAGTTGGGAATTTCTGGGACTGCTATAGCAGTCGGAGGTCCTTAAGGAAAACAGTCTCAGTGCAGGCAGACCTAATCCTGAGTGCCACTACCTTTGTCCTCTTGCTCCCCCCAACCCTATCATCATTTCTGTATTACAGCTCCTCTGCTACCCGTCCCCAACCCAGAGGTCTGTATTTATTGTGTTGGGTGCTCTGACACCTCCAGGTTCTGATTCTTCAGACACAGGCAGGTGTACAGCCTATATGAGGACATGCACTCTGAAACCTGGGGCAGGCAGGACTGTGAGGGTACATCACCCTGCACAAAGTATGGTGGGCACTCAGCACACCTCTTATTAACAAAATCTTGCTGAGATGCTTGAGCTTAACCCTTGGTATCTATCTGCAGTTGAGTTTGAACATACGTTACGAAAACAGGTCGTATATCTGCCATCCTATTTCTTGTACATATAAGGGTGTTTGCATACCATTATTTTTCAAAAGATTTTATGATCTTCTTTGCATTTTTACAAATCTGGCAAATGTATTTTTGCTTGGTCTGCATTTAATGATCCATTACCCAAAGAGACTGGAGAAAACTTTGGAGCCTTAGGGGAAGGAGTGTCTAGTTTGAACATTAGAGATGCCCAGTATTGAGCCAGAATGAACCTTTACAAGACAGAATAACCTTACTGATCTGTAGAGATGGAAGAACCTTTAGTCTTTGAAAAATTAAGTTCTAGGCTAGGGACACTGAGATAATGGGTGGAGGACTACTAGTTCACCTCTTCAAAGATCTACCTTGTAATGGGGCCACATAAGACAGTGGCATTTTTTTTTCTTTTTCTTCTGTGAATCGTGGTCAGAGTTTAGCACTTACGCCTGTGCCCTCTGTAGTGCTTAGAGGTCCATGAAAGGGAGGACATGAAACATGGGGCTAGAGGTGGTGGGCTGGGGATGAGGCAGAACAAAGATATATGCCTGAGGTCTCAAAGTTCAAGTTCCATAATTCCTAAAATATTTAACAAAAAATCAGGCACGTCCTCATTGTTTCTATTATCGTTGCTATTTATGTACTTATTTATTTTTGGCATCTGCCTGGTACAGGGGATCTGAACCCTTGACCTTGGTGTTATCAACACTGCACTCTAACCAACTGAGCCAAGCAGCCTGCCCTGTTATTGTTGTCTTGTACCATCAGAGCTTGTTTGGGTTTAAAATGCCCCATTTGCTAGTTTCTTGGCACGCCATCCTTTCTTACATCTCCCTCCCTCCCTCTTGTTCCTGCTGCCTTTAGTGTCGTCTGTTAGTGGTAAACCCTCTCATCTTGTCTGAGAAAATATTTTTCCTTTACTCTTGGAAATATGTTAGATGGGTACAGAATTCAAGATGAGTTTTATTTTCAGTCAGCACTTTGAAGACGTTTGGTGTCTTGTCATGTCTGATGTTGCTTTTGGGATGTCTGATATCTGCTCAATTTCTGTTCCTCTGTGCTGCGTTTCCACCCGTTGTTGCTTTTAAGACTGTCTTTTGTCTTTGATACACCATTCTGCAGTTTAAGTGGGGGTTCAGTCTTATTCATCCTGTTCAGGATGTGGTTCTGGGATCAGAGGATTCATGTGGTTTATCAGTTCTAGATTCCTCTCAGCCACCTTCTCTTCAGATATGGTTCCTCTTCCAGTCTCTCAACTGTCTTCTTCCAGAACCCCCCTCACACATGTGCGGGGCTTTCTTATTCCCTTCTCGGTGTGTCTTTTAACTTCTCCGTGTGTCTTTTAACTTCTCCTATTTTCTATGTCTTTATCTTCTGATGCTAATTTCTTAGTATTGTCTTCAGATCTATCATCTAGTTCATGATTTTTTTCTTCAACAGTTACTTAATATTTCCACTGAGTTTTTAATTTGAGTCACTACATTTTTCACTTAAAAGTGAAATTTTTTTCAAATTAGCTTCTTGTTCTTTTGTCAGAGTGTCTTGCTCTTTTTCTTCTTGTGTCATCTTCTCTTGCGTCTTCAATATTTTTAAAAATACTTATTTTATAGCTTGGACTACAGATATTTGTTGAATGAATTGAATCAATAATTAGTTTCTTTCTGATAGTTGTTACATCTGAAGTTCTCAGGAGTCGAACCTGCTGTTCGTTATGCCTGTTGACTCTCTTTGAGTGGGAATATTTCCTTGTGTGTAGTTTGTAATTTTGTATTGTGAGCTCATCTTTGTCAGGGAATTCTCTGCAGCCTGGCCTCGAAGTATATCCCTCCAGAAAGTTTTTTTGGTTTTTTTGTTTGTTTTTGATATCTAGTTCTCCCAGGGGTCTCACTGGTCAGCGTTCCGAACTCCTAGACCATTTCAGTAGCAAGTAACAGTGAAGCACAGGCCAAATTTACATGTGATTTTGAGGGAGACATTCTTCTTTTATCCACGATTAGGCCAAGAGACATAGGCTTCCCTGTTGTCTTCCTGTGCCAGTAGGAGGATATTTTCCTAGCCCACCTTTTTACTAAGGGTACGGCCCTTTGAGGGTTCTGGCTCTATAAGGCGTTTTGGTTCTAACTCCCCACCTTTCATAAACAGAGGCCTTCATCATTGCGCTCTGTGTACGTGTTAAAGCCCATGTCATTATTTTGCCCAGATGGTCATCTCCTACTCCCCAACCAGAGCAGCTGCAGAATCAGCTCACATGCTTCTGGTTTTCAGTTCTCTTTTCATTTCTGAACCATAGGGATTTCCCTTACTATCTTGCAAGTTCAACAAAAAATGAGTTTTTAATATTTCTTACTAAGTTGTTTAATGGAGGGGAGGGGTTTAGATTATTGTAGTTCATCAGATTGTTGGGAACAGATGTCTTCCTTCTCGGTTTCTTACCCAAAGGAGTGCCAGCCCTTTTCAGCCTTGTGGAGTTCATTTTATGGTGGAAAGCGATGGGGGTGTGGTGAGGGCATTTGATCTTGCCAAAGTGTTCCATAGACTCTCAAAAGACGGAGGACCGTTGACCTAGAAAGAGCTCAGATTAGTACGGCCCCTCAGTCAGTTAAACAATCTGTGCATTCCTTGAGGTTAGAAATAACCTATTGGGATAAGATGTTTACTACTATTTGTTAGAAACTTTATAGCAAACATTTTCTTAAAACAATAATGACAGGGCACACGAGATTGAGAAAACATCAAGGGCTTCATCAACACAAAATATGAGTACTGGCTTACCCATGGATTAAGATTTATAACGGCCCAATGCTTGGCATTCTTTTTTCTGCAGACTGTTTCTGGGGTCAGACATTATCACCAGTAGCACTCCCACTAAAGAGCAGCCCAAGTCCACTGCCAGTGGGAGCTCTGGTGAAAGCATGGACTCCGTCAGTGTGTCGTCTTGCGAGTCGAACCATTCAGAGGCTGACGAGGGCTCCATTACTCCCATGGACACACCTGATGAGCCTCAAAAAAAGGTATATACCTGACCCTTTTCATAGTTCCTGATACAAGCACCTGACATGGTATTTGCCACACAAGGAATGTTTGTTTTCAAGATTGTCACTTTACAGTATTTTGAAGGTCAGGTATTTAAGAGGTGTCAACAGCAGAGTTCAATCTGAGGACCCATTCCTTATAGAAACAGGCATAAAAGCGGTAAGCAGATTGGTTTACTTATTTGTCCTTTGAAGTATTGTTCTATACCTTCATCTAAAGGCACTAAAGGATTGTGACCTGTAACAGGAGCTATACTTTATTTAGGAAAAGTAGGATTGCTTAGAAGGAGCAGGAAATCAGAAACAGATGCATCAGCTTCTTGGTGCTACACGTTGTCTAAAGCAATCTTTTATCACAATGTCGTATAGCAAACCACTACAAAACTCAGTGACTTAAAGTAACCACCATTTATCTTCTCATGCATCTGCAGGTTGTCTGATTTGGGTTGGGCTTGGGACTTTGGCCACAGGTTTGGTCCAGGTTTGCCACAACTCCCTGTCATTCTTTTTGGAGTAATGGGCTACCCAGGGCATGCTGTTAGCATGCTAAGACAGCTGTTGGCTAAAGCAATCACATGACCAGATCCCCCATAGGGAAATACACTCCATTTTTAGTGGAAGGAACTGTGAAATCACAGAGCAAAAGGCCCGGGTGCAGGGGAGGGTGAGGAATTTCTAACAATGATACAATCTACCATGTCTGAAAAAAGGAAAGTGATGAGGGGTGATGAAAGAATTCTCATGGAGAGTTTTCATTTTCCATGGCTGCATAAATAAATGAAAGGAAAGCAAAATATCAGTCTAAATCTGCTGGTCGAGGATTTTGGATCAGAGACATCAACTTTGACAAGACTAAAATTTGCACCATTTGGGGGAGGTTTTTGGCCAGCCAGACTTGCTCTGTAGTGACTTCTGGCCCCTTAGTTTACGCTGAGGCAAATGAGGAAGAGTGTTGGTAACAGTTCCATCATTTGTTTGTTTCTGTTCCTCTGCAAGGGACCTGTGTGTTGCTTCATATGGTCTTATAAGCAACAAGGACAATCTAGGAACCCTCAAGTGACTTTGTCACAAAGTAGCCAATCCAGGAAGGGCACCATATTCAGGTCTCCTCAGACTGAGAGGACTCACATACTGCCCCAGTTGGATTTCTTACCTTTTTGTTTTGAAACCAGGGGATAGAATTTTTCATGCTCCAAACACTGAAGGAAAAGCTCTGCAAACACCTGTGGACTGGTCATTTTCTCAAAAGGCATGTTTCCAAAACTGGGAATGTGATCATTCTGCACGGCTTGACGTGTAGCATTGGATTTGTCAAAATCCAGAGTGAAGTCTCATCATTCCTCACTGATGGGTATTGAACGAAAGTGACAGCTGAGGTATTGCCCACATCTCTGTGGGACGTCTGCCTGTCCGAGAAGGTGATGGAATCATGGTCACACCTGATGATGATAGGGCAGTGGAAATGGGCATAGGTCTGGATCATCCCTTTTCAAACTGCAGAAGCCCTGCGTGCTGTCATCTGCATGCCCCTCGCTTCATCTTTTCTGTGCCATCTCTCACGACACTGGCTCTTTAATTTCTTGCACAAGTCATGGCATTTTACTCTGTGGGCGAACCTTTTTCAGAGTCATACATTTCTATAAATTTAAAAATGAGTGCATTTTTGACTCGGATACAAGTAGTTCCTGGGCTGTAGAGTCTCTGCATGTTAACTGGAAAGGCCCTTAGTTGTGCTCAGTTCACAGCTGGACCGACCTCATGGCCTCTACAGTCCCCTTCTGCTCTGAGATCCTGTAATGTCCACTGTCTCCAGCAGCCCCCCAGACTGTCACCCTTCCTTTCCTACAGACCACACTGTGAGGGTGCTCTTTTTTTTTTTTTTCTGACCGGTAAGGGGATCACAACCCTTGGCTTGGTGTCGTCTGCACCACGGTCAGCCAGTGAGCGCCCCAGCCATCCCTACAGAGGATCCGAACCCACGGCCTAGGCGCTATCAGCACTGCAAGAGGGTGCTCTTTTTTTAAAAGTGAAGTGTATTTTTCATTCATTCCTCCAATCATGACTTGTAATCATTCATTTTCACACTTGCTTCTCAGTATTCAGGTGGGCTGTTTAGAGCTGCTGTTATAACCCAGGCATCCTCAAGCCTTTATATCAATTATAAATGTCATTAAACTCATGGAAAGTCTAACAAAGGAAAGGGGGTTTATATAGAGGAAAATGAAGGTGAAAAAAATTAGTCAATAATTAGAAAATGGACCCTCTTGGCTAATACACTTGCTAGCAAAGTCTTGTTATTAAAATTATCCACCATCAGCCCTCAAGTTGAGCCACTACGTTGATTCACTTGGAAATTTAAGAAAACAAAAAACAAAAAAAAATGTTAAGTAGGCCGTATTACGACAAAGCTACTGTTAGACTCCTATTTATCAGAATTGTCATATCAGTTTGCTGGCTCTAATTAAACTCACCATGCAGTAGAATTTAATGTGTAGTTATACCCTAGGAAGAAGTCCACAGGAAGTAAGATAAAGTAGACTCCATTTTACTTAGAAGGCAGATAATCAGGAAGCTAAACTTCTGTACTCTGTTTCTATGGAAGGGCAGACAGATATGAAAGAAATCAATGTTATTTATTTTTTAAATGACTACCAGAATATTTTATAGGATTAATATGGTATAATTTAGCTTAACTCATCCCAAGAAGTTATTTGTAATTTTCCACAGTAAGAATTGATGTTTAAAATAATTCAGTTTAATGATTTTGGGGGGGATACCGCTTAGTGAATTTTAGGCATCCTCTGTCTTTTGTAATCGGTATTGCATGTACAATAAATGTCTAGTTAATCAGAAAAGCACATTAACTGTAGCACCCCATTTCACTTAATTGTTCTTTTTTTTTTTTTTTTTTTTTTTGTCGTTTTTTCGTGACCGGCACTCAGCCAGTGAGTGCACCGGTCAGTCCTATATAGGATCCGAACCCACGGCGGGAGTGTCGCCGTGCTGCCAGCGCAGCACTCTACCAAGTGCACCACGGGCTCGGCCCACACTTAATTGTTCTTGATATACAACACACAAATGTGTATAGTTGGTTCTTAGAGCAAATAAGGAAAGTAGAGCCACTCAAAGGTTGTGTTCCCTTGGATGAGTCCCTTCTTTCTCTGAACCTCATCCTCTTATCTTTATAATGCTCTGCTTTTTGTTCATGAGACAGTGTGAGATCAAAATGAGATAAGATGCATGAAAGCTCACCACAAACCTCACAGAGCTAAACGTACTGTGGTAGTACCCTATTACGCTAATTCACCATGTTATCAACAGCAGACTGAGCGTGGGCTTGCTCTGTGCACACAGTGGGAGGGTCAGGGAGCTTGGGTGCTCGTTCTGGTGGCAGTGTCAACTAGCTGCATGAGCCTGGAGCCCTAGTTTTCTCTCTGGGTGTCAGGTTCCTCAGCAGTAAAAAGAACATGGGGCCAGGTGATCTCCAAGGGCCTTTCCAGCACTCATGTTCCATGCAGAGCTGTATAATCCATGATCCTTATCTTAGAAACTTCTAAAAATACAGACATTTTTCTCCTGCTGAAAGATCTGATTACGAAGTGGGGTCAGGATAGAATTATCTTTGAGGACACATTGATCATCTTCCCGGCTCAAGGCGCTGGAGCCCAGTAAACTGGTACAACTCTCCAGCCCTGTAAACTTGACTTCCTTTAGGTGCCCAGATTGCTTCTAGTTCCTGGTATCTGCTGCCATCTGCTGGTTAACTTCCATTAGAACAGCTAAAAACTAGGGAAGTGAAGGAACCACCTTGCATCTACTGTTGGGTGGTGGTTGTGGGGTGTGTGTGCTTATACCAGGGACAAGATATATGTATACTGTGGGCCATTGTGAAGGATATAACTGAAGTTGCTCAGCCTAGATATCCACCTCTGCTTTGAAAATTGCAAAGCACCCTGTTGGCTAAGGTTCTAATAATTCCTTTTTCTTCTGGGGTATGTTTCCTCTTCCAGCTCTCTGAGTCCTCCTCATCATGTTCCTCTATCCATTCCATGGACACAAATTCCTCAGGGATTTCGTCCTTAGTCAACCCCCTCTCCTCCCCTCCATCCTGCAACAACAACCCTAAAATCCACAAGCGCTCTGTCTCTGTGACGTCCATTACCTCGACAGTGCTGCCTCCTGTTTACAACCAACAGAACGAGGACACCTGCATCATCCGCATCAGCGTGGAGGACAATAACGGCAACATGTACAAGAGCATCATGGTGAGGAGCGCGTCCTGACCAGGGGGGCTTTCCATCCAGGCTGTCGACCTGTGCCTGTCAGCCACGTAGACTGACACCCTAGATGTGTACAGTAGTAGCATATATGTCTGTGCGTTTGCACAAAAGGAATGCGTGTAAATACCAAAATCTCCCTGGGTATACATTAATGATGTATTTATATACCAACAAACAGTGCATATAAGATATCATTTTTACATCTTAAAAATTGCTATAACATATTTATCCAGGTCAGTGTCACCCTTTTCGAAATTACCAATGTGGGTGACTGTATAAATGTAGTCCAGGGAAGATGCCCCTGCTCCGTGTCTTCTTGGGAGTCTTTCTGTGCAACTATATGTCTGGGTTTTTAATTGAATTTCCATGGATGCTAGCAGTGTGCTCGCTGATGGCACCTGTGTGCCGTTTAGTCACTTGGATCAGACCTAGGTTACAAAGTGGATGATCAAGTTGGAGATACGTGTACTGTTTGGGTCAGTAAGGAGTTACGCTTATAAATAAACGAGGCTGTCCTTTTCAAGCTTCTTGTAAAAACTGCATGTTTCTAAGGACAATCCCAAGGATGTTTTTAATAATAGCAGTCTTTTTGGAATGCATGCAGAGCCTCTCACGATAACCTTGAGTGTGTCAGGGCTGGTATGTTTATTATAAAAATAAACTCTAGTTTAGGCATACCATATATTTAAAATCAGATTCTCCTTTACAGCAAAATCCTACAGCTCATTGCCCATCTCTCCTTGTCTTCATGACGCCTCTTTGAGGGCACATCAAGTGCTCACAAGCTCGGGTCTGCATATGACGTGGTGGTATGGAGGCACCGTCTTTCAACATTCCGAAGAAAAGCTTGCTAAAGCAGTCATTGAATCAACAAAATATTTATTAAACATATTTTGTGTACTAGTCATTGGACCAGGCTTTGGGGATAGGGAGATGAATGAGACATTTCTGTGTCTGAGGAACTTATGATCAAAAAGGGAGGTCATCAAGCATTATTCAGAATGTGCTAAATGCTCTGATAGAGGCCGGACCAGATCGTTAAAGGCCTTATGTCCCACACAAAGGAGTTTGTGTTAATACTGCAGCAATAGGCTCTTACTGAAGGCTTTTAAGTAGTGACGGGATTTGTTTGCTGGAAAAGTGACTGGCATTGTGGAGACTTGTTGCTGAAGTGCAGGGGCTGGATTGGAGGAGTGGAAGCAAGTTTGGAAACTGCTGTCATATTCCGTGCAGGAGATGGGAAGGGCTTGCGTGGTGGTCGTGTGGCTGGAGGCCATCAGTATTTGTGAAAGCTTTTTGTGAGGTAGAATTGTAGAACCCATTCATTTAGTTATCAACCTCTTGGTTACTGTTACAGGAGATGAGGAATTGGGACGACTGGTCCAGGCCGCTTGGTGGTTGGTGGGTCTGTCAAGTGACATAGGAACTACTGGAGGGGGAGGTTTGGGGCATTTAATTTGGAGGTACCAGTAGGACATCCAGACGGTATTATCTAATAAAGGGTCAGAAACATGGGTTGGTTTGAGGCTGGTGCTGGGGTCAGATACTGGGAGCCATCCAGCCTTGTAGGGTTGACGTGGTCGTGCAGGACTGTAGGATGAGGCAGAACTCGGGTGGCAGTGAGGGACGGGCTAATCAAGGAGCAGTAGAGGTAGGAGAACCACAGGGAAGCCAAGGTCACCAGTGTTATTATTGGATTTCCAGCATGGTCTATTCACATGACTTCTCGTACATATGCTGATCAGAGAGAAGTTCTTTCTATGGAACTCTTAGGTGCCTCTGAATGACAGCACGGATTTGTACACCAAATGGTTATGCTTTGGGACATGCCTGGCCAGCGTGTGCTCTGCTCTGTCTGGGGAGGACTGAGTAGCTCAGGTATTTCACAAACCCCCACTTCCCTGAAGGGGTCTCAGACGGTGTGTGTTTTCTGAGTGCTGGGAGGGAGGCTAACAGATAATTCCTAGATTCCTCCTTCCTCAGTACATGGGCAGCCATTGTGTGAATCACGACTTCCGCCACCTCCTTCCTGTGGCCCTTTATATTGCACAGGGTGGTGCCACTCACCTTTCATAAAAATCCTCCTGGCCCCTCTCCCAGGCTTACTGTGGAGCGACGACACTCTGGTCTAGTGTCTCGTTCTCTTGTTAGGGCTTCTAATGAGAAACTTTCCTCCACAGTAATTCCCCTGTGAAATTTATTGTACTCTGTGCTCTTGACCAGAGGAGGGAAATCATTCAATCCAGGTTTGGCCTAGAGTAGCACTTCTCAAACGTTTTGGTCTCAGGACCCCTTCACACTCCAAAAGAGTGTTGAGTATTCCAAAGACCTTTAGGCTGTATAGGTTGTGACTATTGATATTTATCACATTAGATATTAAAACTGAGAAATTTTCAAAATATTTATTCATTCTTTTAAAATAATAATGAACACATTGCATGTTAATGTAAATTATATTTTTTAATGAAAAATATCAATTTTTTCCCAAAAATTACTGAATGAGAAGAGTAGCATTGTTTTATGTTTTTGCAAATATTCTGGAATATTTGTTTAGATATGTTGTTTTGGTTTAAGTATATAATGAACTACACAGACATGTAGAGTTTGAAAAGGGAAGAGTATTTTAATGCTTTTTTAAAGATAATTGTAGATATTCTTCATGGGTCAAGATTTTTAAAAATTAGTAACTTTTACTCCTTTATCAAGGACATTCTTAATAAACCTGGGCTTTCTTTTGTTTTTGTTTTTAACTGTGAGTACAGGATACTGAAGAAAACAATGACTTTCTAGTATGTGCTAAGGTGCTGGCAATTTCATCCACTATTGCTTTTGCATTAACAATGCAAATGTCAATACAAGCGAAAAGACAAACAACATCTTAGTATTATTATGGAAATAATTTTATTCTCATGGATCCCCTCAAAGATCTCAGGGACTCCAGGGGCCATAGACTGAGTATTTAGAGCTGCTTGCCTAGAGGACTTGATGTGCAGGAGCTACTAATGTCCTCTGAGTCCAGGTCCTTCCATAGAAAGTAGGAGAAACACCACTTTAACCCTTGTAAAGTCATCTCCTTGGCGTCCGTGAATAAATGTCTTTTACCACCATACCCATCACTATTTATAAATGTTATTTCTCTCCAATATGTCAATCAGAGTCTGCCTCCTGAGATATCTTAAATAGGGAATGCAGTGTTTATTGTCATAGGAAGGTATGTGAGGGCAACACCCAAACATCATTCAATACTGTGCCATTCAGTACAGTAGCCCCTAGCCACGTGTGGCGATTGAGCATTTGAAATAGTGGTAGTCCAAATTGAGACAGGCTGTGAGTGTAAAATATACACCAAATTTTGAAGACTTAGTACAAAAAGAGTAAAGTATCTCATTAACAATTTTTGTATTGGTTATATGCTTACATAATATTTTGGATGTGTTGGGTTAAATAAAACATAATATTAAAATTAATTTTACTTAAAAAACTTTCTAATGGTGGCTACTAAAAATTTTTAATTAGTTATGTGGCTCACATTATATATTAGACTGTACTGATTCAATATATCACCATGAGCTGTTAATATCAATTGTTATCATTAGTTCCCCTCAGTAGCTTTTATGGGTACAAAGTGATAAACACCCAAGGAAAGCCCTTGGCCAGCCCGTCTTCATTTGGACACACCGGGGGACGTTTTAAGGTAAAGAAAATGAGGGTAGCCTGGCTTTCTCTTTAAATAAGAGGTTTAAGTTTGAAAACTTAAACGCACTTTAGCCTAACATCCGTCCCCTGAATGACGTCCTTTCTCCTTCAGCTTTCCACTGCTAGTCCACTGTGACCCAGCTTTGGGAGTATTTCTTTTAGACTATCAAAAAAAGTATTTTCCTCCATTAGAAGTTGATGTACACCTGTTTTTCCCTTGTAAATGGATTTGCCAGATGTTTTGGTTATAGACAAAGGAACGAGGTCTTTGTTGCTTACAAGGACCCCATTGTGATGCTTGTTGTTTATTGAATCACAAATGCCAGCTGCTGTCCCCCTCCGATCCGAGGAAGGCGTCTAGGCACCACCATACTCAGACTCGCAGTGACAGTTTCTTGGAGGAAATCAGACTTCGTGTGTGTGTGTGTGTGTGTGTGTGTGTGTGTGTGTGTGTGTGTGTGTGTGTGTGTGTGTGTGTGTGTGTGTGTGTGTGTGTGTGTGTGTGTGTGTGTGTGTGTGTGTGTGTGTGTGTGGTGTGTGTGTGTGTGTGTGTGGTGTGTGTGTGTGTGTGTGTGTGTGTTCGTGTGTCTTGCTTTCTGCAGTCCTCTTACCTCCTGGTGAGAAGAGCTTTTATTTTTAAGTGAGAGTAATCTGAGTTTTCATTCACTTCTTTTAAATTTAAAGAATCACCCAGGGCATAGTACATAAGTCAGCCTGCTTTTCATGTTGCCCTGAGTACCCTCCAAATAGTTGGCTGTGGGCAGAGGTGAAAGGGAGAAAATCAGAACTGGGGAAGAGGGGAACCTTTACTTGTGCTTTTGAAACATTTAGAAGCTGATTTTATTGATGAGTAATTTACATGCAATTACATACACAGCTCTTAAGTGCTCACAGAACACTTAAGTTTCAATAACTATATTTATCCGTGTAACCACAAACCTTGGTAAAGAACATTAATCATCCCCCCCAATTCCCTGTGCCCCTTGCAGTTAATCCCCCAACCCTGACGTTAGTTTTCTAGTGCCACAGACTAGTGTTTCCTGGCTTTGAAAGAATAGACTCCAATAGTATGTAATCTTTGGTGACTGGTTTCTCTTACTTAACATGTTATTTTTGAGATTTATCCACATTGTTGCATGTGTCAGTTCTTCGTTCCTTTCAGTTGCTCAGTAGTGTTCTGTTGTGAATATGTTACTATTTCTTTATTCTCTGTCGGTGGAGATCCAGGTTGATTCCAGTTTGGCGCTATTCTGAGTATTTATGTACAAGTTCTTTTGTAGACATATGTTTTCATCCCTCTTGGTAAATGCCTAGAAATGGGATTGCTGGATCATAGGGTCACTTGTGCTTTTTGGAACGGTCAATGGGTAGAACTGTAGCTATTCCATCCCACAGGTGCTAACCAGTGCCCTAGCAGCAGTTCACCATCTGAGGATAATTCCGGCACAGGACTGATAACACTTTACAGTTTTCCTAACCCCCTCATATATATCCTTTCGTTGGAACCTCAACTGGTGTGGGGTGATAGGTGAGGCAGCTGTTCTCTCCCTTTTAATAGGGGAAGACACTGTGACTTGGAGAGATTAGGTGGTTTGCTCATCATCTTTTTGCTACGGGTGGAGCCAGGACTAGAACCCAGGAGTCCTGGCTCTCAGTTCCACTCTCATTCCACTAGTCCGTTCTTCCCGGACAGGCATGCATTCACAGACAGCAAGAAGAGGGTCAAGAAAACTGTCTCAGGAAACACGAAGCTAAATACTTTACAAATCCATGCATTGTCTTTGCAGTTGACCAGCCAGGATAAGACCCCTGCCGTGATCCAGAGAGCAATGCTGAAGCACAATCTGGACTCGGACCCCGCTGAGGAGTATGAGCTGGTGCAGGTCATCTCAGAGGACAAAGGTGGGCGTGTGTTCCTTCTCAAGACAGGTGGCTAGCAGCATGTCCATAATGCTCCCCAGTTTTAGAAAATAGATACAGTGCAAGGGCGAACAGCCATGCCGACGCCTCACTTGTAGTGTGTCTCAAGCTGCTCTCTATCCCCAGCTTGTGTTCTCCCTGCGCTTTTGCTGAGCATTCCTCCTGCCCCTTCTTCATACACTTCTCATCAGCACTTTTCTAGGAAGTCTCTCCCTGTGCCAGGAGTCAGTGGGGAGTCCATTGGACTTTGCAGATGGCCAGGTACCTCCTTTACCCAATAATGTGTTTCTCAGCTGTGTGTGACCCTGACATTTAGCAGTTCCTGTAATAATTTCTCATTGGTTCAGCTAATCATTTGTAAAAGACTTTATCTTTACTCATGATCAGTCTTCACGTGGCAAAAACTTCCAGTTTGAAGTTTCTTTGCCTCACATTTACTGAGGCAAAAAACTGTGATCTGTGAAATGCTTCAGTATATCCTGGGAACCCAGTATCTAAAGAAATCCCTTTTATGAAAGACTCTTTGGGTCTTTACCGTAACCTCAAGATATCTAGTTGCTAATTTGAATTGAGGTTACGTTTGCTGAGAAGAGACAGGTTGGTTGATAACTCCTTTCTACCCTGTCATGTCACATAGCAAGTGACTCAGTCAGAATAAATCTCTTCTCTAAGAGCAGAAGAAGCAGTATATATTGCGGACTGAGGTGATCCCTGTCTGCTGACAGACCCAACACTGACCGTTGCAAGTGACTGATGTAGGGCTCTGCTCACCAGGAAGCAGCACCCCCTACAGATGAAAAGAGGAATTACACAAATTGGAGGTAGGGGACCAACAGGTCACCCAGGACTGTGTTTTGGGTTTAGGGGAGAGTAGCTGAAATTAGAATAGTACTTTTGCCTAGAGATTAAAAGTTACAGCCTCTAGGAAATTCTTTTTCAACTTCCTCTTGGAAGTTTTTTCATTTATTTAGCTGAGCCCTAGGTTGAGGGACAAAACTTTCTCAGTTATAACCTTTTAATATAGTGACAGATAAAATTCTAAGCCTAAAAAATTGTCTCTTAAGTTTTACTATGTTGCCCACAACATGGTGCTAAAGTGAGGCCTGTGGGTCTGAAGACCCAGGAGTCTCATGATATAGCCTGGTCCCAGCTCTGCTCACCATCTGTGTGGTCTCAGACCAGCACATGACGTTCCCTGGCCATGGTCCTTAATTAGTTAAATGGAGACAGTCCGTCACAGGATGATTCTGAAGATAACAGGAAATAATGTACCCAAAAGTGCTTTGGGGAAATGCTAAGTGGTATATCACTGTGAGGAATATTATTACTGACCCGGAATGTGTGGGCAGGAGCATGGGGACACTTCGAGGGGGTTCTTCTTTCTGGAACACTTGTGCACATAATGTACCAGAGTCACTTAGAACCTGATTGCCTCAGTCTTACTGTAGGATCTAAGTGTCTAAAGTTACCTAAAGGATCACGTACTTAAATCAGTTCTGCCATCAGGTGCCTCTGTGGTTGGGTCCCCACCACACTGCCACAAGCTGGACTTGCACATTTTACCTCTTATTCTGTCTGTTTTTTTTGATCCCCGTTTCTCCTGAGTTCTAAATACTATATATCTTCTTTCAATAATAAAGTGAATGAAAATAACTTTGCTTTGATTAATTTTATATTACACTTGGAACAACCCTTGTTCAGAAGTTGCAGATAGCTAGTTGGGAATCATTGGAGTTGAAAATAGCTTAAATGTTAGCAGAGCTACACTGTCTTACACAGATGCTGCTTAATTTTGAAATTCAGGCTCTGGACAAAGCAGTGACTCAAATGGAATAAAATTCTGGTTTGACTTGGGATTACTTCAAAAAATATTCTGATATTCCAAGTAAAATGTTCTGGAAAACACTGTAGATTTTCCATTTTTTTATTTATCATTTGATTCTCTTGGTATTTGAGAAAAGGTACATGCCGGGGGCGGCGGGTGGGTGGGGGGAATGAACCACAGGAAGGAGACCTGGGTTCTGTTCCCAGTTCTGCTGTTCACTAGCTGTGATCTTGGAAATGTCCTTTATCTTCTCTTGGCCTATGATTCCCAGGGAAATTTTTTCTGGCTATAACATTCTGGATTTAAATATTTCATTCATGGGATGAGTTTCCAAAATCTTAATTTGCACTTAGTTTTTTAAAATTGGGATTAAGAAATTGTTGGGACCAACTTGGGGGGTGGTGGTGGTCACTCTCTGATTCAGGTCACAGTCCGGGGACAGAGGGCCGTTGTCCCAGCCTTGTGTTGGGGCAAGATTTACACCTGCCCCTGTTAATGCTGGACTGACCCCCACAAGATGACTACCTTTTCTTTCCTTAACTTTTTCAGAACTCGTGATCCCAGATTCAGCAAACGTCTTTTATGCCATGAACAGCCAGGTGAACTTTGACTTCATTTTACGCAAAAAGAACTCCATGGACGAGCAAGTGAAACTGCGCAGCCGCACCAGCCTGACATTGCCCAGGACAGCTAAACGGGGCTGCTGGAGCAACAGACACAGCAAAATCACCCTCTGAAGGAAGGGACCAGTGGCCCCTTGGCTGCCAAAGGCACAGTGGGGCTAAGAACAGGCCATGGTGATTGCAACTACCATCCAGTGTTAGAGGATCGTTGGCGAAGTCAGCAGATATTTATTGCATACCTGTGGTGTGCAAAGCTCTGTGATAGGCATTGTGGGGCAATTGGAAATGAATTAGACGTGAAAAGGATGAGCGATTCACTGATTCTCTTTGACCTATTTGAGACTGAAATGCAAATTTATCCACATTTATAAATATATATATGTACACATCTTTGGTAGGGATGTGTGTGTGTGTGTGTGTATAAGTATGCGAGGGACTTTATGGGATATTCTGGACTATGAAAATACAAATTTGCACAATAGCCTGGGAAGTTGAGGTCACTTTTTACAGGGAAATAGAAGGAACTGAGAACCTAGTCTCATACCTTCCAAGTAAATGGACTCAATCCTAAGAATACAGAGTGTCCTTTGTGCCAGTATTATAAGAAGCCCAAACTTTATTTTTATAAAGGGAGAGGATTACTTTCTCAATCAAGTGCCACCAGATAAAAACAACTGCAGAGGCTGGAACTGCCACAGGCTGAATGAAAGGCCACTTTTGCAAAGGGTTTGGATGAGTCAGTGGCCTTCAACCTCTGCCTGCATCTGCCGCTTTCTGCTACCTTAGGGAGGGCCAGGAGGAGCTTCGGAGGCCCATCTGTCCCACTGGCCTAGCCATCACGACACCTCTGGAGTCGATACAAGCCCGTCTCGATTTCTGGCAATCCCGTTGTGTTTCTGTTTTCTCCTCTAAAGAACATACCATAATCATTACTGCACAAATAGCTGTGTTCTTTGGTAACTTATTAGCCAGAAAAGAAAGTGCAAGAGAATGGTGTCTCACTTGGACTCTTACCTGTCTTGGAATGCCACTCCTTCATTGCCTTTTCTGATCGCCTTTTGCATGTAAAACTGTATGTCTGGAGTCTTTTGCCATCTGGATCCTAGAACCTCTATATTATACGTGCAATTTGTTCCTCAGGTGTAGAAATTTCTACTGCGGTTGACCCCATTTGATCATTTCTACTAACAGTGACTGCCCTGTTAGTAGCCCCCTGGAAGATGTCCCCTGCTGATATCAGCATCTGTTTTACTTGTTAACTTTTATAGCATTACTGTGCCTAGTCCTGGGGAAAGAAGAGGGGCTGCATATATTATCTAAATCATTTCTCAAAGAGGTGCATTCTTCCAGATGGAATCAGTGACTTTTCTTTCCATGTCCCTACATTTGCCATCACAGTGTCACTGTCGAGTGACATTTTTGTCTCTAGTAACACCATCACACTCTCCCTTCTAATTATGAGCTGTGCTAGGGTTAGAACTAAAAAGCCATATGTAGGATGTTGACATATGTAAGAAGCACTTTCAGGATGTTGTCCTTTTTAGGAAAAAAATTCTTAAAATACCAGTTTTAATTCCAAAAATAAAGAGAATGAACCCAGAATATGAAGTATAGATTGTAACATGGAGCTTTGACATCTAATCCTGTGGTAAAGCTCCCAAAGGTCACGTGGGATTTCTGTTATGTAAAATAGCCATATGAATTCTGCGAGAACCACCAGGGAAAGTTTAGAGATTTGTGGTAATGGACCAAAGAATAATCCAGGAAGTCCTCAGATTTCCTTTGGTCTTTCCAGGAGATCGGACTGTGCATTGTAAAGACTGACTGGGTTTCAACTAGTCAAAAGCACTTTCTTCTGTTTGTGAAGCTTGTCCAATTTGTGTTTTTGTGCCCAGAGGAGAGATGGCAAGGGCGGCAGTTGTCATGGAGATCGAAGTAAATGTAGCCTTAGCCTGATTTTCTTGGTGCGAAGGTCAAAAAAAAACACAGAACTATTGGCCTGGTTTATGGTGTGGCTACCAAAACATCCATGTTGTGCCCATGTGCTTGCCCTGTGTATTTATACTGTATATGTAGAGTCTAGATTTATATACTGCAATGTAAAAAATATATATATATATTTACCTTTTTTAAAGACAATGGAAATTCCAAGTAGATAAAACATAGCCTCATTTATTTAATGCCACTTTAAATGTCTTCTGTTTGTTTCCCGGCAGACAGCTTGGTCATGCTTTCAGCTGCTTGCATGCTTGTCTTTCTGCATCTCCATCATCTGTTTACCTTTTGGTTAAACTAATAAACTGGTTTGGGACTTGGTTGGCATGTGCTGCCGGACCCAAAGGGATTGTATCTGGAGTATTAATCAGGTGGGGTCTGGGTTCCAGAAATGTCAATAAGCTTTTTGGAAGCCCACTCTGGATCGGTTGGAGGGAGCAGAGGGAAAGCCAGTGGCGCAGTTCAGAGGGGATCCTCCCCACTGGCAAGTGTTATGAGCATTTGCGGGAAAGAACGATGTCCTTAGGAAACTGCTGTGAAAGATGATGCCTTGCTAGCTTGCCATTCTTAGGAGTCATGCAGTGAGGACTCTTTATAAAATCCAGCTGAGAGAATCCAAGTAGGACTTTGTCCCATTCTGTGATGGCTACCATTTGGATAGTTCTTCCCAAAAGGCATTCAGTCTGAGGCTGACTTCACTCAACAGACACATAGTATTGTCACTTATCATATTATTTCCAAAAACGTTCCCAGAGTTATTTTCCAATGGATTCCTAAATGTACCCAAATTGTCAAATTTTCTAGGTGCCCTTGTGGGATTTTATAGAAAGCCAAAGATATTATAATAGTAGGAATTGATAATATGGAGTGAGGCAGAAAAAAGGGATTTCTATCTCTGGCACTAGGTGACTGTTTTTTCAGGATCATTCCAGATAACTGGTTCCCTAGTTTTGTCACTTGTTTGCAGGAATGATGTCTTAGAATTTCCTTTTTTGGAATATTTTCAAATTCCTCCTGCAGCACAGGTCATTGGGAGGCCCACAGTATTGCTTATGTGCCCTGATTTCAGTGGTTCCCTGATGCCAAACCTCTTTTTCTATAGATGCCTACAATTCCACTATGAGAAGTTATTTTCACTGTGTTTTGCATTGCTGTTTCCCTTAGAATCTCTCTTAAAATGAAATACCTCTGGAAAGGATGTATTAGGCTCGGCTGGGCTAGGCTAGACTGAAATAACAATCCAAGAAATCTCAGTAACTGAAGACAGTTTTACTTTTTCATTCATGTGACAGTATAAGGCAAGTCAGGCAGCTCCGCTTAGTGGTCTTCTTCTAACAGGTTCAAGGATCTGGCAGTTTCCATCTGGCAACTCTGCTATTGTCACAGTGACGGTAAAGAGAGCATGAATAATTCATAACTGCTTTAGACCAAAGTGACACATCACTTTCCCTCCCAGTCCACGGGCCAGTCCATGGTCCCCATCCAAGTGCAGGGGAGGTGGGAAATGCAGGAGGTCACCTGGAGGAGTTGATGAGCACTACTGTCCCTGCCGCAGAGGGACACCATCTCTCCTAGGGTGCACAGCTTTGTTCATCTGTCCACCATCAGCAGATGTGGGGGAAGAGACAGGAGCAAGGACATGAGATGCAGTTGCTCAGAGAAAAGGAGAAGCTAAAGAAAGATGCTCAAAGGAGAAAATACCAGAAAGAGCAATTTAGAACTAGAACTAGAATTAGCCTCGATCTAGTCAATTTTTAGCATGCAGTCCACTTATGACCAATTTACATGCTTCTAATGTGGTCCTTGCTTTGATGAAACTAGGAGCTACTTTACAGATGTAGTAGTATGTCAATTAAAAAAAATCTAGGGGGCCGAGCCTGTGGTGCACTCAGGAGAGTGCGGCACTGGGAGCGCGGTGACGCTCCCGCCGCGGGTTCGGATCCTATATAGGAATGGCCGGTGCACTCACTGGTTGAGTGCCAGTCACGAAAAAGACAAAAAAAAAAAAAAAAAAAATCTAGGAAATTTAAAGTGTTTACACATAAACCACCAAATCAAATACAAGCCAGGCAATTTTAATTATTTTAGACTCAGAATTTGGAAACCATTCTTGGGTATGGTTTCTCAACCTCTCTACCCAGAAATGTGTGGAGGCAATTTGCTTATTTAATAGTTTGAGGAATCCAATGCAGGTAATCTTAAGAGTCTGAAGGCATATTCTAAATCATGTAGTCAGTGCCCTCATACTACAGATATGGGCCAAGGCCCAGCACAGTTAAGTTGCCCCAGGTTGGGGCAGGGCTCTGAGTTATCCAACCCCGCTCTGCATGTCACACTGGGATGGGTGCTGAATTGATCGAGGTGGCTTTCCCAACAGACCCTCCTCCACAGCTTCGTGGAGCTGGAGAGAAGCCCTGGGATCTGTCGGCTCCATCCCCAGCCTTCCCATCACGTGAATTCACACAGGCTGTCTTGGTCAGGTGGACATCTGGTTGGTTCTTCAAAGTCTCCAAGAAACATTCTGCTGCTGGGCAGAGCAGTGCTACCTATTATCCTGAGCATTATTTCTATCTCACAGATGAGGAAGCAGGGCCATGACAATTAGGATTATTGTGCGTTAGCTCCCCAGCTGGGACTTGGAGCCATTCCTGATTATGGACTCGGCCATCCCACAGGGGTGGTGCAGGGGACAACCTCCTAGCAAAAGCACTGACTGAATAAGGGTTAACACAGGAGGAGATGTGATGGGGGCTCAGGTGCCATCAGGACAGCCAGCTCTAGGACCTCCTGGCTCCGCCTCTTTGCAAGTCAGCAGAATCCAAGGGCTTTATCACTAAGCTTCTAATAAATCATTTTTATTCCCACTATTGTTTAATAACAAAGCAACATTTTGTGCTACAGTTCCAATTTCTTACATGAGAAGAAAAAGATGTACTAGTATGACTTTTAAAAAAAGACAACAGGGTCGTGGCGCACTTGGGAGAGTTCGGCGCTGGGAGCACAGCAGCTCTCCCGCCGCGGGTTCGGATCCTATATAAGGATGGCCGGTGCGCTCACTGGCTGAGCGCGGTGTGGCCGGCCAGTCACAAAAAAGACAAAAAAAAAAAAGGACAGTGAATAATTTAAACTTTCTGAATTGCTCCTGCCATTAAAAAAACCCCCAACAAAATAACAGGTTTGAAATGGGAGAAGCATTCTAAACAAGACTGTTAGCTTGCCCATAAACAGCTATTTCTTTATCCTTGTTTATGCAATGCCTAACATCCAAGCCTCCAGCAAAATGTTATCTGAAGATTTACAGTATGAGCTAAATCATCAATATATGAGATTTCACAGTTGAAGTAGACACGGGGTGGAGCCACAAGCTCCTTTATATATAAGGCTGCGTGTGCGTGTGCGTGTGTGTGTGTGTGTGAGAGAGAGAGAGAGAGAGAGAGAGAGAGAGATTGAGATGGAAACATTAGATGTTAGTAAGAAAACAAGAATCAAGACAGATTATCCACTGTAGCTTTGAAGTGGATGCACTTGCAGTTTGGGGCGGGTGGGATCTGACTGCCCAGGTCTGACTGCCAGGCCACTTACTACCCGAGGCAAGTTACATTACCTAACTATAGCCTTATTGAAAAGTAGGGATTAATAATAGTTCCTACCTCTTGAGTTTCATGGAGTAGTAAATTACACAGCACTTGCAGGGGAAGCACTTTTCACTTTGGTGCCTAATATAAGAGTTAGCTGCTCTTATTCCTGGGAAGCTTCTGGAGTACGGGAAGTTATGTCTTCAGGGAAGTCCTCCAGCCTCCTTCCTGACTGAGCCAAACGGTCCAGATGTGAGATTCTGAGAGGGGAACTCCAAAGCTTGGAACAGCACCCTGGGAAAATCTCAGCCAGCTGTTGCTATGGGGAAATAATGACTCGTGGAGTTTCAGGACATCCAGGGTTTTTGCAGTTTGTTTATTCCACAGTCACGGCACAAAGAGGCTCATGGAGGCAGGACCGTGGGCCCTGCACAGCCTCGCTGGCCAGCCTTTTCCAGAAGAGGCTGCTGATGTGGAGCACCCTGAGCAGGAGCATGCCTCTCAGAGACGAAGAGATTTGTCCCCACACAGAGCTGCCAGTGACTCCCAGGAGGGCTCCCAGCAGGGCACCCACCTTCTCAGGTCCCCTCTGTGGCCAGGGAGGGACACGGTCTCTTATCAGAAGCCCAGCTCCTTGCTCCGGATCCTCCCCTCTCCATGTCCATCCAGGCCCTGCATCTCTCCAGCAGGAAGGGGTGCTTGGTTCCAAAGGCCCTGTCCAGGACCAATTCAGATGGGTGACTTTGAGTTGTTGCTGCTCCACAGGCTTTGGGGGCACTGTATATCCCATCTGTCCCTTTGCAGGCTGCTCAGCTCAACACCACCTCAATCTCTCCCATTTTTGCAGGTTAACAGGATAAAATTGTCTCTTTAAGGACCGGACTGTCACCACTTCCATTTTAAGCCTCCTTCCTGCCACCATTTCCCCCTGGTTCCCGCTCTGTTCTGGCCTGTGCACTGGTATCATTGTCTGCAACAGGCCTGAATTTGTCTCCTGGCTTGCACTTCCCACTGGAACTCGGCTCTGGACAGCAGCGCTCTGCTCTGTGTGCCGCTCTAGAAGCTGCCTCTCTCCCACCCCTCGCATTCTCAAAGGACTGCATGTACCACTCTGTCCCCGGGCACTCAGCTCTGTGCACAGTGTCCTCCTCTGTGCCCAGCCTGAACAACAATATCCTCCACTCCAAGTCTTCACAATTCATGCTGGCTTTTTAAAAAAGCAGTTAAAACCCTTTAGCCCACACCGTCAGCACTTGGACAACTCAACTCTTGTCTGGGGGTCTGCTCCAAACTTTTAATTTCCTTTTGGGAGAGGATACTTTGTCACTGATTATTTTCTAAGCTTCTCTGAAGAACAGAGGGCTACTCACGCCACCCTGAAAGTCAAATTCCCCTTCGAGCAAGAACCCAGACTTCGGCCTGGTGGTGTCTAGCAGGGGAAATGCCCAGAGGACCCATGGAGGCTGTGAAGCAGGTGCCCTGCAGGCCCTGGAATTGCTCACACAAGGCAATTTTATTAAAGTGTCCATTCCAGATGAGCCGAACTGAAGAAACTACAGGGAGTGGCATGAAAATAAACCGAGTAAATGAAAAATAAGGAGAAACCAACCCTCGGAGACGATTCTTCACTCTTTCCACCCCTTTCGAGGGCAGACGGGAGGATGGCTTTGAGCTGGGAGTGACACAGCTGGTGTCCCAGGAACAGACCAAGCAAAGGTCATCTGAGTATTAACACATCTAGGGGTGGAAGAAAAAAAAAAAAAAAAAAGGCCATTTGAGGTAATTCACAGAGCAGAAAGGAGGCCATTCTCCTGCCCAACAACAAACGGTAATAGAGCCATTCCACCATTTGCCTCGGAATCCCATTCTGTGTCCAATAATTTTGTCGATAAACTCTTCCTAAATTCCTCTTGTTCTGTCCTTGTGATAGGAGGAGGCATCATTTTCTACGTACTCTTTTGTATCATAGTGTACTAAAGCCCACCATCATTACGTCTCTCCTCCAAGCAAGCAAAGAGAAAAACCTGGTGAGATTCCCGGTCCTGCTTCAGCCCTGCACTGACTTAGGGCCTCAGGCAGCCTCCACCCTCTGCCCTGTCTAATGAGGACGCGTCTGGGGACAGCAGGTGCTCCCTGGGATAGTAAACATCACCACACAACGTAATATGAGAGCAGTGATTCTTCCCAAGGCTGCCTGCTCTTAGTTTTCTGAACGTATCACCCAGTCCATGCCAGTTTCTTCTCAAATGAGTAGCCTCGTTTTAACTTTTCTGTGTCCTTAATTAACTCCTAGGGAATTCATTTCGTATCAGTCATGGAGATCACCTCTGGGTCTTTTTTTTCGCCCTCCGTGTAGTTGGAGGGAATGTCTTAAAAACATATTGTGGGAGGTCGCCTGGGAAGACTCATTGTTTCACAGTTACTAGTTGGAGGGATTTGTTCCAACCATAAGTCAAAAACCGTAAGATTCCCAAGTTTGTAGCTGAATGGGAACGTTCCTTGTTTTAGACACCAATATTTTACCAGAAAACTCTCCATCATCTAGCAGGAAAGTAGCCAAACCTAGAATTCTCCCAGAAACCGTGGCCTTTGCATTTATGACAAGACAGCCTAGAGAGGGAAGGGAGCCAACTCCCCTCTCCATCGTTACTGTCTTGTCTCTTGTCGTCAACCACAACACACATCTCACTCTCCCGTCATGCTGAGTTCCCCATCACTCTCAGATGGATCTTTCCACAGTCGTCCTTCCCACTGCCCAGAACACATCCCCACCCACCACGCACAACTTTCCTCTCTCTTCTCAACTCCCGTTCGTCCTCGAGATACCAACACAAATGTCACCTCCCCAGCAAACCTGGCCCAATGGTCTTTCTCAGCAGAATCAGGTTCTCTGGGGTCCTACAGGTCATATTGTTCCAGTCTCTGAAAGAAAGCCACCCTGTTTGGCAGCTACCTGCCTACATGGCTCTTTCACCAGACCATGGATCCCACAGCAGTGGGGACCTTACCTAGTCCTCTGAGTGTCTCAGTGCCCAGCACAAGGCCTGAACCAAGACAGTGCTCACAACATGGTTTGTTGATATTCGAGAGAAGCTTGATCCAAAATTCAAGAGGTCACTGAGGCCAACATGACTTCTCTTTTTTTGTTGCGTTCCCCAGGAAAAGGATCTTTGGCCTTGGACCATCATCTCAGTATCTTTTGATGAAAGGATAGTCGGACCTATAGCACAAAATGTAAGATGAACAACTCCCTCAGCATCTTCCCCCTGGGGACAACTCTGTCGTTCTGTACCCTAGAATCCTTTTCAACTTACTCACTAGTACCCATCACTCTAAAATAATCCTTACTGCACAGGAAGGGCAGTAACCACCCTCCCTCACTTGCCAGGAGGATCACATAGCAGTGACGGTCATCTTTGGCCTTTGACATCCTTGGTCCAGTGCAGACCTGGAAATCCTAGCAGTGCAGGGCATTGATCGGTGTTTGAGGAACCAATGAACAATCACAGCTTTGAGCTAAGTATTTTTTTAAAATTTTTTTATTTTTCACAAAGAGCTTCAGAATGTAAGCAACTAATCACTTCCCCACCCCAAAAGAGCACAGCAAGACAGACAATGTAGGGTATTGGGACATCAGCTCTTTCTTGTTTTCCAGAGTTCCTACAGCAGGCCTGAGTGAACCCAAAGCAAGGCCCGTGTGGTATGTCTTCTGCAAACTGCAGGTGCTCAGTCCACACAGCAGCACCAGCACTGCTAAAGTTTGGGGTATCTGTCCAGAATATCCCACCTTGGATCTCAAGAGGAATCCAGACGGGGTTTATTCTCCAGAGGCGGAGAGCAGGCACCAGGGCCAGAGGTGAAGGCCTCTGTACTGAAGGCCTCATGTGACACCACAAAGGTCAAATGTCTTGGCATAAGACTAGAAAGGAAGCAGGATGAATGATGAGGTTAAGGAACCTCTGGATTGCTGAAGAGATGGCTTTTTGAAAGAAGTGCTAGATCTGCAGCTCACAATGTTCACAAGAAAAGAACGTTGCTTGGGATTCCAGACCTGAGCAGGGAGAAGCAAAAGCTGGGCTAACAGAGCCAGAACATCATTCACAGTAGAACAATCCTGATCGAAAATTCTAGTATTTAAGTCCAATGTCTTTTAAGAGTGAGAATTCTTAAACCCGTCAGACCAGCTGACAGGGAAAAGGAAAAAAAAATTTTCTTTATTAAAGAAAACAACACAAAAATCAACTCAATCTTTCTCCACTCCTAGCATCCACAGACACCTCCCACCCCATTAAAAAAATTATTACAGACAGACATGCACACTTGCACACACTCAAATATGCAAACAAAATACCAAAAACCCAAGGAAATCTTATGAATGACCTAAGGATTTTTCACCAGCTTCCCAGATGCCCTTTCTTTTTTTCTAGAAGGCAAGAGTCAAGCTCGGACAGCTATGTCTAAGCAGTAAAAATTGGAGTCGGACGAAACCCCTTTCCTCAGCCTGCTGGCTTATTAGTCAGTGTAGAAGACTTTCAGCAACGTCAGGGAGGGAGGCCGAGGCTGGTGTCCTGCGGAAGGCAAGCTGCAGTGTCATCCTGAGACCGGGCGGCCTTCCCCCAGGCAGCACTAAGCCTGTACACACAGCAGCCCCACCCATGGGCTCTGCTCCCAAGGGCCCCCACCCATGAATGCGAAGCTCGGGTTGTTGGGCCAGCAGAGCCTCCACCACATGGCTGCCGAGGTGCACAAACACTGAGAGAGAAGGATGCGTGCACGGGACGCCTCGGGGTGGGGTGGGGGGTATTTCTGGAAGCAAAATTTTACGCTTGAGTCCAACTCTGCATTTTATGTAAAATCAATCTATGCAGAAAGCAGAAAGGAGTTTTAGGGGACATCTTTGGAGAAAGGGTGTCTGCCCAGGATTCTGAGAGCTTCCCTGGTTATTGGCCTAAATAGGTTGACTTGCCCGTTGTTTTTGACCGAGGTCTCTCACCTTAGATGGAGAATCATTTCTTTCCAAATGGTCAGAATCGCCCATCAACAGGACTCCCTGCAAGAGTCAGGCTGGGAAATTCAGGAAAATCAGATCGTTGAACCAACGTGTCCACACTGACCCCTCCCCATGGGGCACCGAAAGCTCGCAACCTCTGTTTCTCTGCCTTATCCTGCAGGCAATATTTCCCCCACATTTTGTAAAATAAATAATTCAAAATATAATGAAAAACCCAGGCAAGGACAGGTGCTGGCTTGCAGATGTGCTCTGTCTGTTATCAGTGACTCATAAAACTCACATCTGCGGGTCGTTCCCAGGCTAAGGGGCGCAGCAGAGAGTGTGGAATGCTGAAGCAGCAACCCGGGCAGAGACACGCCCGCACCCACCCCGATTATTACGTTTGTCTTTATAAATAGAGCGTCCTGACTCCAGTGGCCACCATAAGAAAAGGCCAACGGTTGAGTTCTCTTTTCCTCAAATATCTACACAAATCCTCAAAAATCTACCAAATTATATCCACTGGCAAACCGGACACTTCTTTATGAGCTCTCCAATTGCCATGATGGTCAAGGGCCAAGTCTCAGCCAGACCCAAATACCCACCCCTATTAAACAATCCACTTTGCATTAAGGCTTATGACAGAATTCCTTTAAATAAAAAGCCCAATTAATATGATATTCCAAGGTCACATCTGTCACATAAAATGGACCAACTAAGACCAATAAATGTGGGCCGGTTGGCTTGGCTGTCTTGACTCCCCAGTTACCAATGTGACAGCTTGGTGATCACCTTCTGCTGGACAAGACTCTGAGCCACGTATGTGGCTTTTGTATGAGGCAGTATCACATGAAAACTGAAGACCTGGGTGTCCCATAAAGCTTATCTTTTAGCCATCTTAGGAAATTTGGGTTTAAATTCCCTATTCCCCTCCATCGTCAAAAATATATTAATTTTGATCAATCACATCAGACCACTTTGGTTAGATGACTGTGACCACTGGGGGAAAAAACAACTGGAGCAAACAGATGAGTAGCCCTTTAGAAAAACCAAAGGATGATGAACCGGTGTGGGTCACACTTCCCGGAAGCCTTTACAGCTCATCCCTCGAAGGCACAGTGTCCAGGGAGGTTGGCGGCGGCAGTGCCTCTGTGTTCTTGGCATTGCTGTGAATGTGACCTTGCTTCCGGGACTTCCAGGAATGTGTCCTGTCCCAGTCGGTGGCCACTGTCTCATTGTCCCAGATGGTCGAGGTTTCTGTGTCACTCAGATACCCCGGCTGGCCTGTGTAGTGTGTGGGGTAGATGAGCAAGGGTTCTGCAGAGAAGGCCTTCAAGTCCCTGGATTCATAATGCTCCTTGTACTCGGCTCTAAAAACGAGAGATGCATGGGCATGTGAGAGGGCAGAAGCTCACAGGATGGGAACAAAGGGTGGGGGAGAGCTGCTTGTTCTCTCTCAAAAAGTGTTCTTTGTGCAAAACTTTAGTCTACAAACACAGTAAAGCTTCTTTAAAAGCTTTCAGAAGACTTATGCAAATAAGCCAAAAGGTCATAATAGTTTTGTTGTACTTGGATAGACTAGTTAAAGGATGAATTTCAGGTCTTACTCTACAAGTTAAAAATTAAGCTCTATTGGACCATAACGATAACTAAGCGTGATCATTTTACCAAAAAATGCCCTGTTCCTGGATTACTAGATTAGACACCTGAGACCTGGACAGCAGCGATGGGAAGTGAGGCTTGGAGGCATTCCACCTCTGCTTTGCATTCTGGCTCCAGCAGACGTAAAGTAGGGGGATAACTGGCCTCCCTCCCACGGCTCCTGTGCAGATTATATGAGGTGACACTGTGTGGCTCCTAGGTCCATGAATACATCATAAGTATTAATTTCCCTTCTCTTTAGGGGATAATGGTTTGACCTCCATGTCTCTGCAGGGACACAGAGATAAAGTCAGTCTCTCGTATGTTGTATAAAAGAGGGTGAGAAGCTCCTTGTTAACTAAGGCCAGGAAAAAGGAAACGAACAGGATACAGCATGCAAAATGTCAATACCTAAAACGAAGATCATCTAGTGAGGAGATCACCCAGCAACGGAGAGAAGGAGCTGAGGTTAGAACCCGGTCTCCTACTGCATTCATGGGCTTAGAAGTCACTGACTGAGTAGCTATGATGTGTAGCATTTGGACTAGGCTCTAAGGACACAGAGATGTATGATTATTCCCGCCTCAAGGGGTTCATAGTGTACTGGGGAGACCAATGGACAAACCATCAATGACCACACCTGAGCATCACACTGCCTTCTTCTATGGATGCCCTGCTCAGGTGACACCTCCATGTCCCCTGGACCACTCACACATCTCTGTGATCACAGGTATCACAATATGTCACAGTGATTTGTACATGAGTCTGGGGTTTCAACCAAATTGTGAACTCTGCAAGGATGGGTCCCACTGCCTAGCCAACAGTACACACAAGGAACTGAGTCAGGTGAATGGAAAATTTGGGGGTGTTTAGGAAGATAACCTTCACCTTGAGGCGTATGAGGTTATAGAAGCAAGAAAAGCAAGGACAGGGGAAGGGCCACACAGATTACACTCAGTTAAACCATACACTGGGTGTTACAAAGAAGCCCTGGGAAAGGCACTCACCACCTCTGCCTCATCTTCCCCATCTGTAAAAGGGGATAACCACTTGAGTTAGCCTCTCTCAGTCAGGATTTCAGAAAGATCATTTAGGAAAGCAGTACAACTTTAGAAAATGTTAAGTCCTACCCAGAAACTGAACAGTATAATTCATGAACAGGCTGTGTGCAATGGGCAGATGTTCAGGGAGACTCACACAGGATGCTTGTTGTACATGATTGGCAGAAACTCGTCCACTGGCAGCATCTTCCCAAAAGGATTGGCTCCAACCAGCTTCTGTGCTCCTTCCAGAGAGATGACGTAGCCTAGGGTCCAGTAGGAGTAGTCAGCTTCAACCAGATTTAGCACATTGGGTACCGCCTTCTCTGGCTCTTTTACTTGCATCCTCTTCCTACCAATATAACTAAAAGGAAGCAGGCAGAGGACAGAGATTCCAACTTGAGTATTAGGCATAGATAAGGACGCAGTGCAGCTTAGGTTTATGCAGACACCTTTGAAAGCTTGCATCTTATGTTTAATGTATCACATCACAAAATGCATCTCATCAACAACCATGACTGCCATCTGCCATCAATGGTGCCATTTCCTTGGCTCCATGTATCAGGACCCCAACTATTCCTGCCTAGTGGACTGTGTTCAAGCCAGAAAGTTAAAACGAATAGAGAGATGAAAAGATCTTTCAGATCATTTCCCAAAGATGGGTTGGGATATCTAGCTGTATACACAGAGGTTAGAAAGGGTCCCAAAAGGCCAGATGTGAGAATTTGGAGGCGGTTGTCTTCAACTCCCCAGAGTTCCAGCCTCGCATGCTTTTTGCATAGCTCTCCAAATGCTGGTGGTAAACACGGGACAGAAAAGCTGCAGGAAAGAAACAGTCTGCAGTAAAGGACCTACGAATTCAAGAGCAGCCCCTAGGGTTTCATTCTGGGGAGTGTGAATGACAACGCCCAAAAGGCTTTCTCCCCTCACACCCATCTAGCTGCCCCTGCTTCCTCCTGGGCACTCTGCTCTGAGTGCCCTCCTGCAGCACAGGTGCACCTTCTGCCCTGCCCGCCTTCCTACTCCACTCACGGATCTGTGATCTGTTACTGTTGTCTGGTACCTGTTTGATTTTGGCTTGATGCGAGCAAGTTGAGGAGTTGCTGATACTGCCTGCTAGGTAAAGCAGTACTTCTCTCTTTTGCCCTGAAACTGTCTTTTTCAACATTCAAGGGATTCTCCTTTGTCAAAGCATCTCAGCATTCAACCTTCAGTTCTTCTGAGGATGTCAAACATGTATCCTCTCCGTCACCTCTTTTTCAGACTAACGAGTCTAAATTTCTCTAGTATGAAATGTGGCTCAAGTGATTGAGCAACTGAGTTTGAGCTCACCTTTACTTTAATTAACTTAAATTTAAATGTAAAAGTTGAAGCCGTGTAAAATATGCTTTTCCATGAAACCAGTTTATTGTTTTGGTAGGTCTACAGTTTAACAGTGGAAAAATTAGCTTCTTTTTTTTTTTTTTACACATTTAGTTTTATTGTAACAAAGCAACTTGTACACTTTTAACGTTTAAAACTGAGCATCATCTTTTCCTTTCCAGTGAAACAAAAAGAAAATTTAAAAATAAACAGAACAAAATTACAATAGAGAATGTCAATTCCAAATAAGATCCTACAGGTTCTGCTGATTCTCCCATTGAGTGGAAGGGCTCAAGTCATCATTAGGAGAGAATTTTATTTTAAAAGTGTCATCTTAAGCTGCAAGGATGTCCGTTAAACATCACAATTAAACATGCCAAAGGAGAAGCCATGTTGTCAAAATGCCCACTTAACCCACCCAAACATCTCAAACCCACCCTTTGCTGACCCCATTCTTAAAATTAAAAAAAAATTTTTTTTTGTTTGTTTTTTTAAACAAGAGAAAGTAGACAGATACATGGTGGTAAATGCTAACTGTCCATATTCACATAGAGACACAGTGTAATCTCTGAGCCCAATATACAGAGAAAGGAGGAAAAAAGCTAGAGTTCTATGCACTACTACACAGGGGCCTAGCACCCTCCAGCTTCCAGCAGAGCGAAGGGAGCAGAAGGTTTTTCTTTTTTCCCACAGAGCACGGTGGTGGTGATTCCATACAGTTTTTGTGGAGACAGGAAGGGATAAAAATGAATTTGGAACATAAAGGGGTAGAGATTCTTTTCCCATTGTATTCTGCTCAAGGCATTTCCCCCCAGCAAGTTGAGAACCATGGTGTAGAGAAAAGAGACCTCAAGAACAGGGCGACTGAGCACAAGAGGGGGGAAAAATGGGGGGGGGGGGAAGGGACTGCAACTTCCTCCCAGAGACTGGAGAAAATTAAAAAAAAAAAAAAAAAAAAAAGGAAGGTTGGAATCCATCAGTGTTCTATTAGTCATCTTGTCCTTCATCCTCCTCTCCTTCCTCCCCTTCATCATCATCTTCATCTTCTTCACCTTCATCCTCATCCCCTTCTTCATCAATATCTTCCAATCCTTCTTCTTCTTCATCATCATCATCATCATCTTCTTCTCCTTCCCCTTCTTCATCATCCATATCAGGAACCAAGTAGTACTGTAACGGATCTGGCCAAATATCATCTTTGATGACTTCTCCCAACTCATCTGCACCTGCATCAGAATGGTCAGTCAACCAGGCAAAGAAGCTCTCCGGTTCCTCAGGCTGCCTCTTCCTGCTGGCTTTATTCTGTGTTTGACTTGAACGTTTCGTCAAATCCTTTCCAGATTTCCATTTGATTTCAGTGGACTTTGAAGATGGATCACCACTCTCATTCAGATGAAATTCTTTGGAAAGAACTTGATTTTCGAAATAAGGATTTTCATCAAAAATAAAAATCTATTCTGTAACCTGATTTAATATCTTCAAATTCTGTCACTTCAACTCTGGTCAAATAATGCAGCGCCTCTTCATCTTCCTCCCCAAGCAGTGCAGACACTTGCGGATGGTTGACGAATGTTGTTACCCCCAAATTTGGGATTTTGGCGATCCATTCTGACCTCTTCTGAAAAAATGGTTGGCGGAGTTTATTATATTTCTGTTCTGCTTTCAAGATCTCCTCACTGGCTTGTTCATTAAGTCTGTCTATTTCATTTTGTACTTCATCAATATGTTCAATTGCTTCTTGCTGTTCTTTTCCTGAGGTCTCGTCGGCCCCGTCGTGGTTGGAGTTGAGTTCCTTTTTACTGACTTTGGCCGCCGGCGCCGACCTGGTGCTGTGCCGCGGTCGGGAGGGGGGAGCGGGGAGGGGGAGAGCGGGGAAGGCGAAGGGGGCGGGCAGGCGGCCTCCCCTCCCGCCACACGCGCGGGCGCTCGTCGGTCCGGCCGCCTCCTCCCGGCGCTCGCTCGCGGCCTGACGACGAGGGCGGGGCTGGGGCGGCGCGCCGGGCCCCGGCCAGGGCTCCTGCTTACGGAGGGGGGGGGGAGGCGGCGGAGGGGGGGGGAGGCGGCGGAGGGGGGGGAGGCGGCGGAGGGGGGGGAGGCGGCGGGCGGCGGCGGCGGCGGGGGGGGGGGGCGGCGGCGGCGGGCGGCGGCGGCTCGGCTCCCTCACTGGCGCTCCGCTCTCTGCGATCCAGCTCGCTGCTCGCTCTCCCCAGCCGCCTCCTCCTCCACCTCCTCCTTCTCACCGAAAAATTAGCTTCTTAATTGAGATGGGTTTTTTAAAAAAATTTTATTTGACTTCTCAAAATACATTGTGCTTGATTTTCACGCCCCTTTACCCGTCCCTCCCCCTGCCCCCCGAGATGTGTTCTAAGTGTAAAATACACACAGGATTTTGAAGACTTAGTACAAAAAAATGTAAATGATCTCATTAATGGTTTTTAAATATTAATTACATGCTAAAATAATAATATTTGGATATGTTGGGTTAAATAAAATGTATTATTAAAACTAATTTCACCTAATTTATTTTTACCCTTTTAATGTGATTACTAGAAAATTTAATATGACATATGGGTTTGAACAGCACTCCGTAGATGATTCCAATGACTTGTTCTATTCTTCCCATTTACTATTTCCTTTTTATGGAAAAATTTCATGTAGCAATGATGGACAGCTAATTAGCTTTCATGTTTTGGGCTTAAGTAGCATTTGTTTTTTCTTCATTTTAGAAAATGAGAGGTAAAATTTGAAACTGCTATAGTTCTTTAAGATTATATAATATTTTAAAATGGAATATTTTTACTATACCAATCTGTGAAATTTAAAAAACATTATTTTCCTGTATCCGTATCAGGACAACTGTCCTTGGATCTATCGGTACTTTGTCCTGAGAAATGCGCCAACCGGGCCACATGGGGACAGGGATGTATCCCGGTTCTAAGCCTTAGGCTCCCTGAGTTGCATCTTCTGTGATTATGAGGCTTAAGTGAAAGTTGTCTTTACACATGTCACATGGGCATAAAGTAACTGCCATGTTCCATGCCCATGAGAACTAAACCACAGGCTACAGAGCCATAGATTTAGAAAGGCTGAAGTGCAGAGACTTCTGGAGGATATATGAAAAAACTGTGATCTCAAGGGACGGTGCAGAAGACCAGATCTAATCACATGACTAACGTCTGACAGGGAGCAGGTCTCTTTTTACTATATGGTAATGATTTCTGGGTCTATTTTCCATTCGTTAGTTGAGCCATCACAGGTTTCTTCTGAGCTAAGAATGGTCCATTTTCTGAGGGAACAAGTATTCCACCTGGACCCGTGGTTAAGTTTCCCTCGAGGATGAGAGGAGTAAGGATGGCTCCTCTGCTGCAGCTGCTGGAAAGGGATAGGCTCTAATTTGGTGAAATTGCCTTTGATACACAGCTGGAGAGTGAACTAATGCCTGTGAACTTTCTGCCTCAATGGAGGGAAGTAGAAAGTGTTATTTTGCTTTAAAAAGAAAATGAAAGGGAGAGAGAGAGAAAGAGAGGGAGAGAAAGAAAGAGAGGAAAAAGAAGAGGAGGAGGAGGAGGAGAGGAAGGAAGAATGGACGGAAGGAAGAAAGGAAAATGGGAGCCATTCAATTCCCAGCAGCAGCAGACAAGGAGCATTAACTAAACGCCAGCTCAGAGCCAGCACTCACTCGGTAAGCCTGGTTTTCCTGCGTCAGCTTCAGACCCTTCCCCCAAACCAGCTGTCGGTGTTCTCCCTGTTCGTGCAATGTCATTTCCCAACAGAGGAGCTCCCCAGGTGACCCTCCAACCTCCCATGCCAGCAGCGGCTGCAGAGGCAACCTGCTCTCCTGGGAGCTGAGGCTCAGGTATGATGCAGGACTCTTGCCCTTGTGAATGCTTCCTCTCCCCTCTTCACACCCCCTCCATGTGCCACGTTGCTTCGTGGGTGGGATTTCTAAGCCCTGGTCTGAGGCAGACTCCAGGTCTCACAAAGAATCTCCCGTAGTTTCTCACTCTCAAGAGTAGATGGATGCACAAACCAGTGGCTAACCTCTAACCACTCGTTTCTGGGAACATTTACAGAGAGAAAACCAGGTAAATGAAAGCTTGTGCTATATCAGTTACCAGCTGGGGAGGTGGGGTTTTCTGCCCTTTAAAAAGGACTGGGTGGGCTGAGCCCGTGGCGCACTCGGTAGCGTGCTGCGCTAGCAGCGCGGGGACGCTCCCGCCGCGGGTTCGGATCCTATATAACAATGACCGGTGCACTCCCTGGCTGAGCGCCGGTCACGGAAAAAAATAAAAAAATAAAAAAAAATAAAAAAATAAAATAAAAAGGACTGGGTGAGGGGCCGGCCCGTGGCTCACTGGGGAGAGTGAGGTGCTGATAACACCAAGGCCCCGGGTTCGGATCCCATATAGGGATGGCCGGTTAGCTCATTGGGTGAGCATGGTGCTGACAACACCAAGTTAAGGGTTAAGATCCCCTTACCGGTCATCTTTTAAAAAAAAAAAAATAAATAAAAATAAATAAAAAAATAAAAAGGACTGGGTGCCTCTCAGTGCCCTCTGATAAGCTTGTCTAGTCACTCACATCAGTTCCCAGTCCAGCTGAGCCTGGTCAATGTCATCCATCAGCTTCATCAGCTTCCTCTTAAATTGATGCTCAAAACGCACATCATCCTCAATAACAAGAGCCTTCTCCAGTTCTCGGTCAATTACCTGTAAAGGTCATCAGTGGGAAGACACCCTATGAAAAGTTCGATACCCATTTCGCATTAGATAAAAAAGCACTGAAAAGACAAGAGTATAGTAGCATACTTGTAACAGCTCATAACTGGAATCTAAGCAAATGCTTATTTATCCATTCTCAGTAGAATGGATAAATAAACTGTGGCATATTCATAGCAATGAGAATCCATGATCTACAATTAAATACAGTGCAATAGGTGGGCCTCCCAAATGTAATGTTGAGATTACATATACCATGTGACTCCATTCATATAAAAGAAAGTACAAAAATGAGAAAAGCTATTCTCTGCTGTTGGAAGTCAGGATAGTGATTACCCTTGGGGACAAGTGACAAGAAGGAAGTATGGAGGGATGGACTTCTATGCTGGCAACCTGTTTCTTGATCTTGGTGCTGATTAACATGGGTGTGTTGTTCAGTTTGTGAAATTTTATTAAGCTGTATCTTATGATCTACATACTCTTATACATATCTATTACATTTCATTTAAACTTTAAAGAAAAAAAGACAGGCACAGACTGGATTTTTAAATGAAAGAAGGCATTCAAGGGGCCTTTATTTAGAGACTTCCTTTTTTTTTATAGGAACTGACCCTTAATCAGGAACCTCACACTCCAATAACACCTCCATCGATGTCTTGATCAGTAAGACATGGGTTTAAGTTTGCTCTGCCACATCTTACCTGGACAAGTTATTTAATAATTTCTTCTTGTGTGAAATGGGTTCATTCCTCCCAACCAGCTTACATGACTTCTGTGTGACTTTTGTATGAAGTCACTTAATAAATGATGACATGATAGATACATACAAGGCATTCCTGCTAGTAATGTAAATGAATTAATGAGTGTGGCCCCTAGGATGTGGATATCTTCCCCTATCATCATTTTTTTCTGGCCTCGGGTCAGAGGGAGACACAAGGCAGGAACAGCTCTCAGGCATACTTCTAGACAGTTATAGGCTCACTTTATATCTGGCCCTAATGTACCTACAAGGTTCCACTCCCCTTTCTCCTTGTTATAAAACTGCACATCTAAATAAAGCATTATTTACCTCTTTCCATACAGAGTGATGGCTAAGGAAGCAGCCGATTTCACCCCTGGTTAGAGGCCTGGAGGAGTAGGGATCTCGATAACCAGGCAGCATTTCAATATTCATGGCTTTCAGTTGACTTGTGTTGAGTGCCCTGCATGATGGAGAACATATCTGAAAGTTAACCAGTCGAGGTATCCCCATCACAGAGGCCAGAGAGAGAGAGAGAGAGAGATCTGCATATTTCTGCAGAACCTCTACACACATAAATAAACACTTGTCAGGTTTCCCATTATTCCTTATGAGTTCCTCCAGGTTAATGTGTCACAGAAGCATAATGACCTTTGTAAAGACAAGAAAAAGTCTTTTGTTTTTATTTTTGTGTATCCCTCATAGTGCTCAACATCATTCTAAACATATCAGTTTTTTGACAACTTTTAGAAAGTACTCTCCTAATGGAGGAGAAGTGGTTTATAGGAGCATTAAACACTTGAAGGGATGAGCGCAGAAATGAGTGAAAAGAGAAGTTGTGTGCTTGTGTGTTTCTTTCCTTTGGACTTAAAATTAAAACAAGGCTAAAAAGCAGAAAAGCATTTCTAGAATAGCGGAGGAAGGACCTCTGAAAATGTACTCCTCCATAATAGCAATAAGGGCAATGGCAAAAATTGTCAAAATTAACTTTTCCAAAACTCTGGAAATTAACTAAAGGCTTGCAATAATCCAAAGAGTATTTATTCAAGAAAAACTGCTGAATCTCTACAAACACAGTGAACTTTGCAGAGTTTATACTTTCCCTGATCTCATCCCTTCCTTCCCACCCTACAGAAACCTTGAAAACCATGAGTTTCACAATTATGGTAGCTATGAAAACCATCAGCCTAGCAGCCACTAGAGGAGAAAGAATAGATTATGACTCTCCTAAACAACTATCCTCAGAAAATAGTCCCTATTCAACCTGTCTTGTGGCTCTCTGAAAAGCTCCATTCTCAGAGTTTGTCTTCATTTGACCTCACTCATAGTTCATGGTGTGGGAACAGCCCTATCAGCAGGGCATTTGTCAAAAATCATCAGTAATAACTGTGTAACATTATGGCTGTTGGAGCAGCATCACCAGTTAAGGCTAATAAGCTGACCAAGATCTTAAAAGGAAAAACTGGGGAATAAGATGTCTACAGGAGGTTTTGAAAAGCTCTGACATATTCCTGAGAATCTAGAAGGCCCCAGGCATATTCAGAGCTGTGTACTTGCTCAGGAAAGACCTGAGAAAGTCCTAATCTCTCACCTCTAGTTGACCTTGAGGACCCAGGAAAAAAGTCAGTGAAGGCAAACAGATTAAACACTGCAATCACAAGCATAATGAGTTTAAAAAATTATCCAACTATGTACTGTCTGCAAGAGACAGTCTTTAGATTAAAAGAAATAAATAAGTTGAGAGTAAAAGGATAGAAAAAGATATACCATGTAAAGAGGAACCTCAAGAAAGCTGGAGGAACAATATTAGTATCAGACAAGATAAAATTTCTAGACAAAATTTATTCCAGAGAAAAAGGACATTTTTTAATGATAAAAGGATAAATCCATCAGAAAGACATAATAATTATAAATATATATGCACCTAACAACAGCACCCCCAAAACATGAAGTAAAAACTGGCAGAATAAAAGGAGAAACAGAAAACTAAACAATAACAGTGGGAAACTTCAATATCCCACTTTCAATATGGATAGAACGACTAAGCAGGAGAACAACAAGAAAACAGAAGACTTGAATAACTCTATAAACCAACTAGACCTAACAGACATCTATAGAACACTCCACCCAACAATAGCAAAATACACATTTTCAAGTGCACCTGGAATATTCTCTAAGAAAGTCCATATGTTAGACCATATAGACAATCAGTCAAGCTCAGTATACTTAAAAGGATTGAAACCACGCAAAATATGTTCTCCAACCATAATGGAATAAAATTAGAAATCAATAAAAAAAATTTTGGGAAATTCACAAATATGTTATATTAAACAGCACAGCCCTAAATAACCAATGGGCCAAATAAGAAATCACAAGGGAAATTAGAAAATACTTTGAGATAGATGAAAACACAGCTTACTAAAACCTATGTGATGACTCTAATACAGTACTTAGAGGTATAGTTTTAGTTATAAATGCCTATATTAGAAAAGAACATCTCAAATAAATACTCTAACCATCCATTTTAAAAAGTAGAAAATGAAGAACAAACTAAAAGCAAGCAGGAAGAAGGAAATAACAAAGACTATGTGGAAATAAATGAACTAGAGAATAGAAAAACAGTAGAGAAAATCAACAAAAACCAAAAGTGAGTTCTTTGAAAAGATCAACAAAATTGAAAATCCTTTACCTAAACTGATGAATTAAAAAAAAAGAGAGTAGACTCAAATTATCAGAATCAGAAATGAAAGAGGAGACATCCCTACTGACCTTACAGAGCTAAAAAGGCTTATAAGAGAATACGATCAGGGATGGCTGATTAGTTCACTTGGGAGAATGTGGCGCTGATAACACCATGGTCAGGGGTTTGGATCCTGTGCTGGTCAGCCACCAAAAAAAAAAAAAAAAGGATACTATGAACAGCTGTATCAGCTATATGCCAACAAATTAGATAACCTAGATGAAATGGATAAATTGATAGACAGATACAAATTACTAAAATTGACTCAAGAAGAAATAAAAATTCGGAATAGACCTATAACAAGTAAAGAGGTTAAATTAGTAATCAAAAAATTACCCAGAACCAGATGGCTTTACTGGAAAATTCTGCCAAATGTTTACAGAAGAATTAATACTAATCCTTCACAAACTCTTCCAAAAAATAGGAAAAGGGGGATCACATACCAACTGATTCAATGAAGCTAGTATTATTCTGATACAAAATCAAGGACATCACAAGAGAACTATAGACCAATATCTCTGATTAATATAGATGCAAAAATCTTCAAGAAAATACTAGCAAACAGAATCCAGCAACATATAAAGGGATTATACTTGTACAGCATGACCAAATTGGATTTATCACAGGGTTGCAAGTTTGGTTTAACATATAAAAATTAATGAAAGTAATGCATCATATTAATAGACAAAAGCCACATGATCATGTTCATAAATACAGAAAAAGCATCTGACAAAATCCAATGTCTTTTCACAATAAAAATACTTGACAAAATGGTTTTAAAGGGGAACTTTTTCAACCCAATGAAGGTCATCTGTAAAAATCCCACAGCTAATATCATAGTTAATTGTGGAAGAATAAATACTTTCCCCCTAAAATCAGGAACAAGAATGTCTGTGCTGACCACTTCTATTCAATACTGTGTCAAGGATCTAGCCAGGATAATAGGCAGGAAAAAAAGTAAATGCTATCCAGATTGGACAGGAAGGAGTAACAATATCTCTATTTGCAGATGACACGGTCTTGTATATAGAAAATTCTAAGGAATACACACACCCAAAGAAAAAAACTATTAGAATTGATAAATGAGTTCAGCAAGGTTGTGGGACATACAATCAAGATACAAAAATCAATTGTTGGCTGGTTGGTAGCTCACTTGGTTAGAGCATGGTGCTTATAACACTGAGGTCAAGGGTTCTGATCCCCTTACTTGCCAGCCACCAAGAAAAAATATTGTATTTCTTTACAGTTAGCAATGAAAAATCTGAAAACAAAATTAAGGAAACAATTTCATTTAACCATAGCATCAAAAAGAGCAAAACACATTTCATTGAATGATAGATCAAAAAATAAAATACTCAGGAATAAATTTAACAAAATAAATGCAAGACTTTTACATTGAAAATGGCAAAACATCATTCAAAGAATGAAAGAAGATCTAAATAAATAGAAAGACATCCTATGATCATGAATTGGAAGACGTCATATTGGTAAGACAGCAATACACCCTCAATTGATCTATAGACTCAATGCAATTCCTATCAAAATCCCAGCTGCCTTTTTTTAAATGTGAAATTTGACAAACTAATTCTAAAATTCATATGGAAATGCAAGGTACCCAGAATAGCTAAAACAATCCTGAAAAAGAATAACAAAGTTGAAGGATTCATACTTCCTACATGTAAAACTATAATCATCAAGATATTGTGGTACTGGCATCAGGAGAGACAGATAGATCAAGTGAATAGAATTGGGAGTTCAGAAATAAACCCTTTCCTTTATGGTCAATTGATTTTTGACAAGGATGCCAAGACAATTCAATGGAAAAATAACAGTCTTTTCAACAAAGGGTGCAGGAACAACTGGATAACCATGTACAAAAGAATGAACTTGGTCCCCTATATCATACCATATACAAAAATTAGCTTAACATGGATAAAGATTTAAATGTAAGACATAAAACCGTAGAACTATTAGAATAAAACATAGGAGCAAGTGTTTATGGCTTTGAATTTGATAATGGATCCTTAGCTATGACACCAAAAACACAGGAAATGAGAATAACAAAATGCAAATTGGATGTTATCAAAATTAAAAACTCTTTTGTATCAATGGACACCATCATGAAAGTGTGAAAATCCATAAACTGGGAGAATTTTTTTTAAATTATATATTTGATATGGGATTTATATCCAGAACATATAAAGAACTCTCACAACTCAACTAGCATCCCTGGTTCATGTGGCCTATGAATGGGTCTGGAGATCTTGTGGGTATTTGAAGCCAGTGGTTCCCAAACTCTACTACTGCACTCAGAAATAGGGTTGCCAGATTTAGCAAGTAAAAACACAGAACACTCAGTCAAATTTAAATTTCAGTAAACAATAATTTTTTTTTAGTATAACTAAGCCCCATGCAATGTTTCAGACAAATTAAACTGGTCCTGTATTTTATATGGAATCCCTATCCAGGAATCACCTCCAGATCCTGGGCACAGCCCCAGAGGTCATAACTCAGCAGGTCTGAGATGGGACTTAGGAAAGTCCCCTCTTAACACTCCTTGGGGACTCTGATGTGAGTGTCCAGACCACACTGATAAAATTCTCTAAGGGAGTCACCAGAACTTCAAGAGCTGCTGTCCACACTCCTTGGGAGTATATAAACAGAGAACAAAGTCACACTAACAAATAACATGGAAATGCACGTTTTGTAAAAATAAATGTGTTGAAATGGTTTAGGATGCTAAATAAAAGAGCAAGGCAAGGCAAAAGAAAATAAAATAACAACAACAAAATCTCCTGAAGGAATCCAACCAGGTGACTTTCCTGCCACGTTTCTGGGAAAAGTGGCCAACATGATCACCCCAAGTGGATTGTGGCAGGCATCTCATGCAACAGGACGTAAAACCCTTTGTGAAATTTTCTGTTTATTTTCTTCAGGTCGCCCAGTTTCAGCACAGTGCTCTAAGTCAGGCTCTGAACACGGTTCTGACCACATTCTTTCTATTACACCACAGAGAGCAGAAAACCACCAATGCTACTGCAGGAACCCCCAAAGACAGGGGAAAACCACACCCAGCATGAGTCTTCAGTGTAATGAAAACTGAAGATCAGGCATGGTGAGTGGATTTCAGGCCTGCTCTACAGGGTGAAATTAACTTAAGTGCTACTACAGGTGGCACATGGCTATATAAAAAAATGTGTCTGTCCTCCAGTGACTGAAGAGTCTTAGAGTCCCACCAACTCTTTTTGCAGAAGGCATATCATCCACTGCAGCCACATTTGCAAGGGAAGGAAAAAACCCCAACTCACTTTCCATCCACAGCCTCAACAATCTTGACCTCAATCTCCTGCTCGTACAGTGTGCGCAGCATCCGGTCCCGCCTGTCCTTTCTGCGTTTGAGGTTTATCATGAAAATCTAACGTAGGAAGAAAAATGGAAAAGAAACACAAATGACTCAAGTCTATTTTAGGCTGTTTGAAAAGTTCAGTAAATGTGAAGACCAACGTTTTGGGTAGAATAAGGAGTGGCAAGGACAGGGAAAACTGAGAGGAAGATTTGTTTATGTTTCATAGGAGGTCTCTGTAGGGCAAATGATATTGCTCCAAACTGAATTACTTTCAGAACTCAGTCATTTGTAGTGACTTAACCCTCTCTTTGTCTCTCTGAGGCTCATGGGTAAGCACATCCTCCCTGCTCTTGAGAAAGAAAAGTTCGACAAGTTACGCTTCAGGAGGTATACCCAAATAGCATTTTGCATGCCATAAAAATATACAATTATCATGGGTCAATTAAGGAAAACTAATTAAAAAGAGAGAGAGAAACAGAGGGTAGAATAGTGGTCACCAGTGACAGGAGGAGAAATGCTGGTAGACTGGTACAAAGTTACAGACTCACAGTCAGACAGGAAGAGTAAGTTCTGCTGCTCTGGGGTGACTATAGCTAATAATATCGTATTGTATGTTTCAAGATGGCCAGAAAAGAAGCCCTTGAATGTTAAAACTGGAAAGACCTGGTAAATGTTGAGATGATAGATATGCTAACTATCCTGATTGGATCATTATGCAATATACGCACGTATTGAGACAACAAACTGTGCCCCATAAAAATGTACAATGTAAAAAAAACCCCCAAAACCCCCCACACCACAGAACTGACCCAGTAAAGGTTTGTCAATTTCGATCTTTTCAAAGATGAAAAAAGAGGCCAAAAGAATTAAACCCAAAACATACAACACTAAGGTGTAGGAGGCAGTTTCACAAGAGATGAAACATATCAGCAGATCTGAGTTCAAGTCCTGACTGTTAATTTGCTAAAAGCATTAGCCTCGGACCAGTTCCTATGCCTCAGTTTCCTCATCTGTAAAAGTGGGATAATAACCCTCCTCCCTCAGGAATACTACATGTTAGCATCACTATAATTTTCATCCACTGTACATAAATTTAAAGTCATTCAAAGAATAAGAAAAATCTAAAGTCTTAACACATTGCTTTATTTCCAAAGGTTCCAAACCAAATTATCAATGTCTCAATTTCAGTAGCTTCATTGCTGGAATTTGCCAACTCCCTTAAAGACAAGGGAATTTTTCTGAAAGAAGTAAAGAGAAGGGTCCCTGCCCTTGGGGGCAGTTCCTTGACAAAGAAGGAATGGGGAATGGGAAAGGCACAATTTCTGCATCATGTGGATCTGCAGATGCTGTAGAGGACACCTACTAGTCCATGAACTACCAAAGAACATGCATTCAGATCTCCCCCATGAGGGCTGGGTCCACCTGTAGCCCCTCACCTTAGCCCCTAAATTTCTATTGGCTGCCCTGAATATATACATGTCATGAGGTCACTACAAGGAGTTACAGATAATGAGGTTGTCCTGACTATTCCCAGATTAAAGGAACCCCAGAAGTACCTAAAGCCTCATGAATGCTATTACAGGTTAATTAGTGTTTTAATAAAGCCTCCTTGCTACAAGCAGTAATAAACTCATTTTGAATTGTTAACTAGTCCTCCAAAATTGGGAGACTTCAGCTGCCAGCAAGAAATGACGATGACACACAGCGTAGTGAAGAAGAAAGCTACAGGAATACGTCAGATGACACTGGCTTTATCCTGATTGGCACCGGATGACTCTGAGGAGGACCTTGACTGTTTCTGAGTCCAGTGCCCTCATCTGGAAAAAGAGGGAGTTGAAGAAACTCATCTCTCAATATCAGTTATAGATTAAAACTTCTATGATATGTGATTTATAATAAAGTTTGCTTTATGCTAAAGCCAGAATAAAGAAAAAACTTTGAATTATAACCAGTCTAGAGTTCAGACTATACTGCGTTAAGGTTTGGTTCACATGGTCATGAATACATGTTTTACTGGGATCAGAAGGTATACTAACTAAAATTTCAACATTTCCTTGTAAAATAATCTCATTTGTATCCATTTATAAATCCCTGGGCAAAGAAAATGAGGAAGCAAGATGTCCTCTTTGAAGAAATTATTTACCTGATTTAGGGCAAAGTAGGTTAAGTGCATCATAATTTTATTACCTTCTTTGTTTTTATTTTTTAAAAAAAACATAATTTCTGTGGTGACTCTATTTGCCCTATTACTTGGGAGTTTATAACTTAATGGGTTGTGTTGTTAGGTTTCATTTTCTCCTTGTTTAGAATCATACTCTGATGGGCCATGTTCCATCTCCCAGTTTTATAGATATGGAACATGTCTGTAAAATATACATATTTTTTTTCCATGAAGGACAGGGCACTTCCTCATGTGTAAACATGCAGCCACCTGGGGTCATTCTAGGAGAGCAAAAACAAAACAAAACAAAAAAATAAACAGAAATGCATCTAATAAAGTCCCCTTAAACCAGAAACCTTCAGTCAATGAGACTTTAGTAAATACCAATCCAGTTGCAGGCCCCGTCAGGACAAGTGTAATAAAAACTGTAGCCACGAAGGAAAAACACAGACAGTTCGCTCATACTTAGTGAACAGTAAACAGAGAAAAGAGCCACAGAGCCAAATGTAGCCCAGACACCACCAACGAGGTCACAGAGTGCTGGGAGGGTTGACAAGGCCCTTGAAAATCCCTTTTTCCACCCTCCCATCTCTGTTCCAGGCAGAGAGATAATTACCTTGGGCTCAGGGAAGTAGTCCCTGTGTCACTTGCTAGAGTTGGCATTTTCCAGGCCTCTAGGAATGACCCAGTACTTATACCATTTCCTGCTAAGTGAAGACCAGAACTAGGAGATCCTAGTCTTGTTCCATTTTATTTGCTTTGGTTTGGTCCTCATAGGAATGTGTTTTTAGGAGGAAAAATGAAGATATATATATAAAGATACTTGGGTCCTTTCACCTAGAAAAGTGAGAGCTGTAGGGAAGGAAAAGTACAGTGATCTGTGGAAGCTGTGTGGCATGGGCCAACCCTCTCTGTAGCCCTGACTGTTTGTTTGTTTAAATAGAATTTATTTTTTAGAGCAGTTTTAGGTTATTGCAAAATTGAGCAGAAGTTACAGAGATTTCCCATGTGTGCCCAGCCCCCACATATGCACATCCTCCCCACTGTCAAAATCCCAGAGTGGTGCAGACTGCTACTGTTACAACTGATGAACCTACAGTGACACACTATTATCACCTGAAGTCCATCGTTTATATGGTTCACTCTTTACAGGATTCACTCTTGGTTTTGGACATTCTGTGGATTTTGACAAATGTATAATGGCGTGTATTCATCCACTTTTATAGTATCACGCAGCAGGGTTTCAATTTTTGCTCATATAATTACTTCTCCCAGTGACTGAGCTGATCTCCACTAAGATCCCCTAGACAGGCGTACCCCACACTGCTTCATCTGTACTCTACTCACCTGGCAAGACCCCACTACTCTTTTTATGTTGACCTTTGGTTGACTTAGGCTGACGATTCCTATGTCCTTTGAAAACTGTGACTTACATCCTTGTCTCTGTCTTCATGTTTATACAGTTGATTGGGTCAGCTTCTGTTTACACCTATCTGACTCCATCCGTCCACTGTTTTGGGTTCTAGCTCCTTTGTTAAAAAACGTATTCTAACATTTACTTGTACACAGTTGTGGAGTATGGTGTGCTGTTTCAATACACACATATAACTGCACAATGACCCATTTAGGGTAGACAGTATGGCTTTGTGCCTGTTAGTCCACTGCATCTCCTCCCCCTGCGCCCCCACCCCAGGCTCTGAATCTTCACTGCCCTCAGTTTCACCTCGTCTCATTCTGCCTTCTGGAGAAACAGCATGATAACTGCTAACTCTTTTGCATTCAATATTCATGAAATACTCCTTCCTGTTTCTGAAGTTTAGCTCCAAATTAAATTTGTAGAAGAAATCCCAATTCCCAGTTCCAGCAGCTCTGTGTGAAAAACATCGCATATTATCCCATAAATATAAACAATTATTATTTGTCAATTAAAAATAAAACAGAAGAAAATTGATGGCTGTACTTTGGGGACATGTATACATGTTACAGTGTTAAACAAGACACTTTCCTTCAATCAAGCAGTGGCAGTGAGTGCAAAGCACTAAGTCTGGCCTACAGCATCTCCCCAGTCTAGACCACCAGCTCCTCCTGAATACTGATCAGCAGCTACACGAGGGACCCAGGAAGGAGTCAGTGACTTGCAGTCACACTTATGGCCCTGACAAGTATCTGTTGTGCATATTACCAAGAGAGGCACCACTTTATATTTCTGCTTCCTTCTTTATACAATTGAAACTTAATAATAAGTATGACCTACAGAAAAATATGATGAAGTTCTTGCCTGCTGAAAGGGAGAATTTTAGAATAAGTTTATTTTTTCTCTTTCTTTGTTCCCTCAAACTTGCCCCTGACCTTTTTCTGCAAAGAATAGCAGAAAGAAAATAAAGCACGGAATGTTCCAGAACGGTGTCCACCCACTAAGACATGGCAGCATTAAGTTAAAGTCCTCCAGTACCTAAAACATATGTCCATCTACCCTACCCTTGAACACTGATAAAAAGCTTGCTAAGACATGGCAATATCCTAGAATCCAATTTACTTTCACTACTAAATAGTAACTATTTTCTGACTCAATGATTAACTCATTGTACCATGATCCTCCTTTTTTAAGATGAGAAAATGGAGGCATCACAAAAACCGAGTAGTTTTCTCAAGACCTCAATGCCTTTTCATCAGCCAGTTCAGTCTCACTGGTTGTCAGATACACTCAGGCTGTGTTCCAATATAAACATACAAGCACCTGCACACACGCACACGTGTGCACGTGCACACACACACAGACACCTTTCCTACCTCATCAAATCCCATCTTGTCTGGATATTTAGGAACAACTGAGACAAACTGGGAGGGTTCCATTGGAGGACGGTCAACTGGAAGACACAAGAAACATGCAGAGTGCTTTGTTAGTGAAAGGGTCAGAAAACAGAATTCCATCTGTCTCCTGATCTCCAGGGCTGGGAAACAACCTGGATGGATATCCAGGGCCGGGGATAACTGTTCAGCTGTTCTCCAGGACCAAACGGCTGCACAGTCACCATGATGGTCAGGGCAGTGGTTTCAAGAGCACTTGTTTATATGCAGACTGCAATTATTTGCTCCATTTCCCTTAAGACTTATTTTAAGAGTATTTGGGAGGCAGTTTAGGGTAATGGTTAAGAGGGAGGGTTCGGGAATTAGACCATCTGGGTCCAAACTTGGCCTGTGAAGACCTGGAAGAGTTAGGGGACCTCTCTTTGTGTGTAAAATTGGGATAATAAAAGTGTATTTCTTACTGTGTGACAAAATTTAAATGAGACCTACATGCAAAATTTAAATGAGACTTCTTTAACATAGTAAATGCTCAATAACTCTTAGCTATTATTCACTGTGGCCCATGATAAAAGAGCTCAGAAATAGGCTAAATTTTTTCTGAAGAATGCTTTTTTCCTATATATTTAAAATTGTCAAAGTCTGGGACTTTTTTTATCCTATCCAGGCAGGTTTGGGTATGGTGTGCAAAAGGTCCTTTGTTTTAACACCATCTCACCCCCGAGGGCTGGTACATGGCTAATGGGAAGATTCCAGGTTGGAGGGACATTTCATCTTAAGTAATAAAAGTTTTATTTATTTGATATTCCAAAAAAGATTTCTTTATAAACTGTATGTTTTATAGGTTGGAGGTAATGTTTGCTAAAAGACCTGAGAGGGCTTTGAAAATTTTTTGATATTGTACAAATCAAAATACTCGTTTGATTTTCCTTAAAGGCATAATACAAAGAAAATCTAAAATGAGTTGGTAACTGGGTTGTTTAAAGAACTATCGGTGACAGCCACTATTACTTTCACCCTTATCCATTCTCCTCTATTCCAGATACATAGGAGGAATACACTTTCTTCTTGCCCTTGAAATTAGTCATGACCGTGTAACTTTCTGGAGAAGATGTAAATTGCGCTACTCAGTCTCCATACCCTCCCCTTCCTATCCCATTCCAGTCCAGCCACAGGGATCACAGCAGCATGTGTTGATATGGAGAAGCCACAAATTTCAAACAGCCTGGAACGTTGCCTCAACAGATGGAGAGCAGCTGCCCAGGAAAGACACCAGGACTGCAGACTTTGAATAGCCAGAAGTAAGCCATAGTTGTATTAAGCCAATGAGATTTTGGCACAGTTTGCTATCCCAGCATAACATCACCCATCCTGACTCAGATACTGTCCAGAGGGTACGATCTGTTTAACTTACTCTTCACTGGGATATTAAAGAGAACCATGATACTCAGTTTCACTTATGATCAAAAGATGAGAAATTGTAGAAGGCAGGAGACAGGTTTCCTAAAGCCAAACACCAGCGTTAGTCTCAGTATTTCAAACCTGACCCTCACAGTCATATTTCTGTGAGTACACAGTGAGTTTGTTTCTCTTTCCAAGAGCAGTCCATAATATTTTGGTTCTTTCTGCTTCACTTCACTTATTAGTTTCTTTTAAAATCAACGTGGAAGGTCCAGCATGTAGAGGGTTAGGTTTTTAAGAGAAAGAAACAATGTACCAACTCTTGCCCATTCATAATGTTGTTTGAGGAGCTGTCTAGCCTCTCCCTCCTTGGGCCTCAGACTTGGGAGGGGGTTACATTTTGAATTACCCCGTCTAGGCTGCTGGTCCCCATTTGGCACTCACATGGCCTGTGTGGCTCTAACGTTTCAGCCAAAGAGACTGCTTTTAGCCACTTTGCTTCCATCAAACATGGGCAGTCATTGCATTCACATGATGAGTGTCCCAAAAAAGCCACAAGTGGCTGGCTCCTTAAAGTCACCATTGAGCAAAAATATAAGAGAAGTGTGCCAGGGTTTTGCCACCGAAGGCAGCACTAAGCCGTAGAAGAAAACAGGAAGTGACACAATGAGCCAGACTTAACAAACTCACTATGGGGAGAAAGAGACGTGCCTTTGCTGACATCAGACTGGAAAGTTAGGTATATCCCAGCTTCTGTTTGTGGTCCTTTCTGAGTCCCTCATTCGTAAGTTATCCAGTCTCAGTGAACTCACCCCTACCGCCACTTGGGGCAATGGGCTTCATTGTCTCTTGGATAGTTTCAAGATATAGGAATAATAATTATAGCAATTGTGACAGAGATCTTAGCACTCACTGATCTCTGGGCTACACTCTGGACATACATAATCATATTTATTTAATCTTTACATGCACCATGGAATAGGTATCAGTGTCTCTATTTTTACAGACAAGGAAACAAAGGCTTAAATAACATGCCCAAGGTCATGGAGCTGACAGAGCTGGTATCTGAACCTAGGTCTGATTCCTGCACCTGAACTCTTAACCCCGACTCTACACTACCCCCAAAGCTAGTCCTTGCTAGCCATGGGTGTTGGGTAACTGCGCAACTGGGCTGGGTTCACAGTAACTAATTTAGCCTAGTCATGTCTGGAAAAGCACATGAGAGATTGCATTTGGATCAAATCCTAATACTTCTCTGTAGTTCCTCTGGATCTTCTTCCATTGCTGCAGCCACTACCCTAGCTCAGGTCCTCACCCACCATGCCTGGGCTGTTTTAATACTTTTCGAACACTCACATGATCTCAGTCTTGCCTGTTCTAACTCATCATGCACATTGTTGTCAAAATAATCTTCCTCAAGCATAGATCTGTTCTCAACCATAACTGTCACTTAAAAGTGCTTTACAATCTGTTAAGTGCTTTCATGGTCATCATGTAATTTTGTCTTTTTTTTGTTTGTTGTTGTTGTTTGTTTTTACAGATAAATAAACTGAGACCAATCCAGATGTAGACTTGCCCAAGGTCAAACAGTGAGTGTTTGGTACAGTCGGAACTCAGCGTTAGGTCTTCTGACTTCAGATCCAAATATCTTAGTAATCTTTCCATGACATTCTATTGCCTCAAAATGTCTAATAATGAGAACAGGCAACTGCAGTTTCCTATTGCTTCATGCTGTGATTTGCAGGACCAGCCTCTTCATGCGTCAGAACCCATTTACACGTATCACCTTTCCACACTCTGGCGCCCTGTCGTTCATCCCCCAAAGGAAGCACATCTTCCAATTCTCCATACAGCTCCTAACATGTCAAATGAGTTAGTACATGTGCAGTGATGGGCCCCAAAACTCCCTGAAGCTTGAATTGTGTCCCCCAAGTTTTATGTCTTAGAAACAGCCCCCACTGTGACTATTAAGAGGGTGGGAAATCCTATTATGGTAATTGAAAGGTGGAGCCTTGAAGAGGCGATTGGGTTGTGGAACTGTGCAGTAGTGAATGGATTAAACATGGTGGTCAGGGGTGTGGTTCTGAGGGCTTTAAAAGAAGAGAGTTTGTCTCTCTCTGCTCTCTCTGCTTCCACCATCTAACAGTGTGAGACCCCTGGGTCACTGTTGCCACCACCAGATGGACTTTGGACTTCCTGACCTCAGAAACTGTAAGCAATAAATTTTGTTTTCTTTACAAATTACCCAGTTCCGAGTATTTTGTTATAAGCAACATAAACAGACTAATACAGGCACAGTGCTTTTAATAGGTGTTATTTGCTGTTGTTATAACCCTTCTCCCACACCACTCAAATGTTTCCACTCCAATCTCTGAAACTCCAGTCTCCAATTCATTAATTCCCTGACCAATCCCATGTAAATACTCTCAGTTCCCTTGCATTGATCTTGCCTGATAAGACCTTAATCCTGTTTTAACCCAATTATCTACTTACTCAGCACCAAGGATACTGCAGAAGCTCACACAATTGGGTTGACCAATCACTTCAAAGTTCCAGCCACAGATGTCTGGTTGACACTTGACATCACCAAATGATGCAACTATACTTCTATAGTAAGTTTACCTTCCCCGTTTCTGAGAAATCTGTTTTATGCCTTTTCTCTCCTGAAGTCTCCCACGTCTCTCTCCACCTCATGACTGGGTGACATACTTCACAGAGAAAATATTCAAAATCAAATTAGATCTGACTTTTCCTTCCACCTCGTGTCCATGAACCCAACGGCAGGTGGACCTCCATATGCTGCCTTCCCATGTACTGCAGCAGGTGACGTGTCCACATTTCTGTCTAGAACAACTGTCCAGCATGTCCCTCGTTTTCTCAAGGGTTTTACCCTTACAACTTTCTTCTATTCCACATCATCAAGTTCTCCTTATACACTGGATCCTTCTCGTTAGCATGCGAACATGCTGGAATATTCCCATCTTAAAAAAACAAACACAAACTAACCAAATCAAATAAAAAAACTGTCTGCCTTGATCTCCCGCCCCAAAGCCACCATCGCATCCTCCGTTCCCCATCCCATCTCCATTCCACTGTCTCATCTCCCCATTGCCTTCTCTTCCGCCCACCCTAACGGGCTTGTGTCCCCATCACCGCATTGAAGTGGCTCTTGTCGAGGTCGTCACAGACATCATCCTGATGGAACCAACAATCAGTTCTTTATCCTCATTTTACTTGATTTCTCAGCAGTTTCTGGCTCTTTCTTGAAATGCTTGTCAACTTTTCCTCCCAGATTTCTGGCTCTTTGTCTCCCCCTGGGATTTGTCCTCCCGTTCTTGTCCCATGCTCGTTTACGACGTGAGTCCACACTGTTCCGTGGCTCCAAATATCCTGTGGATGCTGATGATTCCCAAATGTCTCTACATAGAGTCTCTTCCCTGAACTCCAGACACAACCATTCAACTGTCTCCTGATCTCCCTATTCAGATGCCTAATAAATATCTTAAGCTTACACAGCCCAATATCCCCTCCACATCTTTTCCTATGAAGCTGTTCTCATCCCAGTATGTGGTATGCCAGGCTAAAATCCTGGAGTTATTCTCAATTCCTTTATTTCCTTCATGGACTGCATCCAGGTCTCTGTAAGTCCTGACCTGTCTGCTTCTCATCACTTCCCTGCTACAGCTCATATCCCAGACACCACCATCTCTCACCAGGAGAGATGCACAGGTCACCTACACTCTTGTATCCACACCACGGCCCAAGTGACCTTTCTAAATGCATAAATCACACCACACTACTCCCTATGGAGTTCCATTACTCTTAGAATAAAACCCATTTTCTTACCATGGCCAGAACATTCTGCATGATCTGGACAGTTCTTCTTCCATGACTTCATCTCCCTCTACCCAAGTCCTCACTCTCCACAGTCCAACTACATTGGTCATTTGTCCCTGAAACACCCCCAAGCTTCTTCCTATCTAACAGCCTTCACATGTGCTGTTATTTCTGCTTGGAACACTTTTCCCCAAACACTCGTGTGAATGCTTCCTTGATATATTTTCTCTCTCTCTCTATTAGAATATAAGCTCCTGGATGGCAGGGCTTCTGCCTATTTTGTTTACTGCTGTATGCCCAGCATCTTGAATAATCTGTGGAATATAGCATGTGATGAATGCATACGTGTAGCCTGACTCTCCTCTAAAGCCTTCGCTGTCTCCTTAGCATGGGCATTCTGCTTTAGCTGGGCATTCAAGGACCACAATGATGAAGCCACCTTAGCCTCTCACATTTTATTTCCTTCTACTGTTTTAAGCCAACTCTCTTCCTTTGTCAGGATGAGAATGCTTTGTCTTTGCTCAGCCTATTTCCTCTGCCTGTGGGATCCTTACTATATCACTCCTCTTGTTTAAACTCCACACTTCTATCCAAGCTCAGCTTAAGAACCCTCGGGACTGAAGTTCTTCCATATCACATAAGCCATATCCATCCCTCTCTAGTGCCCTTGGATCTGCTTCTTTCACAAAGTACTACATTGCATGTTGGTATCTTTTTTATGTCTGTCCTGTCTCCGCAATTAAATCATAAATTCTGAAAACAGAATTGGTTATAAAATGTCTTAAGTCCCCAGTGCCTTCAAAGAGTGACTCACACATTACAGTAGGCGTTCTATGTGTGTTCACAAATAAAATGCATGTTCTAATGCTTCAATCAGGCTAGTCTAATAGCACTATTAGCAGTCATTTATTTGCTGCCCGCTGGGTTCCAGACACTGTGAAAATTGTTTCAATCATCTAGTTCATCTTTCCTTAGAGGAAGACACTTGAAAGATACAATTTTGTCATTACCAAACTTTTATTCATCCTACATAGGCCATCAGTCCGTACTTCTGCACTATACCCTCAAAATCTTATTTTTCAATTATTTTCTTATTCTAATAATGTTCCATATTTTAAAATACAGAATGTGAAATTTTAACAAAATTATAACCAGAGAAGGTAAATACAAGAATTAAATAAAATGCCACGTATAAAGTGCTTAGTGCTAGAGTTGGCGTGTGTTGGGAGATCGATAACGAAAGCTATAATTTATGTTTGTCTCAGATGAATTCTACCTGGCTAGCATGGTGTTCTACAGATTCATAATCTGAAGTCACTAAAATCTATCGACAATGTGTGCATTTCTGTGTAATGAGCTCTTTCTATACTCTCAGTCTTGTGGGAGAAAACAAGGGAATGGAAGGCTCTGGCTGGCTCCTTTCTGAGCTGACATCTGCTTGGGGGTCAAGACTGACAGGCATGAAGCAGGGGTGAAAAGGGGCAGCACCTTACCGAGTGCTAAATGAAATAACAATAACAGCAACACTTCATTATTTTCTGGACTTGATATTTATTATTTAATGAGCTCCTCTCAACCCTGCAAAGTCAGAGTTATTATCCTCACTCAACAGATAAAGAAACTAAAGCCCTGAGATGCTGACTCTCCCTTCATAACTGACAGAGCCTGGGTTCAAGTCCATTATTATGGCTTCAGGTTCAGTGCTCTTGGCAATACTGTTTTTATTCATTTAACTCATTCATCTATTCATTTGTCTGGTCATGCCTTTAACACCTATTCGTCTGGTACCAAATGTGTGCCATGCACTGTCCTAGGTGCTTGGGATATAAGGCAATACAATACCACCTTGGCCTCTAGAGCCTAGAACATAGGGAAAGAGGCAGAAACAGCATATATTAAAGAAATTCACAAAAGATATTCCAGAAAGCTGGATCAAAAAATACTGTCACAGGGAACCAGCTCCTCATTCCGTCATTCAATCACTCATTGGATCACTCAACAAATATTTACTGGGCATCTACTAGGTGACAGAAAATGTGCTAGGTTCCGAGACTAACATGATGAAAAAGGAATTGATAGTCTGGGGGCTAGGGAGTGAAGAACAGATATAATCACAGGCAACTCAATGTGTCCAAAAATAAACTTTCTTTTCAAATCTCACCTTTATTCTCCATGCCCTATTTCATTGAGAATTCCTGAAATCATTCCAGACACTCAAGTCAGAACTTGGGAGTTTTTCCTCTGTGCCTCCCTTTTGCTCATTCACCTGCAGCCAACTCTCGGCCAAGTCCTTTCAAGTCTATGTCCTAAGTTTCTCTTCATCCATTCCTTCTTCTCCATTCCCCTGCTACCGCTCTAGCTCAGGTCATCACCATCTTCTGCTTAGTTTGCCATGTGATGTCCAGAATGGTCTTTTCACTTTTGGCCTGAGACCAGCACCCACTACCCACCCATGCTCCATGCGTACTTTTCTTACCACTAGAGTGACCAACCTAAATCCAAATTTCAACCTGACATTTCTTTGCTAAAATCCCTTTAAAAGATCCCCTCTCTTCAAGACAACTCTAAACAACTTCCTATACATTAGGGGGCCTCCTGGCTGGGCTCCTGCCCACTTTCCAGGTTCACATCCCCTGTGTACCCCCAACCACCTTCACTGGCCACATGCACACATCCTATGTTCTAGTGATGGACAACAGGAAATACTCCCTCATTCCAAACATCCTACTCTAGGATAGGTGGGTCAGTTACTTTCTCCTTTTGCCACTACTTTACATCACACGTAATAATAAATACAGCTACCAATTACTGAGCATACCAATTCTGATATCATGCTAGCCCCAGAGGCAATAACAATACGATGTTTCAGGAGATGAGCTTTGGAGATAGCAAGATTGGTTCAAATCCCAATTCTCCATTTGTTTAGCAGAATCATCTACGGCAAGTTACTCTGCACCTCAGTTTCTTCATCTTTAATGTGGGAATAATAAAATCTCCTTCACTGAGTTGTAGTGAGGATTAGTGAGACAATGTAGAAAAAGTGCTTAGCATGGTGTCTGTCACATCATAGGCTATTATTACTTTGAAGTCATAATTATTGTTGTACTAGACTTTTTATTTACATCATGGTGAATCTGTCCAAAAACCCTGGAAATTTTCATCATCTCCATTTTACAACTAAGAAGGTTACTTGTTCAAAGTCATATAATTTGAAAGCAGCAAAGTTAGAGTTTAAATCAACACCACAAAATACTATTAAAGCACTTATCACATTGCATGAAAAGTTTTTACTTATGTACCCAGCTCTCCACTGAGACATGAGGCTTACTGAGGGCAAAGACCTTCTCATACTTATATTTCACACAGGGAAAGTTTAAGAATGAACTGACAAATGAATAGCTGTATATTCAGCCATGGCGGACTGATGGCCATGAGATTCCAGTCCTGGAAGAGGAGAGAAGTGGCTGGTATGGTCACTGTGGCAATGGAACAAGAGCCATCACCTGGCTCCTGGGGCACTCACTCATTGCTTCTATCTGCACGTGGATGAGGTTCTCGATGTCTTCCTGCAGCGTCTGATGGGGCTTCAGGGGGATGGGCAGGTAGCCATAGTGGTCTCTGTTGCAGAGGTACATCTGGATGCCTGAGGATCCAAGAGAGAGACAAGGCTGACCAATGAGAGAACGTACTTCTCAGTGACAACTGAGGAAAAGGAGACTGACCTGTGCACGATGCTGAATTTGACACTGAAATTCAATAAGTCATTGTTTCAGAAGCAAAAATGCTTCTTTATTAAAAAAGTAAAACATAGAATTGGGGCTAATAAAAACACTGGGCCATTCTTTAGCCCAGAGGAAATTGATTTTTTCTCTCTGAAGTAAAAGCAAACTCATGGCCTGAAATGAACACTAAAGGCATGAAGGGATCAAAAGGAGGCAAGGAATTCCCATTCCAGAGAGAAGAATGGAGCACTGTAATCCACCTACAGGAAACAATGAGAAAACGAGGAATGAAATCCATATTTGAAATAAAAGCAAACAGGAAAATCCTGTAAGGCTGGCAGATTATTAAAGCTAAATCTAGGCATACATAGAACAAAAAATGAAAAAACAAAGGAAATTTAAAATTCTCCAAGTTTCTCCTTGGTTTTATTTCTTTCCTAAGTAGGCATGGATTTGGAGTCAACCAACAGACTTGAAACTTCCAAAATAAGTTCATAAAGGGGCAAAAGGGAGTCTGCATTTCAAGTCCCATGAAGAATCTGCAGTGTGACAACACCAGAAATATGCCACAGTCCTCTCATATTCATGACTGGTCTTCATAGCCCCAGCTGGCAAACTCCAAGACTTTTAAATCATGTGTGCTCAACCAGACAGCTAGGAACACAGGAATCAAGATAGTCTAATACAGATGCAGCAACGGACAGTCCTGACTAATGAAAAGATTGGTTAGTTTAAATGGATGAGTCTGCCAAGCTCTGGTCCATGTGTCTGAGCCTCTGACTTGTTAATTGCTATAATTATCAGTGTTTTCCTGAGAAAGAATTATCTGTATAGTGACTTCTCTATTTCACGCAGATGAAATTTCCTCCAGTCCGCTGTATCATCTGCCAAATCAGGTGAAGCTGCCTCACAGCATTAATAGAGAAGACTGAGAAAAGAAAAGAGCCTTTATCCTCCACCTTTACTGAATCTGGCTGGAGTTAGGGCTGGTCCACGCAGCACGGTCACTTCTCTGGCCTTCATCAAGTGAACTCACTAGCTCTTCTGTTTGTCCACATAAATGCTTTTGGGGAACTTCAAACCAAAATGCACCTCTTGCAAAGTCATGGTGAATTCAGGAAAGGGAAGGAAAAAGATTCAATATTAAGGTTGCCTTTCTTTCCTAATTGGGCAAATCATTTTACCATTTAACTTTCCAAAGCTTCCAGAAAAAGGGTGTATGATACCTAGCCAAGCTATTCATCCAGGGCGAGGGTACAAGAAAGGCATTTTGGACACAAACAGGAGAGTGAATGTGCAAAGAAGAGAGACGAGTCCCACGTCGGTAGCTGGGGTACCTGCTTGCCTGCTGGAGAAGGCAAAGACGATGATGTCATCAAAGGTCCAGGTGTAGTCCTGGTGTGGGGGGTGGAAGGTCAGCTTGTCAGAGGCCTCCTTCCTGAGGTCGATTAGGAAGGTGGAGTGGACCATGGGCACAGGGAAGCAGCCCGTCCGCTTCCACTCTCTAATCTGAACGTAGTCTGGGGTCCGTTTATAGAAGCCCTGTAAAAGAGCAAATAGGTGGGCTGTGCTCTGATCTGAAGCCTTCCTCTTTCCCAGTCATCTGCTAGGCTGATTCCGTTTAAGTCATCACCAGTTAAACAGAAGCTCCCGGACAAAGTCACCTTCACTCCTCCTATCTTGGCCTAAGAATTTCTGAATCAGCTCAAGAAATACTATCTACGTATAAAACAATACTAAGGGGATCTTGATATCAGAAATAATTTGGATTTCAGCATATATCTTGATTTAGTAATTCCATAATAGTGTATTTTATGTTGACTTATGATTGAATGTGGAGTCTGAGTGTTAAGAGGTGGTGGGGCAGAGCAGTGAAGAACCCGGGTTCTAGTGTTAGACTGCCTGCGTTTGGATCCCAGCTCAGCTGCTCATTGTCTGGCGGACAGCGGCCAACCTTGCGGTGCTTGTTTCCTCATCTCTAAACCAGGGATGATGGCACTGTCTACTCCACGGGGTTTTCTGCAAAAATTCAGTGAGGTAAAACCTGCAAAGTGCTTAGCATAGTGCCAGCATCAAGAAGGCATCAACGAATATTAGCTAGTATTAAAATTACACGATGGCTAATATTTTTAATTAAACATGCATCACTTAGACATACAAATAAGGGCCTACTTTCGATGCAGTTACTTGTTCAATATTCTGGTGGAGATGCAACCGCTCCACATTTTAGAGGGATTTGCCTTTCGAAACTTCCTTCTGCACGAGCACACAGGACAACAAATTCCCTTACTTTGTAGTTTTAAACACACTGAGTCTGAACAGCTTTGGCATTATCTAGCTTATTTTCCCTCCAAACTAAACTGTTCACTCAACCAACGTCTAATGAGTACCTACCATAAGGGGTCTTCAAAAAGGTCATGGAAAGATTCGTATTGTCTTTTAATTCTATTTTTTCATGAACGTTTAGAAGCACCCTCATATAATTCAAGCTGATCAGCAAATAAGACAGCCCCAGACTTAGCCCTCATCAAGTGTAGAGTCTAGTGGAGGAACTTACACCCCAGGGGCACCTACTATAACTTGACCATGTTCAACGCTAAAAGCTGTTCCAGAAGAGACAAAGATGTATCTCAATAAACTACAGCTTGTGAAAGTATGTCAAAGCTTTGAAAGGATTTCCAAAAATTTTCTAGGTGATGACAGGCTCCTTGTCTACTTCTCTGACATGTCCTTCAGTGTTTAAGGAGTGTTCTAGACGAGCTAACCCTAACACTGAGCACGTGATAAGGTACAATGATCAGAAGATGTGAGTCTTATTGTCATCTCAACCATCTTTTAGCTGTTTGATCTTAGCCCATGCTTAACTTCTTTGAGCCTGAGTTTCTTCTCCTGAAAAATGGGATAACAGTTGCTAAGTCTGTCTCATAGGGCTGTAGAATGAAGTACGTGTGGTAAGGTGTTCGAAGATACTTTGGAAACTGTAATTCATTATAAGAAGTATTATTTTTACTATAATTTTCGATTAGCCCTGAACTTAAGGATTGTTTAACATCCTCTGTGGATTCTCCTAACACTTCAGCTCATGAGCATTCACCCAGGGGAAAAAAGGAAAACTGGTTCTTTAAAGGACTGCCTAAGGACTCATGTCAAATGTAAAGTTCTAGTCTACTTAAGAACAATATTCTCAGAATGAGAAGCTTGGAAAATTCATGATGATGATGAATCATTGAATATCCTGGAGGTGGGAGTGGGAGAGAAGGAAACAGAGAAAGAAAGAGAGAGAGAGAAAGAGAATTAATATGCCTCCTGCAGAGAGACAGAGGCAATGAGTGTGTCTCTATTTCCACATAAGTTAAATCTCATTGCTAATAATTCCTGTTCATTGGTCAGACAACATCAAGGTCATTTTGTTTTGGAGGGGTTTACAGGCTCTGGAAAACAGGGCCTGCCTTGAGCTTATGAAGTTATTGGCCATTTCTGTTCCTGCCCTAGTTGAAACCTGACTAGAATGGGGGAAAGCCAAAAAAAAAAAAATAGAGGGAGGAATATTAGAATTGCCCCTAAGTTGCTCAGAATTTAGTTTTATTGTGCAAAACAAGTGAGCACATTTCTCCTATTTGCTTTTAATGATTAAAGCAAGTAAGGAGATAACAGAAACTTGGAGTTTATGGTCAGTCACTAGGATAACCCATCCTCGTTACTGGAGTCAAAGCATAATTCATTAAAAGAAACCCTTGAGTGATTCTGCCTCGTGGAACACTGCAGACTATTCACTGAGAGTAGGTGAGTTTAAACTAACCTCATATAACGTTTTCTCCCAAGGAACCGAATGGCCTTTATAAATATGAACCTATTGCCTCCCTAAAAGTGATAACGAAAGAGGACTGCTTTATCCAGTGGTTTACTGGAACTGCTGATTATTAAATTTTCAGGAATTTTGCAAAGCAGTTGACATGTTGGTAGCTTAAAATCTGTAAAAAACAAAAATCATGTTAATCCCTACTACTCTAACAACATCTCAGATAACAGCTTTTCATATTTTTACTAACTATATCATCAAGTAGTTATACTGCATTTTACATAACCTTTCCCTTAGCTTAAACACATTTAAGTTGTTTGCGTGGTGGGAGAATTTACATGGTAACAATTGGTAAATGCTGTGAATCAGCCCCCAGAGAGAGCCAGTTATGAAACATTTATCAGAACACCACCGGCCTCATTCCTCAACCAAAACCAAACCAAATATAAAAGAGAGACTCAAAATTGAGCCCTCCGGCCATGAGAACAAATATATCACTTCATATATCATTTTTCTCTTAACACACCTTTATCCTACATGAATGCATATTACATTGATTGGTTTAATTTACCTCTCTAATTCATTAAAGAATAAAAATATAACCAGCCATAAGCATTCACTGCAACAGGCCTCTAGATTTTGAAGATTTTATTATGCAATAGAGAAATGAGGAAAATTCAAAATTTGTTTTTAACTTGAATTTTGTAACTATAAGCTGCCATGATAGTTTTAATTATTATAACTCTTTAGAAATAAATTTGGCAACATATCAAAGTATCATCAAAACATTTATACTCTTTGACTCAGTCATTCCACTTCTAAGAAACTACCCTAAGGAAATAACCTTCAATACAGAAAAAGTTATATTAATCATAATGGTCATTATAATAGTAAAAAATTGCAAGCCACTCAAACATTGTTCAGACTAAAAGAAAGGCTGAGTAAACTGCAGTATAGTCACTTGATGGTAATGTAATTATTAAAAACATGCAAGCTTCTACCTGTAGTGCTGTTACAGTGGTGGGGATAATTTTTTTCTTTTTTTCTTTTTTTTACTTTTTTCCATTTCTAAGTTTTTCTATAGTGTTCTTACGTTAATTTTCTAATGACAAAGAAAAATCATGTAATTTTTAAAAAATTTCCTGAATCGGGGATTGGGGGAGAATACAAAACATTGATTAATTTGAAGCTCCAAGGCTAAGCTCTTTAGAATATATTCTTCATAATTAATACAGAAGAACCCATTGGGTTGTGGCATTGAACCTGGATTTATGGCCTTTTCTGAAAATGCTTGCTCTAGTAACACAACGACATGCATGTTTCAAGGGAATAAATGAGAAAAAGATGAATGGGGCCACTATCGACACAGTGTTACCTTTTTAAAACCCATAGCCTTAACTCATTAGCCAAAAGACTTGCCTGAGGTGTGATTCCGCACCAGAAATTAGAATACAATCCCCGAGACTCCAGCATGGGGGCCACAATGGTTTTGTTTTCTGCAATCATTAGACTGAGGGTCTGTGGATTAGTCAGGAAATTGTCGACATCTATGAACTAGGAAAGGAAAAAGATAATATCAGGTGAAAACGTACTTTTCAGTAATGGGTTCAAGAAAAACCCAACACTTCTGAAGGATCGCAGAAGCTTGCTCATGACATATGGAACCAGCTATCTCAATCTTCTTTATTGAAACTCAATTCAGCTGGATAGTTTTAATTCAGTCAAAATATATCTAGTCTAATTTCCACATGTTCAACTTTGCACAAGGCACCAAGCAATGGATTGGTATTGCCGGACTGGACACAAACTCAACCAGGACCCAACCTATGCCTTGGCTGTAGTTTAAGTACAGGATGTTAATGGCTCTCAAGTCCTTAAAGATTCATTCAAAAATACTTATTGAGTGCCCACTCTATTAGGTTTTATACAGTAGTGCCAGAATGTCCCCAAACAGGTCCATCAATGCTATTTTAATGTTACAAGTAGAATTTTAATTTAAAGTGCATTATATCAACCCACGGTAACCAGTGAAGCTATTTCCCATTTTAGCAGAAGTCCACATTAATAATGATTTATTTGTAGAGACAGTGCAACAACAAATTCTAGCATATAAAAGAATGGGGAATTGGTCAACAGACACAAAGAATGATTGTGTATTGTAATGATGAATAAGCTAACTATACTGATCTAACCACCACACATTGAACACAATTATTGAAAATCAATGTTGTACCCCACATGTATGAATAATAAAAAAAGAAAAGAACAAAAAAAGCACAGTGAACTGTAGACTTAAAAATGGCTGAAATGATAGATTTTAGTTATGTTTTACTACAATGAAAATAAATAAATTATCAGACGCATTCATTCTTATGAACCCCAAAATTTTGTGGTCCAGCATTAGTACACTTCAATGATGTTGAAACAGCTATGCAATGTTAAACACTGTCAGTACAATTTGAAAACTCCTATGAAATTATTTGTGTTGAAAGTGTGTCTGATACATTTTGCAGCAAAATAACATGGAAAATGGAAGGCAGCCTTGGTAAATGAGTCTATCTCCTGTATCTAAGAATAAATGGAGCTACTTTGAGGAAAAGCATTGGTTGAAGTTATGTTTATAACAACATCATTAGCCATAGCATGAAAAAAATTTCTCAAACCATTTGAATTCCCAAAATAAATTTTTGAGAGCATCAGGGTAATCAATCTTTTCATCTTGATTCCTCTAGGAAATAAATTAAATTTGGACTATGTCAGTAGCCATAAATGCCAGCTATTCAGCAGTATATGTTACGACATGGTAGTTATGTTATTCTATGTCTCCCCAATTATCTCTTGCACTTTATTGTCTGTAGTATATGACTCAGTGAGTACTGTTGGATCGTTTTTTTCTTGTTTCCCCTGAGAAGGAAGCAGCAGCTTCAAAGACAAAATTTTAACACATAAAAATGTATTTCCAAAAATATACAGCCTTGTACATAAGTCAAAAAAAAAAAAAAAAGAAAGTGTGTGATAAATTATTGAGCTGATTTTTGTTGTGCTTGAGGGGCTGGGGCAGACACAGGTTAAATGTATTCCTTTATGAACCAGAGTCTATCGACAGGGAGCAGATGTCCAGAAATGTAGTGAAACAATATTAGCTATGTTTTATTGGTGTTATTTCTAGTTTCATACTGGAAAACATTTGCCAAAAAAATTTGGGGGGCCACAGATGAAGAACTTAGTTCCCATGAACTTATGGAGAAGAAAGTCTGTCAATTTTCAAAAGGGAAAAGAAGACTGCAGAGCTCCTTGTTAGGAAGCTGTCTGCCTTTCCAACTGTGACAGCTTCATCTAGGACAAGAACAAAATATAACATCGATTCCTAATCATCAAGTCCAGCATTTTTCTGGACCACTCTGGAAGTTCTAAGGGAAGTGATGGAACCTCTTTATGGGAGAAATTCCCCATGAGACCCAGCATAATTGGGAGCAACCAGGAGGCCAAGCAAGAGATGTCACTCCTTAAATCACTCGGGAGCAAAAGGGAAGGGAGGTTCAGAGCTGTTCAACTGAATCTCTTTTTATATAATTATTTCTCATATCCCCAAAATTCTTCCAAAAAGTGATTAAGACAATTTATATTGCTTTACCAACAAAAAAGTTTCAGAGTTTCTTATGCCTGTGATATGACAGAGACCAAATAATTCAGGATCATCTTGGCTCACTCTCTAGAAATGCATGTCAGAAGCAGGTCTGTGATGAAATCCAGGCATCCTCACATCAAATTACTAAAATTTCCCTTTTAGTCTGTATTAAAAACTGGAGGAGGTTGTGCCTAAGCACAAGGTTGTTTTGATTGTTCCCATGGCCCTGGTTTTTGGACAACGGGTTTGGACACATTCTAGATAACAGCTGTCAAGAAATGAAACATCTGTTTTTACCAGGATGTAGTCTGACCATCTTTCCCTCGCAGTTCGAAGGGCTGCCTGTCGTAATTTCATCACATGGGCAAACCGGGAGCTTGGCCAATGCTTTGGTCCAATTTCATCAGGATAAGACCTAAAAGAATAATAACAATAATAATAGCTTTTAATTATTGAGTGCCTACAAGTACCAGGCTCTGTCCTAGATGTCTCTGTGTACTAACTCATTTAATCCTCTGTCAACCCGAGGAAGTAGATACTATTATTGTTATCAACATCCCATATTGCAGATAAGGAATCTGGAGCAGTGAGAGATTAGGTAACTTGCTGCTCACTATATACATAAGAATCTTTACAGGAAATATTTTAATGGGTTCTAACAAGATCCCTATGAGGTAAGTATTACTGTTCTCCCACTTTTACAGATGAGGATATTGGTGTGGAGCAGTTAAGCCTTTCACCCTGTGTTATACAGTCAAGATTTGAATTCAGGAAGTTTAGCCTGAAAGCTCATGTCCCTAGACACTTTTTTATACATCCTGCCATCAGATAAATTTGGAAAGGTCATATGTAAAAATACAAGTCTCCCAGGAAGAACAAAGATTTGATTTACTCGGTAGAATCTCAGTAAGTATTTCCATACAGCCTAACCCGTTGACCTATCTCAGGTAAAGCGAGGCCATGGGGCAGATACATAACGTCACTGGTATCTATAGCAACATCCACAACACAGCCAGGCCCGGACCCCTGCATGCCCACAAAGGCAAGTGAGTCGGTCCATCCTCCAGAACCCTTCTGAAAGCCCCCAGCTGGTATGGTCACTCACTGGTGCTGTCACAGTAGCCCGAAACTGGCCACCCCTTGAAGTTCTTGTACCTGCATTGGCAATATACTTATTTTAGTGAATGAAAAATCACAAAAACAATGAGACTTTAACTATACAAATAAGGTTGATAAAACTATGTACAGTACAGGAATTCTCTGGAATGCCTTCTCCAATTATTGCTTCAACAAAAATCAGTGGAATTTCTGTTTTTCTAAATATCCTGCCAAAAAAGAGAGAAAGGCCTTCCTTATTATTTTTCACACTGACCTTGGCATATAATATATTTAGTCAAAACCTGGGTACAGAGAACGTTACCAGGATGCAAGGCACGAAATCTTTCTGTGCCATTTTATTATTATTATTTTTTTTTTTTTTGTCGTTTTTTCGTGACCGGCACTCAGCCAGTGAGTGCACCGGTCAGTCCTATATAGGATCCGAACCCGCGGCGGGAGCGTGCCGCGCTCCCAGCGCAGCACTCTACCAAGTGCGCCACGGGCTCGGCCCTTTCTGTGCCATTTTAATTGGGCAGAATTCCATTATAAGGAACTCCCAAGGGGTGTTTAAAATCTTTTACAGTGTTCAAACTTCATTGTTAAATTTTTCTTATATAAAGACCACATGTTTGCACGGTTACATTAAGAGAGAGAGACTAGAGGAATAGAAATGTGTTCTGGGATGTCATTTATGATTATTATAATACAAATTTGGCTTTCAATAAATTACTTATCCTGGGCAGAAATTCTGGCAACTCATTCATGGTAGTTCTGTAATTTCTTAATGTGGAGTTATAGGAGTCTTGGAAACATTTACAATAGTAAGCGTTAAATACATTACATTTATACTTGTTCTTATTCACTCATTTGTTCATCCAACAAGTATTAATTTAGTGCCTGCCAATAATACAGCACTGGGGGGAAATATAAAGTGTTTGTATACTCTAGCCCCTACCAGAGAACCTGTCATTTATTTAGAAATATGCATAAATTGCACAGTTGACTAATAATGTTACTTAAGCATATTGTTGTATCAAAAAGAATGATGTAGAAAATAAGTGCTACAATTGTTGAGAGGAAGGTAGACCTTTATACCTGGAATGACGAGGAATAGCTTTCTGTAGTGGGTATGATTTAGGAAAAGAGCTGGTTTCAAAGAAGAAAAGGGCCTTCCAGGAACTGCATGGGCAACAGTTCGAGGGTTGAAAATATAAGGACATTCTGGATGAAGCAGATTTTCTTTTGGGAAGAAGCAGAAAATATGAATGCTCAGTTAATGGAATCTTTTAAATAAAAGTGTCAGGTATTTGAACTTTGGTCTGTAGGTACTGGAGAGCCACTGGAGTCCTTTTAATAGAGAAATGAAACTATTTCATTTGTATTTTAGGTACATTGATTTCACAGTATGGTATGTAGGATGACTTGGAAATAGAGCCAACTAAGAAGTTGCTATGGTTGAGTTTCTGGTCAAGATGGTGGAATAGATAGTCCCCAGCATCACTCTGTCCAACAAATCAACCAATTTACAATGAAAAAATGTAACATCAGCCAAGCTAGTGCCACTGCAGCTCAGGGGAAGAGGAGGAGAGACCTACGGAGTTCATGAAGTGGGGGAGAAACCATGAAGAGAGAAAGAAAACGCTGCTCCGAGAGTTTTGGGCCGCAGCTGTTTTAATGCTGGAGCTGCTGAGTGCATGGAGCAAGAGCCAGCAGAAGCTGCAGCTGTGCCCTTCAGATGGAGTTACTTGGAAGTGGAAGGGGAGAAGAGGGCCTTGGTGGCCCCCAGGACAGCAAGATCACTAATAGGGTTCCTGTGGACCCACGCAGGAGCGAAGAGTCAGAACAGCTAAAAAAAGGGGAGCCATTCAGAGGCTGGTGAGTCAACACAAGAGACCAGCACAGGGCCCATCCCATGTGAAGAGTTTGGAGTGTGGGCAGCAGGGAAGACGGGCCCACTGGAAGAACACTGGGACACAGCAAGGACAGCCAATCCGCCCCCTAATCAGCACAGGACCACTCAGAGGAGACTGGTCGGGAATGCAGAATTGCATGGGGTGTAGTTTGATTAGAAAACTCGGGCCCAGATCAGAGTTTCTATACAACCCAGGTGCACCACGTCTCTGGAGAGCCTGAAGTACCTGTAAGGTCACCCATAAAACCCTGAGCTGCACAAAAAGGCTTCCCTAGGGAAACAGCAGCAAAGCAGCAATTTAACTCAACTACACAGCTCAAGTACTGGTTCCCACAGGAAGTTTCTCCATTTTAGAAGTAAGCAAAGGACAAAAAATTAGTTCCAGCTCAGGTACACCATTAGTGCTTCAGGGCCCGCCAGGGGACATGAGGCATGGAGCCAAGGACAGGACCCCTGCCCACAGCCACTCATACCACCAGCACCTTGGGGCCTGCCCAGGGGCCCAGGACATGCAGCTGGGGACCAGAACCCCTGCCCACAACCAGGCACACCTCACCAGCACCTCAGGACCTGCCCAGGGACCTGAGGCATGGAGAAGAGGACCGGATCCCCCACCCACTACCAAGCACACCTTACCAGCACCTTGGGGCCTGCCCGGGGACCCAAGGCATGGAGAAGAGGACTGGACCCCCCTCCCACAACCAAGCACACCATGTCAGCACCTTGGGGCCCACCTGGGGACTGGAGCCAGGGACCAGACTCTCCTCCCACAAATAGACACACCACGCCAGTGCCTGGGGACCCACCTGGAGACCTGAGGTGTGGACCCAGGGACCAGACACTCCCCACAACCAGGCACACTGTCAGCACCAAGGAGCATGCCAAAAACATCACCGCCACGTGGGTGGCCCACCACAGCCACCACAATAACCATGGCTGCCGCGAAAGCAGCTGGATGCCACAACCACCATGCAGATGGTCCGCCAGCCACTGGAGTGCATTGACACAAGGAGAGTCACCAGCGGATATAAAGAAAAGAAGAGGATGTCTCTCTCCACAAAGGCCATTTCAGAGTGACAGAAGAAGCATCTGCTCTATGATAATATTGGGGGACCTGATCACACCTCTCAGCATTGGACAGATCATCTAGGCAACAGATCAACAGAGTAACCATTACTCTTTCAGAGGGAGAGAAGAAATCTAGGGTAATTAGAGGGGGGAGGGGGGAGTGAGAAGGGGAGGGGGAGATTTTGGACAAGGGGCATAAGGAATAACTACGATGTATAACAATATATATGCTAGTAATATTTATTTGATCAACATATCTCAATGTTGAACCCCCAAAATATGTATAATCAATTTTGATTCAATAAAAAAATTTTTTAAAGAAAGAAGTTGCTATGGTTACAATTGGAAATAACCTACCTATCCATCTCAGTAGAGGACTGATTAAATAATTATGATATAGCCATACAATGTATACTTTCCAGTTAAAAAAACAAAGCTCCTTAACTATTTTTATATAATAATGACCAAGACATGATAAATAAAAGCAAGGTTTGCAAACTTTTCACTATGATCCCTCAAGTATAAAATGTTTATACTCAAAATAAGAATAAATAATAACATTTACATATATACTGCTGTGGTAATTTATTTATGAACTAACAAAAAACTGAACTTGGCTGGCAGCCAGGGAGGAAGGAACTATGAAGATCTGTGAAAGGAAAACGTGGCAGGTGTTGGTAACGCACTTAAGTACAGAGATGAAAGACAATGAAAAGTCACGTGTCTCTGAGACTGAAAGCCTGAAGGGCTGCAGAAGTGGTTAAGAAGGACGGGTAAATAAGGAGTTTACAAAATTCACTCTTGTTACTCACTCTGGTTCATCCATAGGCCTCCACTCCACATAGTGATAGAGTCTCTGTACATTTTTTAACCACTCCCTGAGTATTTCAGTCGTATTATCCACATTGTGATCAGTGGCTGCCCTGCATGAGAGAAAACGCAGTATAGTTTAGTTATGTCATCCAAAGAAAGGGGGGGAAATCCAAAGGACCCCATTCTAACTGAAAGGAGAATGATCAGTTCTGGCAAAAAATTGTATGCGTGGCAATAATGTCTTCACGGTCCAAACTAGACAATGAATTTCTGAAGTGAGAGATACTGCTTAAAATCATCTTTGTATCATGAGTTGCATAAACAGGGTTTAGCCAATTGTAGAATTCATAATGATTGTATTAATAAACATATGAAAACACAAAAACAGTATAAGCAAAAAATGAATTAACCTAGAGTCAGTTAATGAGTCTTTTTGAAAATTTTCCCATTTGTTTTACTTTTTAGTTATCTAAGATGTAAATTCTACTAACATTTACCCTCAATTTAAGCAGCAATTCAGTTTCATGTTCGTGTCAAGTCAATTTTTAGGTCACAACAAAATATCTAGTCAGTGCTGATTTAATCATATATATAAGAGGGTGAAACCACAATAATAATTTCCAATATAAAACTTGAAATCTAAGGTATCTTCACCTACCTATTTTGGGTTTATACAAAATACATTATCTTCAGAAGCCTTCAAATATCGTATGTAAAACTTGTTTCTATTCTACACTGAAAGCTTAAAAAATGATTCCACTTCTAACAGGGCTTAACTCACTTATTAAAATATTTTCAAATTTTATCACAAAGCAAAACCCAACTCCATGCTGTATATGAGATACATGTGCAAATCAAAGTTATCCAGAACACCTAAAACTGAAGAGATAAACCAATGAAGTAAAAAAAAAAAAAAAGGAAAGAAAACAGGGGTTGTAATGCTGACATCAAACAAGGTAGAATTCAGGCCCCAAAATATTAAAAATTACAAAGAAGGAGACTTTATAGTACTAAAAGATGCAATTCACATCAAAGATAGAGTAGGTATAAATATCTATGCACCTTCATATAGTACAGGGGTTGGCAAACTTGTTCTTTAAGAGGTAGATAGTAAATATTTTAAGCTTGAGGCCATACACTCTCTGTGGCAACTACTTAATGCTGCCACTGTAGTAATAAAGCAGCCATAAACAATATGTAAATGGATGAGCATTGCTGTGTTTCAATAAAACTCTATTTACAGAAACAGGCAGCTGGTCTTCAGGCTGTAGTTTGCTGATCCCTGATACAGTAGAAAGTATAGAAACTGCAAAGAAAAACAGAAACATCATAAGAAATGATAACGTGCAACTTCCAGTTGAAGATAGCAGGAGTGAGGGAAAAAGTAAATGCACAGAATATTTGTACAACACAATAATAGAGACTATAAGTTCTTCTTACATTTACGGGGAACATTTACTAACATTGACCAACAACTACATCACAAAGAAATCCTCCATAAAATTGAAATAATATAAACATTTTCTGATCACAGTGCTAAACTAGAATTAATAATAAAAAACAAAAAATTCCATTAAAAATTCTCTTAGAGGGTCGAGCCCGTGGCGCACTCGGGAGAGTGTGGCGCTGGGAGCGCGGCGACGCTCCCGCTCCGGGTTCGGATCCTATATGGGAATGGCCGGTGCACTCACTGGTTGAGTGCCGGTCACGAAAAAAAAAGACAAAAAAAAAAAAAATCTCTTAGAAATACAAACCAATTTCAGAACTTCTAAAAATTAATAGTAAAAACACTGCCTATCAGAATTTTGGGATATAATTAAAGCAGTGATCAGAAAAAACATTATAGTTTCAATGTTCAAATTGATAAAAATAAATGAGTTAAATTCCTACTCATAAAGCTAGAAAAAGAGTAGCAAAGCAGGAAATTCATAGTACAGATAAAGGCAGAAAGTCATGAGGTATAAGACAGAAAAAGAGTGAACTATAAACAATCTGAAATGCTACTTCTTTGAGAAAAACCAACAAAAGACAAGCACTAGTTAAGACACCTACTCAAGACAACACAAACATAAGAAATGAGAAATGACAAGTGGGGAGGAATATGGTCGATTTGAAAGAAAAATTGTTTTAAACATAAGCAACTGCTCAATGAAAAATATGAGGGTACTTCAAAAAAGTTCATGAAAAAATAGAACTGAAAGAAAATATGAATATTTCCATGAACTTTTTGAAGTATCCTCATAAATTTGAAAAGTGGATAAAAGGGAAGATTTCCTAGAAAAACTGTGGATGTTTTTCTGCACATTAGCAATTTTGCACATTAGCAAAATTGACTCCAGTAGAGATATAAAACTTAAAAGAATAATGTTCACGGAAGAAATAAAAAATACACTAGGCCCAGATGGTTTCACAGAGGAATTCTACCAAGTCTTGCACTCGATATTTCCAAAGTTACATAGCTTGTTCTCTAGAGTGGAGAAAGAAAGTGAAAGTTCTAAGTTATTTTTATAATGAAAACATAATATTCATATTTAAACTTAAAGAGTAATGCACACAAGCATACACACACACAACTACAGACCAATATCTTTTAATGAATATGCTGCAAAAACTTTAAAGTATTTGCAAATGGAATCCAACATCCTATCAAGAAAATATTATAGCATAACCTAAGATTGTTCAATATAAAGGTAATGCATAAACATAACTCACTTATTAACAGACCTGAAGAAAAATCATATGATTATCTCTGCAAATTTGTAAAAGGACTTTAAAAAAAATCAACACCTATTCCTGATTTTTCAAAACCACACAGAATAAAACTAAAACAGATATTAAAACATACTATAAAGCCACTACAATTAAAACTATGGGGTAATGACACAGGGATAGATGGGAGACCAGTGGAACAGTATAGGAAGTACAGAAATTAGCATATGATAAAGGTGGCACCTCAACTCATTGGGGTGAAGAGACTTTCAGAAAAGATGTTGAGACAACTGGATAGCTAGTTGGAAAAAAGATAAAATTGGATGCATACCTCACACCACACACAGCAATAATTCCAAGAAGATAAGAAGTCTACATGAAAAACTAAAATAAAAACATACAAGCAGTTACAGAAAACAGGACTAAATTTCTTTATAATCTGGGTAGTTAAAAGGATTTCTAACTATGATTCAAAATCCAGATGCAATAAAAAAAAAGATTCATAAATATGACTACTTAAAAATTTAACTATCAGTTTGTATGGCAGAAAAAAACACTGTAAGCAAAGGCACAAAACAAACTGAGAGAAAATATTTGCAGACTATACAAGGCTAATTTCCCTAAATAGTAAAGTATTCTTAGAAAAAGAGAAAAATAGCTAAAAATTTGATAGAAAAGTGAGCAAAAGACGAGAGCAATTTACAAGAAAAAGATAAAAATAGCTCATATCAAAAGATGCTCAAATTCAGCTGTGATAAAAGAGAAGCAAATTAAAACTACATTGAGGTACCGTTTCTTACCTATCAATTGACAAAAATTCTAAAGCTAGACTGTACCCTCTCTTGGAAAGGATTCCTGAAAATGGGCACTGTCATACATTGCTGGTGGAGTGCCAAATGGAATAATCCTACGAAAGGTAAACTGACATAAATCTAACATAATGACATCTGCATTTTTCTTTTGACCCAAAATTCCACTTCCAGAAATTTACCCTGAATGTCAGTCTCCACGTAACTTTTAAAAAATGCACGGCGTTATTCAGTGTGGTATTAATTGTAACAGCAAAATATTGGAAACAACCTAAATGCTCATCCATGAAAGACCAGTTAAATAAACATCACTGATTGGGCTACACAGCTGTAAAAAACAATAAGAACAATCTCTGTGAGCTAATATGGAGTGATTTCCAGGATAAGTGAATAAATGAGTTGCAAGAAATATATCCGATGCTACCTTTAAAAAAAGGGGGGGGGACTACATCTTTAAAAAAAAAAATACAGATAGGATAAACAAGAAACTAATGAAATTGGTAACCAACAGTAAGCATGTGAGAATGGGATGGAAGATACAGGGAAGAGGGTGAGACTATTCTGAGTATCTCATTTATATAGTTTTGACTTTTGAAAAACATACTATTATTTTACATGTGCAAAAACTAAAATTAAGCCAAAAATTATAGGGAAAAAATTCTAATGTCAAATACAAACAGACACAAATGAAACTTATTACAAATGAAATTGATAACATAACCCCGTGGAAAAAAAAGAATGAACCCAAGTAACTTTTGCACGTAGGACACGGACTATACTTGTACATACTCAGTGGGATACTTTTTAAGGACAAAAATAACTTCAAAAAAATCTTAAATTTCATTCTGTGGATTTTTTTGTTAGTAGTTATATTGTAAAACTTCGTAAACTATATTGTGTGTATGAGGGGGTCTTCAAAAAGCTCATGGTAATATTATTTTCATTAGTTTCAATAAATTTTTTGATTTCCTGCTTGATTTCTTCTTGGACCCATATGTCATTAAGTAGAATGCTGTTTAATTTCCATGTGTTTGTATAGTTTCCAGAATTTCGTTTGTTATTGATTTCTAGTTTTAATCCATTATGGTCTGAGAAAATACATGGGATAATTCCAATTTTTTTTGAATTTTTTGAGACTTGATTGGTGACCTAATATGTGATCTATCCTGGAGAATGATCCATGTGCTGATGAGAAGAATGAATATTCTGAGGCTGGTGGATGGACTGTTCTGTAGATATCTGCCAAGTCCAATTGTTCTATAGTACTGTTTAGATCTTGTGTTTCTCTGCTGATTCTTTGCCTAGATGAAAGAATTGTCCATTATTGACAGTGGGGTGTTCAGGTCCCCTGCTATTATAGTATTAGTGTCTATTTCCTTCTTTAGTTCTAATAGAGTTTGTTTTATAAATCTGGCTGCTCCAACATTGGGTGCGTACATATTTATGATTGTTATGTCTTCTTGATGGATCAGTCCTTTTATCATTATGTAGTGTCCCTCATTGTCTCTTTTTATGGTTTTTGGTTTAAAGTCTACTTTGACAGATATAAGAATAGCTACTCCAGCTCATTTTTCTTTTCTGTTTGCATGGTAAATCTTTTTCCATCCTTTCACTCTTAGTCTATGTGAGTCTTTATGGGTGAGGTGGGTCTCTTGAAGGCACCATATACTTGGGTCCTCCTTTTTAATCCAGTCAGCCAGTCTGTGTCTTTTGATTGGGGAATTTAAGCATTTTACATTAAGAGTCGTTACTGAAAAGTGTTGATTTATTCCTAGCATTTTATTGATTGTTGTTTGGTTGTCTTAGGTGTCTTTTGTTCCTTGCTTTCTGATTTACTGTTTGTTTTCTGTGTTTGTCGGTTCCTTAGGTTGTAGATAGGCTTTTTGTTTGTTTGTTCTATCTTCATGAATGTCATTTTTATTATACTAGTGGGTTTAGATTTTTCATGGGTTTTTATGGCAGTGGTAATTATTTTTCAGGAACCAAACCCAGTACTCCCTTGAGAATTTCTTGTAAGGGTGGTCGTGTGGCAGTGAACTCCTGCAGTTTATGTTTGAGTTAACCAAGGAGGTGAAATATCTCTATAATGAGAACTACAAACCACTGCTGAGAGAAATTAGAGAGGATACAAGAGGATGGAAAGATATCCCATGCTCTTGCATTGGAAGAATCAACATAGTGAAAATGTCCATACTACCCAAAGTGATATACAAATTTAATGCAATCCCCATCAAAATCCCAATGACATTTTTCTCAGAAATGGAAAGAACTATCCAGACATTTATATGGAATAACAAAAGACCACGCATAGCCAAAGCAATGCAGAGCAAAAAAAATAAAGCTAGAGGCATAACACTACCTGACTTTAAACTATACTACAAAGCTATAATAACCAAAACAGTATGGTACTGGCATAAAAACAGACACACTGATCAATGGAATAGAACAGAGAATCCAGATTCAACCCACACACCTACAGCCATCTGATCTTTGACAAAGGCACCAAGCCTATACACTGGGGAAGAGACTGCCTCTTTAGCAAATGGTGCTGGGAGAACTGGATATCAATATGCAGAAGAATGAAACTAGACCCATACCTTTCGCCATACACTAAAGTCAACTCAAAATGGATTAAAGAATTAAATATACACCCTGAAACAATAAAACTTCTTAAAGAAAACATAGGAGAGACACTTCAGGAAATAGGACTGGACACAGACTTCATGAATACGACCCCAAAAGCAAGGGCAACCAAAGGAAAAATAAACAAATGGGATTATATCAAACTAAAGAGCTTCTGCACAGCAAAAGAAACAATTAACAGAGTTAAAAGACAACCAACAGAGTGGTAGAAAATATTTGCAAAATATACATCTGACAAAGGATTAATATCCAGAATATATAAGGAACTCCAACAACTTTACAAGAAGAAAACAAGCAACCCAATTAAAAAATGGGCAAAAGAGCTAAGTAGGCATTTCTCTAAGGAAGATATACAAATGGCCAACAGACATATGAAAAAATGCTCAACATCACTCAGCATCCGGGAAATGCAAATCAAAATGACACTGAGATCCATCTCACCCCAGTTAGGATGGCTAAAATCCAAAAGACTCTGAACGATAAATGCTGGCGAGGTTGTGGAGAAAAAGGAACTCTCATACATTGCTGGTGTGACTGCAAAATGCTGCAGCTTCTATGGAAAATGGTATGGAGGTTCCTCAAACAATTACAGATAGATCTGCCATATGACCCAGCTATCCCACTGCTAGGAATATACCCAGAGGAATGGAAATCATCAAGTCAAAGGTCTACCTGTTCCCCCATGTTCATCGCAGCACTCTTTACAATAGCCAAGAGTTGGAACCAGCCCAAATGTCCATCATCGGATGAGTGGATACAGAAAATGTGGTATACCTACACAATGGAATACTATTCAGCTATAAAAATGAATGAAATACTGCCATTTGCAACAACATGGATGGACCTTGAGAGAATTTTCTTAAGTGAAACAAGTCAGGCACATGTTCTCACGTATTGGTGGGAGCTAAAAATAATTAAATAAATTCACACACACACACACAAAATAAAACTGTGGGTGGGGGGTGGGGGAAGAGGACATAACAACTACAATTTCTTGAAGTTGGTACGACAAGCAAACAGAAAGGACATTGTTGGGTGGGAGGGGGGAGAGGGAGGAGGGAGGGAGGTTTCAGTAATGGGCAACAATAATCAACCACATTGTATATTGACAAAATAAAATTAAGAAAAATAAATAAATAAATAAAAGCTCATGGTAAGATTGTATTATTTTTTAATTCTATTTTTCCATGAACTTTTTGAAGTCCCTCTTTGTATTGTGAAGTAGTGGACATGAACACTTTAGAACCAAGGTTGTCACAGCAGGATCAAAGATATACAAATATGAAATGGGGTAATGAGAGGAAGAACGTTATGATGTTGCATTGGAATTGGAAGTATTGCTACAAACTCAATATTTAAAAATCCATGCATTTCCTAGCCAAAGCAATGCTGAGCAAAAAAAATAAAGCCGGAGGCATAACACTACCTGACTTTAAGCTATACTACAAAGCTATAATAACCAAAACAGTATGGTACTGGCACAAAAACAGACACACTGATCAATGGAATAGAATAGAGAATCCAGATTCAACCCACACACTTACTGCCATCTGATCTTTGACAAAGGCACCAAGCCTATTCGCCGGGGAAGGGACTACCTCTTCAGCAAATGGTGCTGGGATAACTGGATATCCATATGCAGGAGAATGAAACTAGACCCATACCTCTCACCATATACTAAAATCAACTCAAAATGGATTAAAGATTTAAATATACACCCTGAAACAATAAAACTTCTTAAAGAAAACATAGGAGAAACACTTCAGGAAATAGGACTGGACACAGACTTCATGAATACGACCCCAAAAGCAAGGGCAACCAAAGGAAAAATAAACAAGTGGGATTGTATCAAACTAAAAAGCTTCTGCACAGCAAAAGAAACAATTAACAGAGTTAAAAGACAACCAACAGAGTGGGAGAAAATATCTGCAAAATATACATCTGACAAAGGATTAATATCCAGAATATATAAGGAACTCCAACAACTTTACAAGAAGAAAACAAGCAACCCAATTAAAAAATGGGCAAAAGAGCTAAGTAGGCATTTCTCTAAGGAAGATATACAAATGGCCAACAGACATATGAAAAAATGCTCAACATCACTCAGCATCCGGGAAATGCAAATCAAAACCACACTGAGATACCATCTAACCCCAGTTAGGATGGCTAAAATCCAAAAGACTCTGAACGATAAATGCTGGCGAGGTTGCGGAGAAAAAGGAACTCTCATACATTGTTGGTGGGACTGCAAAATGGTGCAGCCTCTATGGAAAATGGTATGGAGGTTCCTCAAACAATTGCAGATAGATCTACCATACGACCCAGCTATCCCACTGTTGGGAATATACCCAGAGGAATGGAAATCATCAAGTCGAAGGTATACCTGTTCCCCCATGTTCACCGCAGCACTCTTTACAATAGCCAAGAGTTGGAACCAGCCCAAATGTCCATCATCAGATGAGTGGATACGGAAAATGTGGTACATCTACACAATGGAATACTACTCAGCTATAAAAACGAATGAAATACTGCCATTTGCAACAACATGGATGGACCTTGAGAGAATTTTCTTAAGTGAAACAAGTCAGGCACAGAAAGAGAAATACCACATGTTCTCACTTATTGGTGGGAGCTAAAAATTAATATATAAATTCACACACACAGACACACACACACACACACACAAAAAAAACCGGGCTGGGGAGGAAGAAGATATAACAACCACAATTACTTGAAGTTGATACAACAAGCAAACAGAGGGGACGTTGGTGGCGGGAGTGGGAGGGAGGCGGGAGGGAGGTTTTGGTGAGGGGCAACAATAATCAGCCACAATGTATATCGACAAAATAAAATTTAAAAAATAAATAAATAAATAAATAAATAAATTTTTTAAAAAATCAAAAAAAAAAATTTAAAAATAAAAATCCATGCATTTCCTAATGCTGTCCACTAAAGCAATGACACTCCAGTGGCAAGAAGCATATCTAGCTCCAGATCTTGGTTTCTAAATACCATTTCCCAATAAAAGGAACCAGAGCTCCTTGAAGAAATGGCTAATCCCAGGTTGGCATAGGGAAGACATAAGATTATTCAGAAACATCCTATTGTTCCATAGACTAAGGAAGTGCTCAAAGACTGAAGGAAACAGAAAGACACAAAAGCCAGCTTGAAGGGGCTCTCATTGGCCAAATAGGAGTCAATTTGAGCATCAAAAAGGGTAAACAATAATGGACTGTCATATACTGAATAAAAGTAATTTATGAGTTCATAGTGATATTAAAACAAAAAAAGGTAGGGGAAGGGGAGATACTTCTTTACAGAAGAATGACATCTAATAACTGTAAAATGAATGATAGACTTATAAAAGTCACTACCTTTGAATCACCAATATAAGAACTGATTCAGGCAAAATCATTAATGGTTGTTAAACCATTGAGTAAAAGGTTCTTGGCAAACAGGATATTTAGAGTTTCATAATATCACCCCACAGATTACTTATTAATTGCAACAAAGACCTTGCAACAAAGTCTGGCAGACACCATCTTAACCAAGCTATCAAACTTAACATCACCAATCACCAAATTGATAAAATGACATAAAGTATTTTCCGATGTGATACCCTGAGAACACAATATTAATTATGCAGTATTCTTGCCAAAAATGTTTAACTTGAATATAATCAAGAGAAAAGGACCAGACAAATCCAAATTATTAGACAAATCATAAAACAACTGGCAAACTACTGAAAAATGTCAATAACATGAAGACAAAAAATGCTGAAGGAACCATCCTAGATTAAACGATGACTAAATATAATGCGTGGTCTTTCCTTTGATCCTGGTCTAGAGGCCATTATTAGAACTACTGGGAAAATTTGAGTCTCAACTCTGTGCTAGAAAATATTGTACCAACATTAAACTTCTTGAAGGTGGTAATGGCGTGGAGGTTATGTAGGAGAATGTTTTGCTCTTAGGAGAATAACGTGAAATATTTAGAGAGGGCTGAACTGTCATGATGTTTGCAACTTGCTTGCACAAGTTCAGCATTAAATGAAAGAAACTTAAAAAGGAAGGAAGGAAGGAAGGAAAGAGTCATGGGAAGATAGAGGTGTTTGAGACCCTTAAAAGAGTAAAAATGCTTAGATTTTATTGGCAATTCAGCTGTTCCTTCAGGGAGGGAAAGCTGCTGAGATTATCAGCAGCAGGGACCCCTGAGAGCACGAACTTGGCCTTGACAGGAGTAAATGAAGAGACATGAACAGCAGTACTTCCTCCATATCTGGCGTTGTCAGCAAATGGGATTTGATTCAACCCAATCCATAACGGCTTTTGTTCTTCTTCTTCTTTTTTTTTTTTTTCAAGACACAGACCCAAGCTGGGTTTTATTGAAATGCCAGGAGCAGGCACATGTCAAGGTAGCTCAGGAAGGGAGGAAGGTGGTGCAGGTTGTGTGAGGTGGCAGGAGTGGCAGGCCCCAAGTCCATGACTCTGGCATCTCCTCTCTGCCAGGAGATGTGTGGGCACAACTATGTCCCCACAAAATGCATGCTCAGGACTGCATGGCCCCTGCCCCCTGGACTATTGAGGCTCCAAGGAGAGGGACTGGAAGCACTAAGTTTTCTCCCTTGAGGGAGGGAGGAAAGAAGGGGAGAATGCAGGAAATGGGGAGGTAGAGCTGGGGATGAGGGTGGCCAAGGAAGGCGCTCCTTCTCCTCTTGGGTGTCTGTACCCGACCTGTGGTCCTGGGCAGTGGAGGGGAGCAGCACTGAAGAGGGAGGCGGAGGGCCCGGCCCTCAGCGAGCCAGAGCCCCCAGCCTGTGCGGGCTTGAGTCAGCCCTAAATAGAGGGCAAAAGTTCAAGGACATCAAAGACGCAGGCGGTTCCCAAGTGACCTAGTCCTCAAAGCTGGGGGACTTGCCTTCCTGGGACAAGGAGGAGAAAGACAGGAGGATCCATCCCCAGTAAGGGGGCGGGGGGCACGAGCAGAGGATGATCTCCCCCACTTGGTCTCACTAGGTCAGTTCCACATTGTTGGCGCGGTCCAGCACACGGGAGCCACGGGCACTGCCCCCCAGCTGGAAACGGCTCTCATAGAGAGTGGGGCAGAGATGCCAGCGGTTGGCCCGGTAGATGCCCAGGTAGGTGTAGACATCAGGCTTGTAGGTAAGCAAGCACTTAATGCCTGCTGCACGGATGGCTGAATCTGCCTCCAGTACACCTAAGCGGTCCGTGAAGTCATCCGTGTAAACACAGATGACCTGGCGCCCACCCTCTTTGGCCCGGGGGCTCACTTTGGCCAGCCCAGGCGTGGTCCAGCTTGAAGCCAGGTGCCAGGTGCATTAGCCACTTGCCCGAGAGCACGTGGTGAGTGATGGCCAGTTGGCGCAGGGTACCTGGTGTGATGGGCCGCCCACTGGTCTGCAGAGCCTCCCAGGCTGCCTGCAGACCCTGCACGTCGCCCGAGTTGGGGATGTAACCCTGCCCATAGGCTGCGATCCAGCCCACAGGCTCAGAGTTGGGTGAACCCGGGTCCCCATAGCGAGTAACTTGGGATGGTGGGTACTTGGCCAACCGGGAATCCAGCTCAGTGGCAGGCGTGGTGCGGGCATCAAACACCAGCCAAGGGTCCATGTCGGCTGCCATGGCCTCCGCAGCCAGATGCTCGCTCAGCAGTGAAGCCATCCTCACGGCCGCCTGGAGAGTCCTCCTCCTCCAGCTCCTCACCTGGCTCCATCCTGCTCCGGCCTTCGTTGCGTTCGGCGCCGGCCCAGCCCCGGGCCCGGCTCCGCTCCTGCCGGGGATCCGCCCCGCTGCCTTCGCGCCCCGTCCCCGCCACGGCGGCCGCCGCAGCTGCCATCTTCGCTTTTGTTCTTCTTACATAAAGTTTTGGACATCACTGCTGCTCCAAAAGTAACAATTAAATCTTTAAGGGAGAAAATGTTCAGGAATGTTCAAGAGAAAAAAATAAATTGTTAAACAAAGCAAAGTGGAAATCCACATAGACAGAGAACAAACTTCTGTCCAACAGCAAGTAACTTGACACTGTAACTTAAGTCATAAGGTATAGAAAAATAGGGGATAGAGGTGTGTGACTAATATTTGAAGATCTTATTTTGTAAAATAGGTATTTGAATTAAAACTAGCCTTATTAAAAACATTATTCAAAAACTAGAGGGGATAACAATAACCAAATGGATCTACTTTCAAGTCTCTTCCTGAAATTGGATGAGAACCAGCTTCTCTCTTCACAACAAGGTCTAGGAGGGAGGGAGACCCACAGGCCCACCTGGCCATTCCGATACCTGGCGAGAGAGAGGTGATGTATGAAGCTGACAGGGAGCACCTTAGGACAAAGAAAGGGTAAAAAGGAGCACTGAGCAACTCCAGGAGGTGGGAAAGTGGTCCGGAAAGCAGCGTGAAAGAGGGCCACAGGCTCCATCGGGCTTGCGATTGTGCAGAGCAGCACAGCATGTCAGCGAAAATCACATCCATTGTGACACACAGCCACAAGCCACCAACATGCAGTAATAGCCATAAAGAGCACTATGAGAGGCAAACCACTGACCCCATGATAGTTCTGAAGCACACATAGAGCAATTCCTGAAACTGAGAATCAGACTTAAGGCACCATATTCTTCACTCATGTATTACAAGTAAGAGTAAATATAAATGAAACAAAAAAACCTCCTTGACTACAATGTCAGCTAAAAGTTACGAGAATTCTATATTACTCCTACATTTTTTAGAAATAGTGTAGGAGACCTTACATAGCATCTACTTCTTTCCTTCATTGTTGTTTCTTCGACAGGACTTAAAATTCTCCTAATCCTTCTGACAAAGTGTGTCTTATTGTACGAGGCACATTTTCCTGGTATACAGATTAAGCAGCTCCAAAACTTGCCTAAGCATCCACTTCTGACAAACATCCTTACAAATTAGCTGCTTGGAGTTTGCAGAGATACGTGTCTAATTAACTAGAGAAGCACAGACTAAAATACTCTCTTTATTGAGTTAAACAAATTTCTACACAGTTACTAGGCCGAGTTGTTAAGATTCGTTTTGTTCTCAGGCTCCCGAGGAAATGAACAAATCCTCCAGCTGTGGGGGGAGGGAGGCGCATCCCCACCGGTCTCTGATGTGCAAGACCATCTCTCCTGCACCTGCCCCAGAGGAAGAAGAGTGCAGCGGCCCCCCCAGCCCACTGCGGGAGGCTGGCACCCCCCACTGAAGACGAAACTGCCTGATCGCTCCTTTCCCCTTGCAAAGGGCAAACACACAGAAATCCACTTCTAACTGCTGCCTTTTAATCCTTCTGACAAACATGTGTTTCCGTTTGAATACATAATAACGAAAACATGTGGGCTCTGGGCTGTTCAGAGGGTTGGAGAGAGAGACAGCAAAGGCCCAGATGCAAGCTCTCTGGAGGAAACATGAGGCTCGTGTTAAGAGCTCTATTTTCAGAGCCCTGTATAACAATGCAACAGGGAGGTGCTTGTCCTGCACAAGATTCCACAAGCAACTAACTGCACAGAAAAACCTCTACAGCTGAGGTGGATTTTTCCATCGTGCTAGGAAACCGAGAACCCAGAATGTGTGAACCCCTTCGGAGAAGCTGGGGCACCCTGGCCCTTCTGTCAAGCCTGAAAGCTCCTTCCAGTCTTGGTGGAACATGAGTCTTGGGTCTGTCCTTTTTCCAATCAGACCAGGAAAGGCGCCCAGAAAGGTAAAAGACCTATAGCTAATGGATTCCCTGAAGAAAACAAATGATGTGAACAGACAGCTGGACACTGGGAGAGGTGACCTGCAAGTGATTTAGTCACTAATCAAACCGGAAAATCACTCTTTCTGAAAACACAGGCATGGTGCTGTGGTCTGGATGACTCTCCCCAAAACTCATATCTTGAAACTTAATCGTCAATATGACAGTATTAAGAGGTGGGGCCTTTAGGAGGTGATTAAGTCTGAGGGTGGAGCTTTCAAGGATGGGATCAGTGACCTTATAAAGAGGTTCAAGGCAGTGCCCTACCCGCTCAGGTCCCTTCTGCTATTTGAGGACGCAGTAACAAGGCTCCATCTATGGAGTGAAGACCAAGCTGTTACCAGACACCAAGTCTGCTGGCACTTTGATCTCGGACTTCCCAGCCTCTAAATCTGTGAGAAACAAATTTCTATTGCTTATAAACTACCCAGGCGAAAGTGTTTTGTTATAGCGGCTCAGACAGACTAAGGCACATGCGCTGGCTGGGAGACCCTGCTCCTGGGAGGTGAAGACCATTCCACCCTTGCTCAGTTCTCCCAACCACGGTGGATTCACACTTAACTCCGCTCCCTCTCTCTTTCCAGTCTCTCTGGTTCAGGCTAAGAGTATAAGAAGAGCTCAGCTTTTGAGCTATATTTACTTTTCTTTGAAGGTCATGTTGGGACAATGACTTACCTTCACCTCTAAAGAGCACCAGTACCTTCCAACCACTAAGAGGTCTTCCTCTTCCTCCTTTAGAGGGGCTTTAGCCCTGATACAACTTCAGTGCTCATAGTTGGTCCCCTCTCTGGCCATCAATTCTTGCTTGCTTTCTTTAGAGCTAGTAACTGAAATGGAAGAGCTGGTAGAAACTGGTGCAATATCCGCCATGGCCTCGGAAGAAAGTGTGGCCATTTCTCACCCTAACACTGCCCATGTGCTTTCCTTCTGATTCTGCTTCTAGTTCCTATTTCCCCTTTATCCTCTTATCTAGTTGTGCAAGTTAGCAAAGGCCCATGAGTCTTGCATTCAAAAGCAAATTAAGACAAAGGTAAACACATACTGGAAATGTGATCAACAGCATGTGCAGGGATCTCGTTGGCCAATGAAGTTCTGAGTTAAAAAATGCATTGTCACCGTTGCGTGGAAGCACATAGAGCAGACCAATAAATAAACATGTCCGTAGGATGACATAGCTTACTGCTTAGCTGTGGACCAAAAAAAAAAAAAAAAAAAAATTGAGATTTATCTGGCAATGCCTAAATACACTGACATTTCTCTGTGTCCCAGAGGTCAGTTTTCATTCTGAAGACTTGGCTCTTAAACTCATAGCCAACTTGAAATAATTAGAACTGGCTCATTTATTTTTACAAGTCCTGCTGAGGTTGTTAGGGCTAAACTCACATGGGTGAGTGTGGGGCCACTGGAACCATATTAAAGATACAAACTGAATCTCTCAGCAGATGGAACACAGATATTGAGAACATGGGCTCACGATCACTCCCATTCAGGCTAAACCTCAAGGAATGTTCTCAGCTTCCCTGCACCCTGGAAAGTCTAGATCTCTGACACTATAGAACAACAGGACTGCAATCAGTGGGGCAAGAAGATGGTAACTTTGAGCAGCAATTGATCTTTGCTGTCTGAGAACCTGCAAAATTCATTCTCCAGAGGCTCAAGGGAAAGATGATGGAATGAATATCAAAGTTAGTCACCATCTGGATAATTATCACCATGACTAGTGAGTTGGCAAAAGTGGATTTTCCAACTCAAGGCTTTGAACACCAAACTACCCTCTTAAGTGCCTCTTGTTTTTATCCATCAAGGAGGACTTATTGGTGTCCAAAATAAAGAGCTCCACCTAAAATAAAATTCCACTTGTGGAAGCAAGTAGTAAAGTTCATTTTAAAGGAAGGTCATGTCGTCAAGTCCCCTGACTTCTGTGTCTGTTCTCAGGGAAAGCCTCACCAGCAGCAGATCTGCCAAAGGAGAGATGCTCAACCACTAGGCAGAGTATACCAACGAGTTCCCGCTTCCTGGTTACCAGGTGGAGTTCTAGCTAAAGATCTGGAACCCATCTACCAGGTGGAAACTAGATATAGATGTGGTTTAAGGACACAGATGTGGATTGGGGGGCTGGAAATTTCTCCCAACAAACGCCTTTCTCTAGGTCCTACCAAGTCAGCTAGTTGCAATTCTTCCTAATGAACAAAGAAATCAGAAAAATTCACTTCTCGTGAAACCACCAAAATAAATGTTTATACCCCCTCAACATCTCTCCTCAGTACGCCCCATTTCATCCCAGAAACAATCATAGACATGACATACCTGAAGCCTGGGTAAGTGATGTAGAAAGAAATATTTGATTCTGGAAATGCAAGCAACCAGCCAATTTCATTCCTAAAGGGCAGGATTTTTCCCTAATGGTAAAATTCACTGATGGACCAGTTCACAGTTCATTCAAAAGCCTATTACCGTCTTATTAAAATTGAGATGAACTTAATTAAACATATTACAAAGGAGCCATTTCTTGATACTTTCAATTCTCAGCTTTATTTTTCTTCTCTTTGTGTTAAGAACCTCTCAACTTTTATGTCATGCACTATCCCATTCTGAGCTAAGTTAGGCATTATTTTTATATCCCCTGTTATGTAAAAGAAGGCCGAGGATGAAAGGTTATGACTTGCTCAAGTCATGCATATTGTAGGTGCTATGGATTGGATGTCCCCCCCAAACTCGTTGAAGCTTGAGCCCCACTGTGACAGTGTTAAGAGGTTGGGAAATCCTACTATGGTAATTGAAAGATGGGGCCTTGAAGAGGTGCTTAGGTTGTGAGGACTATGCCCTAGTGAGTGGATTCATCTACTGATGGTTTAATGGTGGTCATGCCTGTGGTTCTGATGGCTTTAAAAGCAGAGCACACGAGAAGCTCTCTCTTGCTCCGCCACCTGCCATGTGAGACCCTGCGTTGCTGTGTAGAGTCATCACCAACAAGGCCCTCGTCAGATGTGTTCCCTGGACTTTGGGCTTCCTAGCCTCTGAAACTGTAAGTAATATTGTTTCTCTACAAATGACTCAATTTCAGGTACTTCTGTTATAAGCAACAGAAACAGACTGATACAGTAGGTGTTGGAGCCTGGACTTTTCCTTCAGGCCTTCTGCCCCCCCAAACACAGTCTCCCTCACCACGCTTGCCCCGCAGAGAGAGGAAGCCCGGGAAGCACGTGTCAAATTGGTAGGACTTCTCTACCTTGTCAAGGGTATTAATCAACATGACCAATATGATCACCTCAGAATGAACGGATGTAAATGTCCGAGCAGGAAACAAAACAAGGAAAGTGGGAAGATTCCTCAATCTCCTATAAGCTTTGCTTAGGTTTACTTCAGCATAATTTTCCTTGGAGTTAAAACCCTTGGCATTCTATGAAAATATCAACAGCAGTGTCTGAGACAAGACAAATATGTTTCTCATTTGTCTAAGTACCTTTTTTCCCTGTTTTTTTCCCCTCCGTCCCTTGCATATTCTTCTTCCCACTTCTTTTTCACCCACTTTTAATTTCCCCTTTTCTCGTTCTTACCAGATTTTCCAATTCCATTAAGATCTTTATTTTGTGGATATGCTCTGAAGACGTACAGTTACCAGTTAAATGTTCCTCCCTGGTCAAGAACGGAAGCTCGATACTAAAGAGGACACAGCAGGACCCAGGAAGACTTTCTCCAGGAGCCCTGAACCTCTCCAAACTCCTAATGCCTCAGTTAGATTAGACACACCATACCTGTAATGATTCGTCAATACCTGCTCCTACTTAGAGCATTGCACTTGCTCAGGTATTATAATTATTTCTTTCTCCATTACCAGCCTCTCTTCCCTGAGAACAGGGACTGTCCCACTACCTAAAGAGTTTACCATACAAAATAGGCACTTGTCATGGGTTTGGTGAATGAATGAATGAACAATTTCAGGGGGACTTTTTCCAACCCCAATGCCTACAAGGCTGAGCATAGATAACATGAAGCAGTGACATGGGCCGTGGATGAGCCACCAGTGAGAGAAGAGGACTGTTAAGAATGGGCACAGGCAGGCCCTGTCTGATTGTTGCCATGCTGAAATGTGTGCCCAGAAATGCTACATTTTCCAATTGTTTCAAGAGAAGCCAGCTATCAGGGTTGTAGAGATTAAAAGTCTATTTATAACCTACAAAAACTTTTAGGGTAAAATGCCATGAAAATATTCCAAACTGGCAGGTTCTCTCTAGAAACCACGGACCCAACACAGAGATCACATTATTTCAGCTCTTAACAGCGAAGGCCCATCCATCTACACATGCTCAGGGCACATAGTTCAGTAATTAAATGTTTCAGATATGGCTGGTAGAATAGCAATCATATCACTTCCCTGCTTTCGCAAACACAGAAAGCATTTCTGATGAGACAGGGAGGACAAACACGCACAGGTTGAGCAATAATTCTCTCAACCAGTCTAATATTGATAGAATTGGAAAAAAGTAATGCGGGCACCATGGAATGAGTTTAAGTGTACACCTCCCACAAGTACCACATATACCTTCTCTGTCCCTCTGGATTTGCCTATTCTGTACCTTTCATATAAATGGAATCATTCGTTTGTGGCCTTTCATTCCTGGTTTCTCTCAGCATAATGTTCTCAAGATTCATCCATGTTATAGCATGTATCAGTATTTCACTTCTTTTTATGCCTAAATAATATTCCATTGTACGGATATACCACATTTTGCTTGTCCACTTATCAGTTAATGGACATTTGGGTGTTTTCACTCTTCAATTATTATAAAAAATGCTGCTGTGAACACTCACAGACAAGTTTTTGTGCGGACATATATTTTCATTTCCCTTGAGTATTACTGCCGAAATTTTAAATATTATGGAAAAAGAAGAAAATATCTTTTATTTTATTTTTTACCATTTATGGATAACTGACTATGTTCCAGGCACTAAGCTGGACACTTCTTTAATCTTTAACATAATTATCAAGTAGATACTATTATCTCCATTTTATAGATGAGGAATCTGAGGCTCAGAGACTCTCTCCCAAAGCTTGTTCTCTTTTCACTTGTACTTCATTCCTGATATATAATTTTCTTAATTTTTGAAATTCTCAGTTTTCTGTTCCAATGCAGCAGAGAGGGATTCTTTATGAATATCTTGATTGGACATGACACGTGTTGATGCAAGGACCCCTGTTGTGAGCATGCAAGAACAGTCAGGTCTTGGCAGAGTTGCTGGGCAGCAAAGCTGGAACAGGACAAGGATGAGCAAACCTTGAGGAGAAGCCCAGCACTCCCTAAGGGTCAGACTGGATGGACGCCACCATGTAAACAGCCGGTCCTCAAGCCTGGCAGGGCAATGCTACGGCAAAACGTGTAATCTATGAAGCATGAGGTCATGGTAAGCTGGAGCCAGTGTGACCACAGAGAAAGTCACAGCCCAAGGACTGCACTTGCTAAATGAAGCAATCCCCGACAGGGAGGGCCTCACCACCAGGAGCTGCTCTGTGTGAGGAGGAGAACTGGCTGAACCACAGTGACAATGGAAAGGCAAAGCAGTCCCTCAGATCAAGGGTCAGGAGAGAATTAAAGGTAGTGTCCGTGCTTTGAGCAGAGAGGTTTGCTTTGATTTGCTCCTTTCTGGAAACAACTGCAGGAAAAAATAACAGTAAATATTTTAGTTACCCATTGATCCTGAGTTACCTGACACTACTATTTAACCAACTATGCCCTAATCAAATAAAAAGCATAAAGTCAGGAGATACGCTCTTCTATCAAGTAGCTTTATAACTTTAATGAGTTTACATGAACTCTCTGTGCCTTGTCTTTTCCATCTGTATAGTGGGTCAATAATATCTGCTGTGTCTGCCTAGCTCAGTGGGTTATTGTGAGGAGCCAAGAGCATGTGAAGGAGCTTTCATGAACACTTTCCTTGAAAGTTGGCCTTTCTCTGGCTGTCCCCAATACACACACCCCCTCATATAAGAAATAACAGCCTGCTGAATCAGTTCTTAAGACACAGTTGACAAAGTTCAACACATGCACTTAAGGCAAACAAACCAGAATTACCACAGTCTACCTTTAAAAAAAAAAAAAAAAAAATATATATATATATAGACACACACACACACACACACACACACACACACACATGCCCATTTAAACACAGAGAAAATGAAGACTAGTACGGCAAAGACTGCTGGTTATCTTGATATCAGTTCTCCTTTTCTTGCCTGGTAATAGAATATTTACTGAGTCTATGACCACCCAGTTTCAAGTGCAGACGGTGAGCTCCTTGACAGCAGGGATATTAGTCTGTTTTGTTCATTCCTCCATCCCTAGCACTTCACAGTGCCTGGCAGGTAATATGTGCTCGACAAATATTTGTTGAGTGGTTCCTTTCTTATCAAATAAGGACTATGAAAACACCTGCACAGTCTCTCAGTTGGACAGATGCCGGCTACACACCTCTGTGCACCTACTATGTGCCAGGAATCATGGCACCTCTGGAAAACAACACCTTGTCACTGATGTTAAGGTGCACCCAGTTTCTCATAGTTGAATGGGAAATACAAGTGCATAAATAAATAACTGTAATTCTGTGTGATGTCAACAATGGTATTCATATGACAAGGTCTCCAAGCGCTAGAGAGGAAGGAACAGCTGGAAAGGGGTGTGGGGGTCAGGGGAGGAGGGAGCTAGGGAGGTTTCTGGAAGAATGAGAAGTCTGAACTAGGATTTGAAGAATGAGTAGGTATTTAGGGGGAGGGGAAGGTAGAAAGAAGAATAATCCAGAAGGAGGAGCAACATGTGTGGAGGCAGAGGTTATAAAAGAGTGTGACGTGTTTGTGGAACTCCATGTACATCTGTTGGGCTAGGAGGTTGGTCAAGGGGGTGAGGTGGCTGCGGAAGGCCTGGGCAACGCTGCTGTCGGGGATGGGTAGGTACAGGAAGCAGGGAAGAGGTGTGCCCCACTTACCCAGGTCTCTAGCATCGTGTCCTGCTTGAGAAAATAAACTGGTGAATAATTCTCTGAAATAATATATTTTCCCAGATTGTGATAGGTCTTGGCTTTAGCACTAATTTATTCTTTGAATTCCTCAAAGGAAATGCTGAAAATACATATGGAGTACTGGCCTACTTTATTCCATTATCATACACAGCTGCCACATAGGCTGGGTTTTCTGGGCAAGGTGTGATTTCCAACATTCCGACCCATTTTCCTCAGAACTGTATTTGTACCTCTACCTTACAGCTAAATAACAGGATAAGTTCTGGAGTCCTACAGCACTGTAGGGTGTCTGTAGTTAATTGTTTATTATGTATTTACAAATAACTAGAAGAGAGAATATTGAATATTCCCAACACAAAGAAACGATAAATGTTTGAGGTGATGGATATGCGAATTACCTAGATTTGATTATTACACATTGTATACATGAATCAAAATACCCCATTCTACCCCACAGATTAAAAAAACACTGTGTCTGGTACATAGTAAACACTTAGCATGTGCTTGTGGGATGGCTAAGTGAACAGATAAATGTTTCCATAAATTAATGACAAAATGGTGACTATATTCAAAAGAAGCAACAAATCTATACCAGAATAATACTAACCCCATATAAAGCATTTTAATTTTTTAAAAGCCACTAAATTTTTTCTTGCTACAGTGCTTGTTTCTTCACTGAAAAAGCTGGACTAGAAACATGAACAGAAAGAAAAATCACCCAATTTGCGAAGCAAACTAAAGACTGTTTTCCCAGAGAGTCACCCAGAATGAGAACTTGGCTCTGGCTAATGAAAAACTTCAGTCCAGTTCATCGCTGTTACCCAGTACCTGTTGCCCTGGCTCCAGTAACAACACGCCCAGCCAGCTCAGGAGGAAGAGGGAAAATATTTGTCTTGAATCTACCTGCTTTGAAAAGTTTTAAGTCTGGTTTTCCCATATCACTTCACTTGTGGTTTCTTTACATGGTGGGGGCCAGGTGGGAAGACCACTGTCTGGCAGGTGTTAGATACCTGTTCATATCCTATACTCATGCCCATGTGCAAGTTGAAGAAATATTTTTGAGGAGTTTTGAGTTATTTTAGTTGTGGTGTCCAGGCAAACTGGAGACTATTCTGATGGTATTTTTGTTTTTCCATCTCTACTGTGGAAAACTACTGTCAGAGGGAAGGAACACCGTGTGCTTCAACATGTCCAGGGTCCGTGTGGCTTTGTAACATGCTCCTGGGGAGGGGTGCATGCACAAATACAGTCTAGACACACTTCGCTACTGCAGTTACTACTCACTGTAGTAGCTCTGCAGAGAAGGGGGTGGCCAGAGCAAACCTCAGCTGAGCGCGCACTCGCAGCCAGGCACCACACTAGTCCTCTGTCACATCTCACTTAATCCTCAAGACAACCATAGGAGGCAGTGTGCTTACTATCCCTCTTACACAGATGAGGAAAATGAGGTCCTGAGAGGTGACAGCATGCCCGGCGTCTCAGAAGCAGTAGGAGTTAGAGTCAGCCTTGAATCACACAGGTGCACTCACATGACTGCCCCATCAACCACTATGCCAAGGGTCTTATTTTGAAACTGTACTTTGGAGTGAGGTTTAAAACAAAAGGAGACATTTTAAAGAGGGTAGAGGGTAAATTGTAATTCTGTGTTCACAGTGCTGGGTCTGTCAGCAGGCTTTATGTTATCAGCAATATTGCCACTGCCACAGGGCATTGAAGTTACTTTAGAGCTCCCATGGGTCACTGGCTGTCTTCATGTCTCAGGAACAAACAGTCAACCAAGAGCTCATAATTTAGAATAATGTTGTAAGAGCAAATGGCACTATTGACTGCTCTCTTGTTTCTCAAAACTTTCCCTTAACTTGGTTATTTCCTTTCACACAGATAAGTTTAAGGACCTTTGCCCTTGCTGTGAATGGAGAAATGGGATTTAGAGAAAGGATGACCGAGATGCTAGCTTTTTAAAAGCCTGCTCTAGAGTTCATCTGATGACTTTGGCAGGTTGGACAAGGATCCTGGGCCCTAGACTTCCAAGGTGCTGAAGACTTCCCTGACCTCCCCAAATGGGTGAAATCCCTGGTTATATGATCTTTTGGTACCATGTACCTCTTCTCTCTAGTATGTGTCAGAGTTGCAATTCTGCATTTATTTCTGTGGTATTGAATAACTTTCTTCTCTCCTCCTGGTCTGTAAGCTCAATGAGGGCAGGGGTATGTCTGTCTTTGCTCGTCACTGTATCCTCAAGGCCAGAACAGTGCTTGGCATCAGCACCAAATAAAGTGTTGCTAAGTGAATAACTGAATGCAAGAATGTTGTCCTTGCCCTTTTTTTTTTATCACTAAATATTTAAAATGTGGATACTTCACCAGTGAGAATGAAACACAATCAGACAAGGTCGGTGAAATACCTTTTGGGGCACTCCCTTTCTGTTCCATAATCAGTACCTGGAAAGTTTGACTTTCATGTGGGCCCTGGAAACAGGCAGGAGTCAGACGCTGTTTGGTATTAAGTTGTTGAGAGGCTCTGGGGGAGCCCAGTAATCTGTCTGGGAGGAAGTGGGACGTGTGCTCAGTTGCCCTGAAGGAATCACCAGGAGACATTTGACCAGGGCAGAGCTCGAGCAGATGAAATGTGGTCGACAGAAAATATGGCAACAGGTGAGTCATGCTCCTTCCCGGCTTTCACTAGGGTGTGTCCTTTGAGCCAAATTGGAAATCCAGTGAGAGGACTTGGCACCCATAGTTGTAAATAGAGTCCAGGCCCAGCCAATGCAGGGAGAAGGCTGAAACCTCCCTTTCAGACCTGCAAGAGGACCCCCTGGCTCCCCAGGACCAAGCAGACCAAAGGAAGCTCTCACTGTTCTTCCTCCCAGCCCCAGGTCCAGCCACGTCTAAGGCGTGCTCTAGTCTTTAGCTGCCACCATGTTCTTCTGGAGGCACCATGAGAAGGAAGCCAACAGCGTCCAACATTCAATGTTCACCTCCCCAAATTTCCCAACTAGTTTTTCAATTGTCACAATAAATTATCTGATAACATGTCACTGGTGAAATTCTTATTTGCATTTCCACATGCTGATGTTTAGAGTGAGAATTAGGCATTACCAGAGCCAGATTCAAACTTACCGACCCACAGTTCTTTGCTAGAGGATCACAGCACAGCCTGAGAGAAGCCAACATTTTCATCAGGATTGTTATTTGTATGAAGACATAACAGAAGCCTTTTGGTGTAATGTAGCACTCAAGATAAGGCTCTGGTAGAATGAATCACATGTATTTTCTCGTTTAATCCTTACAACATCATAGGAAGTAGTTATTCTCCCCATTTTATGGATGAGAAAACAGTCACAAAGCTACTAAGTGGCAGACCCAGGACTCAAGCCTAATTAACCCAGAAACTAAAGGGGAATTTTCAAAAGCAATGGTTAAGGAGATTTCCTTGTGATAAGGTCTCAAAGGCAGTAATAACAAAATACTTGGCATAAAATCAAGAATCTTATATTTAGTCAGATTTTAAAAACTGAAAATAAAGTCAAGTGTATCTGACTTTAGACTGTCTATAGATGGATTCCATTATGTCCAGGAGGCTGTGTAGCGAAGTGACTTCTGTAATCCTTCAACTATTTAATCCCGGCTCAATTGCTTTACAACTTTAAGCCTTAGTTTTCTCATTTGTATTGTAAAGACTAGCACATAACCTATGGAAAGAATAAACTTATTAGAAAGAAACAAAATGGAGAAAAATAGTAACATGAGTACATAATATCAAGTCTTTTTTTGGAGTTTCCAAACTTATGTAGCAAGAAATTGCAAATATAAGTAGTTCATTAATAAAAGTAATATGGACTATCATTCAATAAAAGGCATTTGGACTTGTTTCAGTGGAAAAAATCTTCCAAACAAACAGAATTTTTAAAAATCTTATTTGCAAAAACGGTTTTTGAATCCCAAATCTATAATGAACAATTCCAAATATATTTGTATATAGTCATGCCTTAACACAGATAAACAAAAATCTTAAATAGAACCTTAGCAAAGTAGAACATAACAAATGTGTTTAACTCAGTAAAGAAAAGTATCCACCGGAGCTGTCTGGGGGTGGAGGGGAGGGACAGGGAAATAAATCCCCGGGTGTCTTCACAGACTTCATTTTCAAGCAGGACATTCTGCGAGGGACAGGGACAGCTCAGCCTCAGGAAGCCAGAGCCACGACAGGCCAGCGAGGGCTCAAGCGCTTCTTACATTATTACCTTGCGTGTTTGCTGCCAGGCGTGTTGTTTTGTTTGTTTGTTTGTTTTTGGTTTGACTTTTTCTAAGGAAAGCTTCTGGGTTTTCTTCCCAATTTTTCCATTTAATATCCCAATTTACTTAAAATATTCCACTGCCTGAGTACCTGTAACTGTATTGTCTTCATTTCTACTCTTTTAATTGTACTTTTATGGGGTGTTCTAATTTACCATCTCTCCTTATTCTGTTTATGAATCTTACATAAAAAAAAAGTACAGCCCTTTTTATCATGTTTTTAAACTCCTAACCTTTTATTCCTTATTTCTTGCCCTTAATTTTTAATCTCAAAGATAATATGTATGTTTTTAACTTTTCAAACTTATTGAGTGTTGTTCATTTTAACTCGTTTACCTGCATTATCTCATTAAACAAATCTTATGTTTATTTTATTTTAAATCTTCTAGTATTCTTTTTTAGCCCTATTCTAACTGGTTTGACTCTCCAATACTTGATACACTGTCAGGCCCATGCGAGGCAGGCCATGAATATTAGAAATTCACAACTCTGCTCTGGACTACAGCAGTCTCAACTAAATCAGTGAGCCCCACGCTGGGGAAGAGGGCCACAGGCTCTCCCAAGCCTCAGGGACATGACTTGCTCTGCACCCTGTGCGTGTGATCCCTTGGGGATAACAAAAGAAAATCTGTATGATGAAGGGAATGCAGAAGCCGAAGTTGATAATGTTCAGCAGCTGCTAGAAGCTGGATGCCCCTCTAATGATGAGGTGATTTAAAGATATAGGCAGTGACTGAGTTTCTGTGCTCAATAAAGAGACCCAAAAATCATGACTGACGAGGCAAAATGGAGTGAAAGCTCTATGAAGATGCAATGAGGTGACGTGGCTCAAAACATTGGACTCTGGAGCTCTCAAAAGGGAAGGACATTTTCTGCCAAGTTATCACTCCTTAGACGAAATGTTTTGACATCCCTGCAGGCTCCATGAATTAATTCTCCACCTCAAGAACAAAGGCCTGCCTGCCTCAAGGGGAGAACATGTCTTATCTGCCTTCCAATCTCAGTGCACTGGCCTTTTCTTTCTTTTTTTTTTTTGTCTTTTTCGTGATCTTTTTTTTTTTTGTCTTTTTCGTGACCGGCACTCAGCCAGTGAGCGCCCTGGTCATTCCTATACAGGATCCGAACCCGCGGAGTGCCAGTGAGCGCCCTGGTCATTCCTATACAGGATCCGAACCCGCTGCGGGAGCGTCGCAGCGCTCCCAGCGCCGCACTCTCCCGAGTGCGCCATGGGCTCGGCCCGCACTGGCCTTTTCTAAACATAGGGCAATGGCACTCACTGGAAAAGTCGGCAGTTCTCTCTCAAGTAGGAAATACCTGCTGAGAGAAACTGAAGGATGAGTTTGGACACACAGCAGGTGTCTGAGATCCTAACAAAGGAAAGACTACGCGGGCTGAAGGAGATGACCTATAACAGGTAAGGTGAACGTGCACTGCAGGTCAGGCAGTCAAAATATTAACTACCTAGGCTTGTTTACATTCTTGAGCTTTATTCTTGAAAGAATTTCAATAGTATAATGCCTGAATCAAGAAGGGGGACAGTACATATTACACGAATGAATGAACGGAGAAGTGAATAAATGAATTCATGGCGTGTGACAGTGGCAAGCAGCAGAAATATCTCTATAAAACAAGAGGTCTGGCCCCAGGTCCTCCATCAACCTAGTGTGGAATTTGAAGCAAATAAATTTGCCTCTCAAATATATTTTCTGAAAAATGAAACTACCTTTTGCTTAACAGGTGTTGTGAAGATAAATAAAAAATTAAAAGATTCATTGGACAATATTACAGAAAGGTAAGACACTATATCAATGGTTATATTTCTTACTCTAAACTATATCATACAAAAATGTATACAACATGATTAGAATGATAAAAGAATCCATATACAAGCCACCTCGCTTGAGCAGTGGATACCTTTGAGGTCCCCTGTGTACCTTCCCTAGTCACTCTTCCTCCCTGTCCACCAATAATCTCTAATATCAACTTTTGGTTATTAATTTCCTTGCTTTTCTTTATAGTTTTACCAGGAATGTAGGTAGCTTCAAACGAAGTATACTTTAGACTGCTTTTGAACTTTACATAGATTCCTACTACATGTATTTTCTGTGGCCTTGACATTGACTTTGAAATTCACACGTTGATGCTTGTATCTGCAGTTAATCAACTCACTGTCAATGCTGTAACAGTTCATTCTATTATTATACCATAATTTAGCGATTTATTTGACTATCAATGAACTTTCAGGCTGTTTTCAGAGTTTTGCTCTTGCAAATAATGCTGCTGTGACCTTTCTTGTATGTATCCCTTGAGGTATATGGAAAATAGTGTATTTAGGAGTGGAATTCCTGGGTCATAGGTCTGAGCATGTACAACATAACTAGGGAATGCCACATTGTTTTTAAAGTAATTGCAGCAATCTGTACTCCCAATCAGCAGTATATGCGACTGCTTGTTGTACATCTCCAGCAATATTTGTTGTCAGGCTTTAAAATTTTTGCCGGTATGGCTGGTAAAAAACAATGTCTCATTGTCATATTCATCTGTATCTCCTTATTACTGGTCAGGTGGGGGACACTTCACTTATTTATGGTTCTTTGTGTTTCCTCTTTTGTGAATACCTGTTTGTATTTTTTTGCTCATTTTTCTATTAAGTTTTTTGATTTTTCTTATTTATTAAAGGAGTTCTTTGTTAATTCGCAATATTATTCCTCCATCAGTTGCAGAATAATTTCTTTATGGATTGTTTTTCCACTATTTTTATGGTGTCTTTTGATAAAAGCCTCCCCCCCATCTAGTTGTTTTGCTTTAGGAATGACTTGGGTGTTTTTGGTTCTTTGCTCTTTCAGAAAAATCTTATAATCAGCTTCTCAGGGCTCATGAAAAATCCCCTTGGAATTTTAATCAGAATTGCATTAAATCTATAGATCAGCCTGGAGAGATTAACAATTTCACTGAGATTTCCTATCTATGAACATCTATGCTTCCCCATTGTATTAGTCCATTTATGTTCCTTATACCAAAGTACACAGAACTGGGTGATTTATAAAGAAAAATAACATTTACTGCTTACAGTTTCTGAGACTGAAAAGTTCAAAGTCCATCTGGTGGTGGTGACAGCAACCCAGGGGTCTCACATTGCATGCAAGATGGTAGAAGCAGAGAGAGCAGAGAGAGAGAAAGACAGACTCTCCTCTTTTAAAGCCCTCAGAACCACACCCCTGACCACCATTTTTAATCCATTGACTATTGCCCAGTCCTACAATCCAGTCACCTCTTTAAGGCTCCACCTTTCAATTAACATAATAGGATTTCCCACCCTCTTAACAGTCACAGTGGGGGCTAAGTTTCTAATACATAAAACTTAGAAGACAATTCAAGCCTCAGTGAGTTTTGGGTGGACTTAATTCAATCCTCTACACCCATTTATTTCAGTATTCTTTAATGCTTTTAATAGATAAAAAAAATTTTTCATAAAAGTGTTACCTACTTTTGTTAGATTTGTTTATATGTACCTTACATTTTCTGTTGCTATTACACATAGCTTTTAATAAATGGATTTTCTATTAGGTGGTGATAAACAGAAATGCAGTTGACTTTTATACGTGAATTTTGCTAAATTTTCTATCAATTCTTATTATTTACCTTTAAAGTCTATTGGGTTTTCTACACAATTATCTGGGAATAATAATTTATTTATTTTTTCCTTTCTAATCCTTAACTTTTTATTTCTTCTTTTACTCATATTGCTCAGGCAAGACTATCTAGAATAATGCAAAACAAAAGTGATGATAATTTCTCCTTTACCTTATTCGTAGTCTTAAAGGGAATGCCTTAGCATTTCACCATCAAGTGTGATATTTGCTACAGTCTGCTTTGGTGTTGGTTTTTCTTATTGTTTTATTTTGTTTTGTGAGTAGCATTCATTGGGTTGAGAAAATTTTCTTGCTTTCCTAGTCTGCTCAGAGTTTTATTTTGAATGATTGCTGACATGTAACAAACATTTTTTGCATCTATTGAAATGAAAATATGGCTTTTCTCCATTAGTTTGTTAATGTGATAAAATGCATTTATAGATTTTCTAATGTTGAACTAACTTTCCAGTCCTGGTATAAACCCAACTTGGACATAATGCAGTATCTTTTTGACATGTTGCTGGGTTCAGTTTGTAAGTACTTTGCCTAGGATTTTCTATGTACGTGGGTAAGATTACCCAGTTTTTCCCTTTCTTGTGTTGCCTTTGTTGGGTTTTGTATTGTTATATTAACCTTACAAAATAAATTGGAAAGTATTCCCTATTTTTTAATCACTCAATGTTTATTCATGATATTGAGATTATCTTTACACTAAATAGTTGGTAGGACTAATCTATAAATTCTTCTGGGCCTGATGGTTTCATGTTGGGAAGATTTTTTTTTTTTTTTTTTTTCAATCATGGTAAAGCTATATTCTCAATTTCTGTTTAAGATCATTCTGAATAACCAATTTGAGATTTAAAAAATTTCAAAGTCTGAGCAAAATATTTCCAATACTTCATGAACAGAATAGTTTTGAGACAAATTAATTTTGTAAAAAATGGTTTATCAATTCCATTTTTGTATAAAACACATGGGAGGAAGGCTAGCCAATCCACACACAACTGTCACCACATGAAAAGGTACTTTTATCAAACTTCGAGTCTAAGAACGTACAAATGTTTCTTTTATCATGTCTACAGTAATTGTCTATGCTTTTCCATTTAACTGTTTTAAAAAATTTCATATATCCCCATTGTTTCTTCTGTCTCAGTTACAGTACAATGACGGGGAGGAAGAGGGTTGGTTAAAACAACCCTCTAAGCAGTTTTCTGCTGTCCCTTCTTTCCAATCAGAGATTTGTGGATGTGAGGGATCACACCACCCCCAGCTATGGTAGCCTTGATAAGAGAATCCAACTCTTCATCACCACGGATTGCAAGCTGCAAGTGACGTGGAGTGATACGCTTTACTTTGAGGTCCTTGGAAGCGTTACCTGCCAGCTCCAGCACCTCAGCAGTGAGGTTCTCCAGAACTGCAGCACTGTACACGGCAGCAGTGGCACCCACCCTTCCGTGGCTTGTGGTGCGAGTCTTCAAGTGTCTGTGGAGGCGGCCCACAGGAAACTAGCCCAGCTCTCTGTGAGCGAGACACAGCCTTAGCCTTGGCCTTCCCACTGTCCTTTCCAGCTTTGCCTCCAGCCATGGTATCGGCGCGGACTCTGCCTCCGCTCGGCCGCGCGCCCTCCCACTGCCGCCGCGCCGCCGCCGCAGCTCTTGCAGCACCGACCGGAGCCGGACAATGCCCCGGGCCCGCCTCCGTGTTGGGAAGATTTTTAACTACTGACTATTTCATTAATGATAAGAGGAACATACAAGATTTCTCTTTCTTCATGAGTCAGACTTTTATATGTTTTTTCCCTCAGAACTTTTAATATTTTACCTAATTTTTCAATTTATTGGTATAAACTTATTCATAGCATTCCTATATTTTAAATATTAGTTGCATCATTATTTATATATTCTTTTTCATCTCATACTATTTGTATGATCATTCTTACCAGGATTTTATTGATTTTACTAATTTTTTCAGAGAATCATATTTTGGATTACTGATTCTCTCTAGTATCTTCAATTTCCATTTCATGAATTTCTATATGTATATTATCATCTTCCTCTCTCATGGGGTTTATTCCTGCTTTTCTTCCTGCAGTGTCTTCAGTTCACCACTTAGCTTATTTAGTAGTATCTAATCCTCCATGTCTTCTCAATTTCCATTATTATTTCTTCCTTGACCTTTGAGTTATTTATAGTTATGACTTTTATTTTCCAAATATATGGCAAATTTTGAGTTACCTTTTTGTTGTTGACTTTTATCTGGTTGTGATACATTCTGAGAATGTGATATCATAATAATTCTTTTCAATTCTTTGAGTCTTGTTTTTTTTAACCTGAAAGTATTTAATATTTGTAAAACTTCCAAGTGCTCTGCAGTTGTGGTACTTTTTTTTCAGTTTTTCCTTCCTGGACTGATTGACTGATTAAGAGCTTTTTCTGTCATTTCATTTTTTCCCCTTCAGTAGTTAATGGTTATTATAGAAATTATGATCTGCATTGAACTTGACAAAGTTTAAATTTAATAAACATTTTAACTTTGTCCAGATCAACACAGGGACCTTAGAATGATTTAATTCCAGTCACTCCATATCGCAAATAAAATGTTATTATTATACCATATTTTAGTTCTATCTTGATTTTTTAAACACTTATGTTAGACACTACTGTTATCAAAGCCAATAATTTAAGATTCAACCATTTGTTTAACATTTTCCTTATGCACCATTGCTTTCTGCAAAAGCTTTTTTAAAAAACCTTCTTTCTGGTATCATTTACCTTCTTCCTAAAGTGCATGCAGTTAGATGCTTCTTTAGTAACTACCTAGTGGTAGTAAATTATCTTGATTTTGGTTTGTCTGAAAATGTCTCCAGTTGATTCTCCTTGTTGAAAGGAAGTTTTTGCTAGGTATAGAATTCTAGAATGACAGTTTATTTCAGCACTTTAAAGATGTTATTCTGGCTTTGATTTTTGCTCTTGAAAAGTCAGCTGTACTATGTTGCACTTTTTTAGTGATCTATCCTTTCTCTTTGCTGTTTTAAAAGTCTCCTACTTTTTTTAAAAAAATATTTTTTAGTTTAAATTATGGTGTATAGAGTTGTGGATTTCTTTTTATTTATTCTGTTTGGGATTCACTGGAATCTGGATCTGAACATTTGTGTCTTTTACAGATTCTGCAAAATTGTCAGCCATATTCTGTCCAAATACTGCCTCTCGCTTATTCTCTTCAAAATCTACTTCTGGGAGACCTACAGAGTTCACAAAGGCAGGAGAAGCCATGATGAGAGAAAGAAAGGATCGCGCCCACCATTTCGAGCCCCAGCCGCTTCAAGGCTGGAGCTAGTGAGTGCACGGAGCAAGAGCTGGCAGAAGCTGCAGCTGTGCCCTTCATATGAAGTTGCTTGGAGGTGGCAGAAGAGAAGAGGGCCTTGGTAGCCCCCAGGCCAGCAAAACCACTAACAGGGTACCCATGAACCCACATAGGAGCGAGGAGACACAGCAACTAAAAAATGGAGCCACTCAGAGACCAGTGAGTCATCACAAGGGTCTGGCACATGGCCCATCCCATGGGAAGTGTTTGGAGTCTGGGATGCAGGGGAGACAGGCCCACTTGGAGAACATTGGGGCACAGCAAGGACAGCTGATCTGCCCCCAGTCAGCACAGAACCACTCAGTGGAAACTGATCAGGAATACAGATCTGCAGAGGGTGCAACTTGCTGAAAAGTCTCAGGCCCAGACCAGAGTTTCCACACAACCCAGGTATACCAGATTTCACAAGACACTGGAATACATACAAGGTCAACAATTAAAACCTGAGCTGCACAAAAAGCCTTCCCCAGGGAATCTACAGCAAAGTGGCAACCTAGCTCAACTACAAGGCTCAAGTGCTGGTTCCCACAGGAAGTTCCCCCATTCTAGAAGTAAGTAAGGGACAACAAGTTAGTTCCAGTGCAAAGATGAAGTGGTGGGAACAGCGAATAATCCAACACAGAACTGAAAGAAAAAACAGAATACCCACAGACCAGAGACAAAGTTTGATATTAACTAGCAAAGGTCTCACATCACCAAAGAACACCTATAAAACCCAGAAGGACTGGAAGCCCCCTGGGCTCCCAAGCCAGGGAGGGCTGGGGGCCTGAGTCATGCCCCCCAACATCCATAGCCAGCCCAGTGATGACCACTGAGCTGTTGCAGGAAGGACCCTGGGCTCCTGAGCTGGGGCTGTGTGGGACAGAGGACTTCAGCCAAAACCCCTGACATCTGCATCCAGTGCAGCAATGACTGAACCACGACTGGAAGCCCCTGGTCTCCCCTGCAGGAATGGGGGGGGTGCCATGGGCATCAACCATGCCCCCTCCCCCTGAACTGCTCCACAACATCATCTTAGAATGTAAAAAAATAAAAATATTAATAAATACATAAACTTAAAAAAATCTACTTCTGGAATTGCAACAAGCATGTATTAAATCTTCTTATCCTTTTCTCAATATGTCTCAACCTCTCTTTCATGTTTTCCATCTCTTTGACTTCCTATACTCCATTCGGGATAATTCTCCAACTTTATTTTCTAGTTTATTAATTTGCTCTTGTACTGTAGATAAAGCTTCTAACTTAAAGCATCATTTTTTTTTCATTTCTAGAAATGATTAATACATCTTACTTTACATTTTCATATTACAGACAATCACATTTTTCCCCAGCACTTTCACTACAGACCAATTCGATTTACATATTTACCGAAGTATTATTGAACTTCAGCGTATAATTTTATTTGTTATTAGGAAAGCCAGCTGAAATCACATAGAAATATTCTGTCTCATGTTAACATCCCGTGAAACGCCCTGTTCCAGGTTTCTTACCCCAAAATCACTACAATCTGTAGGTTTAATCAGAAGGCCCACCCCATGGGTCTATAGCTTTGAGTCTTATGCTTCTATGGCAGAAAATTCCATTTCTTTATAAGGTTCTTCCCAGTAGAACCTCCAAATGACAAAGGTGAAACCCTCTAGCTCTGCTACTCCGTGCTCCTATTTTATCCTCCCCACCTTATTTTGAGGACCATGATTTTCCCATCTCACCGCTTCAGAAAGCAAGCAGTAGACTACTGGGTGTTTGGGATGGGGGCCAGCCTACTGCTCACTCTATGTGCATTCTGGGCTCCTTTCTGGGCCTGTTGCACAGGCTGTGCTCCTATCGCCAGCAGGGCTTGAAGGCCTGGGTCCTTCAGCAAACAAGGTCCACTCGGCCAGGAATGGACTGCTGTCAGGTGATGGCTGCCCTGGGCTGTGAGAAGAAGCCTGGGTTGGACTCCAGGCCTACAAATAAACTCGTGGCCATCTGCATTCCTTTCATGACTCAGCCGTTCTTTATGAAAGGATTCACTGTGTGAGGAGCAGGAGGCTAGAAGATCTGAAAGAAGAAACAGCAGCCAAAAGCAGAGGAAATTATAAAGCCATTGAAATCAAGGTGCAAAAGCAGCTGTTCCTAGGCTATTGCTGCTTTGTAACAGCACGAAGAGAATCTTCCAGTTAAAGAATAATAATCGTAGAGAAAGCAAATCTTTGTGTATACAATGCAAACACCAAAAAAGAAAAAAAAAAAAAAAAAAAAAAACCAGGACCAAATCACCTTACTGGGACTCAGAGAAAAGCAATAATGTTTTGGAGGAGGCTGAGTAAATGCTGAATTTGTAACTTGCAGTCCTATTCCAGTTTGGTACAGTGGAAAAAGGACTCAGGTCTGACTTCCTATTCCACACTTTCTATCTTTGGGAATTTGGGCAAGTTTCTTACCATTTCTGGGCTTCACTTCTGTCATCTGAAAAATGGGCATAATAATAATTACCTCTTTGTGAGAATTAGAGATGGCATACACAAGCATAAAGAACTGATACAGAAACTGCTGGTTGCCTACTGACATCCAGTCTCCCCTTCTCCCTTAGTAATAAGAACTATGGGCTCATCACAACTCACTCAGATGAATCCTGCACCTATGTATGTATAAGTGTGAGCTGATGGTGTACAAGATGTGTTGTACATGATTTCCAGGAAGTGCTCTTAAAGGAAGGGGAGAGGGTGGTCTCCCTTCCTCCCTTACTCCATCTTGCTGCCTGGAATGTGGATGAGGCACAGGACTAGGAAGATAAAGGACATACCTTAGAGATTCAGAGTGGAGAGTTGACAGAAGGTTGGGTTCCTCATGATATCATGGAATCCCCACATTGGCTCTTTACCTCCAAATTCCTTCATGGGGAACAATAATTTCTTAGCTGTTTAAGCCGTTGTTATTTTGGGTTTTTGCTCACACTCAGCCAAAATAATCTTGATGCAAAGAACCGGCCTTAATATCTATCAAAATTTAAAATCCACATTTTTTTTTTTTTGATCCAGCAAATCTCACTTATAAGACTATGCCCTGTGAATATACTGGGATACATGCATAAAGAGATCTAATAAAAGTATTTATTATATTATTGTTTTTGATATCAAAAGACTGGAAACAAACTAAATGTTCAACAGTAGGTGACTGGTTAGGTAAATGACGTGCTGTCAAGCTGTATATGATTATGCAGCTGTAAATAGTTTGAGAGATCTATTTGGAATAATCTCTAAGTAGAGTAAATTCCCAATTGGGGGGGAAAGATTATATATTGTATTTTCCAAATATAGCTGCTACAATATCTCCCATCTCATAATGTGACCTGATACTTGTCCCTTCAAGAGATAAGGTCTATAAAAAAAAAAGAGAGGGGTCTATGTCCCCTCCTTTTAAATCTGGGCAGCAGAAGTAACACTGTGTGACTTCCAAAGCTAAGTCAGAAAAGGTGAGGCAGCTTTCTCCTTTTTGGCCAGAAGACTCATGCCCACAGCCCAGAGTCACCATGTAAGAGGCTCCCATGCTGTGACGAAGTCAAGCCGTGGGAAAAGACCACACGTAGGTGCTCTGCTCAGCCATCCTGGTCTTCAAGTCTCCCAGTCCAGGGACCAGATATGGCACTGAATGAGCCGTCAGATGGCTCCCTCCTCCCAGCTTTCCAGTCTTTTGAACCGAGGATCATTATGCAGCAGAGAAAAGCCACCCCTGTTGTGTCCTTTATGAATTTCTGAACCACAGAATCAGTGATCGCAGTAAAATGGTTATCCTTTTATACCACTAACTTTGGGGTGGTTTGTTGCACAGTAATAGTGTGTCTTTAAGGACTTACTCTTCACTTGTATGCTTTTTCATACTGTTTTCATTTTCCTTCTATATGTATATGTATTATCACATTCTTCAAGCATATATAAAATAAAGACATTTGTTAGGAAAACATATGATGCAAGAGACAGGCAGATCTGCCAGCTCCCACTAGTAACATGACTCTAAAGCACAAATTCCCACTGGACACATGTGCCCTAAGAAGATAAAGGTGATATTCCAGGCTTTCCAGTTTTTAAAATCAGATAGCATATTGCCAAGTTTACCAGCTATAGTAGTTCAACACGACAGAAACTTTATCAGCATTTTCTTTGCCATGATAAATTAATTAAAAAGGAAAACTGCCACTGTTAGCTCAGTGTTAGCCCAGGATCTAAAATGGCATTAGTTTAATCATACATTAAGGTGCATGTTGAACATAAACTTCACTTCACATCTTCCAAACAGGAAGCTAACCACGGTCTTAAAATCCCTGCCTAGTCTAACCAAGGGAGGCTTTGGGCAGTTAGGTGAGCACCTAAGATTTAAAAGATTGCCAGTCAGTCTTCCTTAACCATTACAGCAAAGCAGCACATCTTTGGAATTCATACAGGTGTCCTGAAGGCAGGTAGTGAAGGAAAAAAACCTCAATTCTTCACTTTGCAGAACTGAGAAGTTAATGGAGAAAATGGTATATAACTAGCAATTCAGAGGATTTATTCCAAGTAATATCAGGGAATATGATAGAAATAATAAAACAGAGCAATTTAAGTCCTTGACTATGTTCTACAACTCTCTTAGGTATTTTAAAGTTTCTCTACTTTTAATTTACAAAACCCTTTTAGGAGTTGTAGCAAGAGGCAACCAGCTCTGTAAACATCACTCAGCAATTAAATAGCAAATGCGATACAGAATTTCCTATTTCCATAATTTCTAAACCAGCATAGTGGGTGATTTACAAACATCCTGAGGGATACAATGGCCCTTTCTGGGCACTATAGAGAACATTAGTGTTCTGGGAACAGTCTCAGTACACAGCAACAGGAAGCCATCGCATGGGGGTGGGGGGCAGGGGTGGGAGCCACAGTAAGTAGCCTCCTTCTCTCAAGGGGCCAGCAGCTAGCCATGGAGGTGATTCTGAATGCCATGAATACCTTCCTCATATCACAAGGTCTGTGAAAACCATTGGGAATAGTTAACATCTTATACTAAAGGAAGTTGTCTTTTTCTTCTAACAAAAAAATAATCTCCCCATGCATCTGGAAACAGAGGGGGCAAGTGCACATGGGGGGCAAGTGCTCAGCAGCCCCTTTGCCTCAGACTGCTGGAAACCAGGACAGGGACAAATGCATGATGAAGAATTGGGGGCTCAATGAACATACGTGAGATGAGTGAACAGCAGAGGGACCCCAAACTTCTCCAGGCTTCCTGACCGTCAATAACTGTCAGTTCCTCAAATTGCTTGGCTTTCTCCTTTGCCTTTTCACACAAACCTCTAGCCCCAGTAGAAGCCTGAGACACCTGTCACTTCACATGAGCTGGTTGTCTGAATCTCCCCAGCCACAGTACTTCTTTGCTGTTGGCAGGACAGTGGGGAGTGGGTATTCCTGGTCAGTGGGGCTCCAAAGGCTCCAGTGTGTTACAGAATATGATCTCTAAGGCCCAGACAACTCTCTGGGATCTGGGCTGGCTGCAGAGTTGAAAAAGTGCCACTAGGTTATATTCAGAATTCCCAGCCCATGTTTGGAACTTCTCTGATGGGGTGGCTTTTCTCCTGGAAGTTTTCTCAGCAGCCTGCCCAGCCCTCCCACACTCTCCATCCCTGCTCCACCAGGTCACCAGGCATGCCTGTGCAGACCTGGTCCCTGGGTGTTGATATACCTGCAGTTATTCCCAGGAGATTCCTCAGTCCTGGTGGGAATCATGGGGCCTCTGCTCCACCAGACCCATCTCACAAGTTCACCAGATGAGGCCAGCCATGCCTGGATCCCCAGCATGACACAGAAAACCATGGCTCAAGTGCAGCTCCCCATACAACACGTCCAGGGTAGAAACTGCAAGTTATTGGATGGATGAGAAAGTCACTCCACTAGAGAAAGTCAAAAGGACCCAGCAGCAGATTTTAATCTGTTGCTGGTATGATAGAAACTTGGGAAGGGTTTTAGGCATATAAGAAAAGGAAAGGTCTTCCCACACTGTTTGAAAAGAGTTAGTAGAAAGAAATCATCTTGGTACCAGTTTCTTTCTCATCCTACTATATTCCTCTCTCCCTTTTAACATGTGGTTAAACAAAATTGGGAGCATACTGTATGTGCAATTTTGTATGCTCTAGGGAGTATTTGTTCATCTTATTAAACATTCTTTGAAAATATTCTTTTATTCTACTCCCATATGTTAAACATTTAAATTGCTTCCAATTCTTCATTTTTATAAATAATGCTGTGATGGATATTTGGTTCATAAATCTTTAAAAGCATCTTTGGTATTTTCTTAGAATACAGCCCCCCAAAAATTAGATTATGAGGTCAAAGTATGTCAATACAACTGAGGATTTTTATTTACATTATTAAACTACCTTCCAGAAGACTAACAATTTATAGTACCAGGAGTGCCCATGCCTGATTCTACATTCTTACCAACCTTGCATAATATCATTGTTTTAATTTTGCTAATTATTTTTAAACATATCACATACACATTGCATCTCGTCGATTCCAAGGACCTATTTTTTTCGCCTGCATTTTAACATCTCTGAATTCATTGGCACTTTACAATAGGTGGCATCTTCCCATCACTTTAGACAAGGCAGCAGTTATCTTTGATGAGTGAACCTGTTCATACTGGGTTTACCATTGGGTAACTGCTATCCCTCAACATCTCAGTCAAAAAGCACTTATCAACCATTTGAGGAAGTAATGTAAGTCAGGGTTTTTACACAGGTAAGATCAAGAAAGAGGCAGCATTAAAAAGTGCAGAACAGGTGTCAGTAAATTAGAAGAAAATACTGGAAACAAAAGTGATGCACACTTTTTGGCAATGCTACAACTCCAAGCTTATGATGGCACAGAGAATTATACCATGTGTAAAACACAGACATCCATGACTCCAGGAAAAGGGAAAAAGTGATTCTGAAGAGTTGGGCTCTGTGACATTTTAGGCATATCTCAACCCATTTATTTCTCTATAATTTTTCTTTTTTATGTGTTCACAAGAGATACACATCTATGTCTCAATAACTCTGAAAGCTCTTTTGATAAGAATAAAATAGAAATTTGAAGAGATAAGAATTATGTTATATTTAACTTGCAGCTTTTCTTTCTTTCTCTGTAATACATAAAATTATGGTATGTATATCTTAGATTTGATGAAAGGCCATATTTTAAAATATGAGAGTACTCTATAATAATGCAAAGAGAAGCAATTTTCAAATGATTCTTAATACTTGCAACAAATCACGTGGCTTTTACTTTAATCTGCTTGCAGGCCTTTCCTTCCTAATATATTGTCAGTCTTCAAGAGTTCGGACAGGGCGAATTTCCTGGAGACCACAGCTACTCTGAGAACCAAGACCACAGTTACATTTGGTGTGGATTTCTGTGAAACTGGCTCTCAATAGTCATAGCCTCTAGGTCTTCAAACGAACAAATATTTTAGAAAGAGCCCCACTCTACATTCTTCCTCAGTCTTTCCTCTATACAAAAGTTATGTCATCTTCCTAAAAAAAAAAAAAAACAACTCTGAGAACTATTAAATAAGAATATATACACAGATCCTACTTTATTTAGCACCCACAAATATTCAGCACCCACTACTGCCAGGTCCCATACTTAGCACTGGAGACAAACTGGGCACACAGAATGCTTCCTGCTAACTAAAAATCTAATGAGACAAATTACTTGCTAATTTCAAAAGGAAAATATTACTATACAATGGAGAAATTGGAAACCTGTTAAGTGATCAAAATCAGTGTCACCAGAAAAGGGCAAACAGACGTCAACCTGTTGAAGACACGTGACTTATACAGTATTAAAGCCCAAAATCGATAAACAAGAGGAAACGTCCAAGAAACCAAATTGAAGGAGGGACATTTTATAAATGACAGGCCTGTAGATTTTGTAAATGTCAATGGTATGAAAGAGAAAGAAAGGCTGAAATTAAATATCAATTTGGATTAGAGGAAACTAGACAGATGACTCAATGCAACGAATGATCTTGGACTCAATCTTGTTTAAAAAATATAAAATTTTATAAAAGACATTAGAACAATTTATGCAGCTGAGATGTAGATCACGGATCCAATTGCAGGCAAACCTCATTTCATTGCACTTCACAGCCATTGCATTTTCTACAAATGGAAGGTTTGTGGCAACCCTGCATCTAGCAAGTCCATTGGCACCATTTGCTCATTTTGTGCCTCTGTGTCACATTTTGATAATTCTTGCAATATCTCAAACTTTTTCATTATTATTAAATCTTTTATAGTGAATCTTTGATCAGTGATCTTTGATGTTACTCTTGTAATTGTTTGGGGTTGCCACAAAACACCCCCATAAAAGATGGTTAACTTAATTGATAAGTGTTGTATGTGTTCTGACTGTTCCACTTACCAGGTGTTCCCCCAACTCTCTCCATCTCCTCAAGCCATTCTAGATGCCATTAAGAGCATTAATCATTCATGGGAGGAGGTCAAAATATCAGCATTAACAGGCATTTGGAAGAAATTTATTCCAACCCTTATGGATGACATTGAGGGGTTCAAGACTTCAGTGGAGGAAGTAACTGCACATGCGGTGGACATAGCAAGAGAACCAAAATTGCAAGTGGAGCCTGAAGATGTGACTGAACTGCTGCAATCTCATGATAAAATTCGAACAAATGATGAGTTGCTTCTTATGGATAATCAAAGAAAGTGATTTCTTGAGATGGGATGCAATCCTCGTGAAGATGCTATGAACATTATTGAAATACAACAAATTATTTAAGTATTACATAAACTTAGTTGATAAAGCAGTGACAGGGTTTGAGAGGACTGACTCCAATTTTGAAAGAAATTCTACTGTGGGTAAAATGCTATCAAACAGCATCGCATGCTACAGAGAAATCTTTTGTGAAAGGAGGAGTCAATCGATGCAGCAAACTTCATTGCTGTCTTATTTTAGGAAATTGCCACAAGCACCTCAACCTTTACCAACCACCACTTTGATCAGACAGCACCCATCAACATCAAGGCGAGACCCTCCACCAGCAAAAAGATTACAATTTGCTAAAGGCTCAGATGATTGTAAGCATTTTTTAGCAATAAAGTATTCATAAATTAATGTATGTTCATTGTTCTGTTAAGACATAATGCTATTGCACACTTAACAGATTACAGTATGGTGTAAACATAACTTTAATATGCACGGCGAAACCAAAAACTTCATGTGACTCACTTTATTGCAATATTTGCCTTATTGCAGTCATCTAGAACCGAACCTGCAATATCTCTGAGGTGTGTCTGTGTTGTATCAGTATTAAATTTCCTGAATATGATAGCTGAACTGCAGATATGTACAAAAAATTCTTGTTTCTAGGAAAAATACACTGAAATATTTTTAGGTAAAGGGGCATAAGGTATGCAAACTCTCTTAGTCGCTCAAAAAATAATAATATACATAAACACAGAGAGACAAAATGATAAAGCAAATATAACAAAATGTTGGCATATGAGAGTTCTTTGTATTATTCTTGCAACTCTTCTATAATGTTTGAATTTATTTCACAATAAAAAGTAAAAAATAGGTAATTCACATGAAAGTCTTTTGTATATACAACTTCTACGGTTGTAGTGCAATTAAAAAGAATTCTGTTCTCAAATTGAGAAATAAAAATCTAATAGGTGAGAAATACAGACTAGTCAACCTGCAAACTTCAGTGTTAGGAGTTCCAACACATTAATCTCCAAACCTTGAGAAATGAACCTGAATGAAGTCCAGATCAGAAGGAGTTGTCAGCATTAAACATAATTTGTTAGATGTGAATTAAGAGCAACAAAAATTTCCTTCTGTTTCTGCATTCCTGAAATTGCATTTCACTAAGAGATCGACGTTTTAATAATCAACATAATTCCTTCAAATCCTTTTGGAAATAGGGGCAGTATAAGTAAATTAACAGATGTATGATCCTTATCTTGGTCTTTTTCTCAGCCATGTGCATTACATTTGGCCAATTATTCCAGAAAGCTCATAAGCCTTGATTGTAATGGCAGCTCTTCAAATTACATCTACTTGTTTTACACTCTGCCCTCCATGTGAATCTCCCTCACTTCCTCTAAACATCAAAACATCAGCCTTTGTGCTTCTTTTGGATTTTAAATGGAGAGTTATGAGTATATCACCTTGGGAATTATATTCATACGGTCAGCAGAAGACAACACTACTTTTTACAAATCACTGAGGATCAAGAACTAGTAGTGATAGTCCAAGAAGTCAATGGAGATAGAGAGTTTTAAAAAAGGGAAGATTTTGGCTTAAATTTAATATTTGTTATTATCATGTCCAAGAAGCAGGGAGAGAAGTAATATTTTAAATATTTTTTTATGAAAACTAGACTTGTCTTGGGGATGCTTGATATTAATAAATAACTAATATAGTAAATAATTAAATATTAATTAAATTTAATTTAAATATTAAATATTAATATTTAAAATATGAGGTCTCTCCCTGCTTCTTGGACATAATGTCTATGCATTATACTCTTGCTCGTGTTCTGTAGTCACCCAGAGCTCAAGTCAAGGCTTTCCCCAGCGGAGGGGATTAAGTAACACTAAAGCATCAAACATCCCAAAGGCATAACTAGTTTTCATAAACTCATCAGTTATAACAATGTCCGTTTTCCAGATTCAGAGTTGCCAGTTGCTGTAGTTTCATCAAGGGGGATGATCCTGCAGAGTCCTCCATTGGATATAGGGAGGTTTCTAGATGGCCTGGCTCTAGGGTCTAGTTTTTGTGCCTAGACATCTACAGGCACCAGCCAGTCTTGTAAATGATGACATAGGTGAGAGACCACATACTCTGACTCAAGGTGCAGTCACTATTCTGCCGTTTGGAAATTCAGGCGCAGTGATGGCAAAGCTTCCAATTACTAAAGAGAAGCCAGAAATCCAGATTTTTATAGAAAATTCGTAAATATCAGCAATGTAAAAAGAGCAGGTATGTAAACAAAATTCATTTGCAGACTGAACCTGGTTCATGGGCGTCCAGTTTGGAATCTCTGCTAAGGGTATCTGCCAACTGTGTCTCCTCACGAGAGAGGTTGACGGCCACAGACAGCTTTGCTATATAATCACCCAATGTTTGCAAACCACTGCAAAGACCCTAAAAGGCTCACTAGGGAAGGAGCTAAATGAACTCCAAAGACATCATGATTTAAGGACAAAGACCATGTTTTTCAGAAACAAAGAGATTTTTCCCATCTTCCCCCCACCAGGCTCCCCTCTCTCTTCTCAAATGAGGAGGCACATAGGCCTGAGTGAAGGAGAATCTCATAGAAGCACGGCCATAAGAACAGCGGTTACTGCGAAGACAGAAAGGAAAATGACAGAGCAACTAAAACTGCGAGCCAAGAGCTGCCAGATGCCCTGCTTCTGACCAACTCCTGGAGGAAAGAGCATCAAGGTTCCTTCGGACTTGGTCAGTTTTGGCTCCAAAAGTACTGGCCACCTCTCACAGCAGCGCCCACAGAATCTTCTGTTCAGATTTGGGGCAACTGAAACAAATGATCATCAGCTCCCAGGAGACAGATGGCAGCCACTGAGCAGGAAGCCGGTAGTGCCCTCCGGCCAGGGGAAGCCGAGGCAGCAGGCCAGTGGAGAGCAAGTTCTGTTTCAATTCTCAGGGTCACCTGCTGTGGCTCAGCGAGGGACCGTGAGTTGGGAGAAGGCCACTACCTGACATATAATTACCAGTGGCAACAGTCTACTAAAGAAGCTCGTGGAGATCCAAGGACTATTTCAACTTTTTCAGGAAATGATTCAAAACCTTGTCAGAACAATAAAATCCACATCCCCTCTCTCTCCTGTGTGCAGGTCCCTACCTAGAGTCAAACACGCAAGACACTGTCCACAGTTCTAAGGGAATGTTAGCTCTGCAAGTGCCGGCCCCACGGTTTGTTGTGGGAGCCTATTTAACAAGAGCTGGAATCTGGACCAGTAAAGCGTTCATTTCTGCACTGGTTCTCCAACACAGTTCTCTGACAACTTAACTGGGAAAGAGAAATTGTCCTCAGAGAAACAGCTATTGGAGACCATCTGCTATTTACAACTCCTGTCTCTTTCCAACTCACTCTAGAGTAAATCCAACCTCCAGTTACCTTCAACGCTGTCTGCGGAAAGCCTTTCCCTTCTCAGTTTGCTGCCATCTGCTACACAAGAAACCCAGACAGCCTCCATCCCTACTACCAACTCTTGTTTAACATGCGAGCCAGTAACCGCAAAACCGACTTCCTTATTCCAACCAACTGTTATGCTTTTTCATCATTTTAAACACACAGCCAGGGAGCATTGTCTCAGTAATGCAAGGGGTCACAATCTTAAAGTCCCCCTTTGTTCTCAATGAAAGTATGTAGTTAACAGTCAGAATGCAGTTCTCTCCGTGTCGGTCTTGTCTCACTTCTAGAGTGTGTAATTTCTATCTATAAAGCCTATATGTGAGCTGCAAGTGGACAGCAGTCTGGTCTATTGATTAATATGTTCCCAGACTGACATGTAAACCAAAAATATTATAATTCATAATTCTGTAATCTCCAATGAGAATAGAAGAAGAGAAGGAAAAGGACAGGAAAAAAAAAATGATATTTATCTGTCCTTCCTCACACCTGCTGAAGATGGATTTCTCAGACTCCTCTTCTACAAAAAGAAGAAAACAAAAATAGAATAGCAAACAAAAGAAAGAGAGTAGAGGTTCCCCCAAATCTCTCCTAGGTCTAGCCCATTGTGTGTCCACAGTCCTACGGTATTTCTCTGCCTCCTTCTTTAGGATGGTGAGTGCAAATGACTTTTTAACCCATTATCCTTATAAGCATTTTTCGTGCAAATATATTTATAAGTATTTATTGTAAAATGCTATATGGCTGATACAAACACAATAAAGAAACGACTTAATCAGAGATTTTGATAGTCACAAAATTTAAGTCCAACCACGTGTGTGGTATCCTGCAGCATCTAGGATTCCTGGAGGAGAAAAACGCTTTCTTCTAAACCACATGAAAACAGGATGATGGGTCGCATTTCCAAATCCTTCCTTTTAAGAGACAGAAAAAAAATATTGAATCTAATTTTCATAATGAGTGTGAGTGACTCTTTAAACAATGAATCACAGTTTGCTTTTATTGAACTTAGTACCATGATAAAGAAACTGTGTATTTTCAGTGTGGATGTGGAAATTCTAATAAACTTGAAATTTATTCTCACTGTGCACTTTAAAATGCACTCTGTCGCCATCACGAAATGAGTTCAAAAGGAAAGAGAGTCCCACAGGAGAAAATTCCAACTTTCCTGCTTCTGGAAAAAGGTATAAGATCTCAGTTTTGAGCCTATCTTTGTAATCAGACCATTGAAAAACTGTGAGAAAACCATTAGTCATCTTTGGGACCTCAGTTTTATCATAAAATGAACAGATAAATAAAGTGGGTAATGATGTGAGAATCTATTAAAATAACTTATTTACCCTTTTCCAAATCTTTATGGAGAACCTTCCTTCTAAGTGCCTCAGTGCTAAAATCTGGGGATATAAGAAGACAGGTCCTGGCCTTAAGAAGCTGAGCCTAGAGGGCAGATACAAAGGCATGAACAGACCATTAAAAAAGGTTACAAGAATGTCATGGGAGATGCATGAGAGCACACAAAAGAGGTCTTGGCCCAGATTTCAGTGCCTGGAAGAACCTTCTGAGAGAAGGTAGAGTCTATTACAAGCTTTGAAAAATAGGCAAATTAATAGTGGAGAGGGGCAATTGGGATCTAGCAAAGAGCATTTACAAAGGCCCAGAGGCCAGAAGGAGCTGTGATCCCCTGGAAGGCAGTTCTATATGATCACAGCACAAGGCACAAGGGAGAAGTGGGGAAGGACTAGGCATGAGAAACCAGCAGAATCCCTACATCTTGAAGGGCCTTGCATGCCATTGCAAGGTACATGGACTTTACCCTCAAAGGCTACTGAAGGTTTGCAAGTAGCATGGCCAGATTTCATCTAAGAAAGTTCATGTGGCTTGCCCTGTGGATAATGGATAGATTGGTGGGTAAAACTGAGGGCAGAACACACCATTAAGAGATGGGAGATGATGGTGATTTGAACTGAGGAAGTGACAGAGAGGATAGGGAAACTGAAAAAACTTTAGAGGATTAAGTAAGAAGAACTGACAGAATTGACAAATAATTTGTTATTGATGGTGGGGGAGAGTCCATGTTTCTGTTTTGGGCAAATGGGTACACGCTGGTGGGAACATGGGAGATAGAGCTGGTTGAGCAAAGGAATCAGAAGGCAGAGAGGTAGACTGAAGCTTAATCCCCACTGTAACTGTTTACAGTGGAAAATCTTACTATGGTAATTGAAAGCTGGGGCCCTGAAGAGGTGATTAGATTGGGAGGACTATGCTGTAGTGAATGGATTAATGATCATGGTCATGGCATGGTTCTGAGGGCTTTAAAAGGAGAGCACATGAGAGTCTCTCTCTTTCCTCTGCCATTCTGCCATGTGAGACCCCTGCATCACTGTCACCACCAACAAGGCCTTCATCAGATGTGTTCCCTAAACTTTGGACTTCCCAGCCTCCAAAACTGTGAGCACTAAATTTCGTTTTCTTTGCAAATTACCCAGTTCTGGGTATTTTGTTATAAGCAACAGAAATGAACTAATACAGGTGGTGAGTTCAGATTGAGACATAAATTAGAGGAATCTATGGACCATCCATATGAAGAAGCCAGGAGGCTGCTAGGTCTTGAGCTCAAGAGAAATAATCAGGGATAGAATAAAGAATTGAGGGTCATCAGCATACATTTAGAAACTGAAGCTACAGGAAGAGATGAAACCACTTAAGGTGATGCTGTCCCATGAAAAAAGGACAAATCTAGATCCCTGGAGAGCACTGTTTTTAAGAAACACGCAATAAGAAAGAAGTAAGCCTCAAAAAAGACAACCAGTTCAGAAGAAAATTAGGAGAGTGGAATCGTCTGCTGTAAAAAAGGGAAGTGTGGTCCATCTGATTAAACGCAGCGGAAAGATCACTGAAGAGAAGTTGTCAAAGTGCCAATGGATTTAGTGACCGTGATTGCTGGCGAGCTTGGCAAGGAAACTTTCAGTGGAGTGCAGAGTGTGGAAACTAGATTATGGAAACCAGCTGAGCAATGAATGCACGCGAGAATGCAAAAGAGGCGAAAGTAGACCATTCTCTCAAGAAACTTGACTCCAAGTCCTCGAGGGCTGGTACTGTGTCTCATTCCCCTTTACATCCCGAGGTCTAACACATCACAAGTGATAAATAAACATCTGCTGAGTTAATGCAAAAGTACAGGGAAGAAGATGAGACAAAGGCTGGAGGGAGGACAGAGTCAAGGAAGAGGATGGGAGCTGGAGTTAAAACTGAGAAGTTTCCTTTAGACAGGATGAAATCTCTCTTCCATCACAACAGGATTAAAGGAGGCAAGGAAACAGATCATCTTCATCGGCTGGCTTCCATTTTATTGATGAATTTAGAAGCAAGGTGATCTATTAAAAATGTCAGTGGAAGTGATGACACTTGTGAAGAGCAAGAGCTGACTAAGGAAGCAGAAGGATCACTGGGCAGCTTCAGGCCCACTTGAGAGTGGACAGTTCACCTTGTGTGGGAAATTAGCCTGAGCACGGGTAGGGGATGAACAGTACTCAGAGCAGGGGCTGCAGGAGGACTGACCTGGGACTGGGCTTTTTCTAGGTGAGTAAACAAAACGACAAGGGAGCAAGGAATCTAAGATATTTGCAATTGGTACAGACTTCAACTTGGAATTAAAGACCAAAGGGGACTTTGGTAGCAAGTAGAAGGATCGAGCAGGTCTTAAAGAGGACAAGATCAGATTGCAGAAGGCAGAGAGCTGAAGGTTTGTGTCAGAGGGAAATCCCATGTAAATGTAAGGCAAATACACATCTAATCCTGCGGCCATTTTTGGTATGGCCATTACTGTGGCGGTTACAGTGAAGCTCTCACTGATTTGCCAACCTCGTCTTTTTTTTTTTTTTTTTTTTTTTGTCTTTTTCGTGACCGGCACTCAGCCAGTGAGTGCACCGGCCAGTCCTATATAGGATCCGAACCCACGGCGGGAGCGTCTCCGCGCTCCCAGCGCTGCACTCTCGTGAGTGCGCCACGGGCTCAGCCCGCCAACCTCGTCTTAATGCCCTTCCAGGCTCTCAGAACAGGGCCTTGTTCCCGCATGCACTATGCTTCTTTTGCGATGCTGGGTTTCCAAAGGGCAGAGAGAGGCAGTATTTTACTCACTTTCTGTGAGTCCAATTCCTGCCATTAGAAAGATTCGTGATATCTTTAGTAAACGAATATATAAAGAATGACTACACGTGTTTGCATGCCTTTTTTTTTTTTTTTTTTTTTTTTTTGTCCATTTTTGTGACCGCACTCAGCCAGTGAGCGAACCGGCCATCCCTACATAGGATCCGAACCGCGGCAGGAGCGCTGCTGCGCTCCCAGCGCTGCACTCTCCCGAGTGCGCCACGGGGTCAGCTCCGCATGCCTTCTAACTTGGTGAAATGCAGCTATTGTGCCTCACTTGCCCTGCTTTGGTACCTGTGGAACATTCTTAGCTGTGCGGTCCCACACAGCAGATCCCTGGCCCTCTGCCATGAAGTCATTCTATTGAAAGCAGGACAGAAGCTGCAGAAGGAACTAAGGCTGACGTGAAGGAGAGGTGATGATTTAGCGGCAGATGACAAGACAGGGAGTTCACAGCACAACCTCCTGAGCAGTGTACAGGATTTGGCAAATTAAATCAAAAGCCATGTATGTGAAACTGTGAAGAGATCTGATTTCCCAGCTGGGGATGCCATAGATGTGTTGATATTCAAATGTATTAGAAATTCTAACTCATTATAATTTATTGACAGTCACTATTAACTTTACTGAACGCTAAAGAACTTAAAATGTCAAAGGTGATACCATAAAAATGAATTCTCACTCCATGGCTCAAATTGTCATGGGTGGCTTTATTTATAGTCACATAGTGGTTTCAGAGGTGGTGCACAGTTAATAAAATGTGGCAAAATGAGTTTTTATGCACGAAAGGACCCTCGATTATTAAATTTATTTCAGCATCAAAATAATTTAGATATTTCCACTTTGATTGTAAATAATCCATCACTAAAATTTTTACGTCACTGAACTACACCAAAGATCCAGTAGGGAATTATACAGCAAGCCTGGAGTGGGACTTCTTGTGCTAAGAAGTGCCCAATTCAGTGTGGCAAAAGCAGCCATTTGAAATGTTTGCAGAAAGTTTTATTGTGGGAAATTAGTGTGGGTGTTAAAATACTATTCATAACTACAAATTTGGGGATGCTACTTTTTTCAGCAGTGAGATTTCAGTGTTAAATAAGGCTAACCGTCATTAATTCAGAAAGCACTAATACGGAACTTTAATGGAAAGAACAGCTGGTTTGTGAGGCAATGAAAAGTAAAGACAAGGATTTAAAAGGAGTATTTCTACCACTCAAGTGGCATTGTGGTGCTGAATTTTACATCTAAGGACCTGGGCAGGGTTGAATCTAGCTCTTGTGGAGCTTGAAGCTTATACGAGGGTACTTCAAAAAGTTCATGGAAAGATTCATATTATATTTTAATTCCATTTTTCCACAAATTTTTAACATACCATATAACCTGGAGGAACACATTTTAAGGAAAGGGATACCTAATTCCAAATGTAAAATTAAATCTAAAAAATGGATTTTTAAAATATTTATATAAAAATGTATAAAGTGAATATTTCAAGTGAAAAAATAAGTTATAACAAAAGTTTTGAAGCTGAGAAATGCCACAAACTTCCAAAACCCAGAAAAATATCTTAATAACTAACTGTCTGACATATTTCTATAAATCTACTTTCTTAACATTTTTATTTACATATTCTCAAACTCTTTATAGAATATTTATATCTTTTCCTATAGAGAGACTAGAAATATAATTTGGCCTTTCCTCAATCAAAGTTGATTGAAATTTGCTTTTTATTAATAACAGTTTAGAAAACTTTCAAGTCATTTTGCTGTGCTGGTAACAGTTTTGTGTGCTGCCTCAAATGGAACTGCCAGACTCTCTCAGGCCAAGATGCATGAGATCTGCTAGAACACAGCAGGAGGTGCTGCAATGTAGAAAACATGCATGCTTTCTATGGTACTGCCACAGCCTGTGCTCTTCAAACACAGCATTTCTGGTATCTTCTGTTTCATGTGATTCCTATAGGAGGGAAAAAAAAATATGTCTGGCACATTTATAATTATATTCAGTTGTATTCACTACATTATGGAGTATGTTTCTGATAACAGTTTTGATTTGGCCAGGCCTTAATGAGAACTAAACAATTCACTTAAGATTTTTCCTGTCTAATGATTGGAAATATTTTCCAGAGACAAGATTCAATTGCTGTTTCTCCTCTATTCTTACCTCTGATACCAGCCATACAACAGAGCCGGTGGTCCTTCACCTGTATGTCGAGTGGACCAAAAGAGTAATAAAGTATATGTGAAAGTAGCTGTGAACCACATTATTCCACCAACTCCGAACTAGATGCATCCCCAAGTCAATCTCCCATAACCAGATCACAGATATGCCCACGGCCACTCCAATACCACCCCAGACAAGAAGTGTGATGGAGGAGAAGTTGGTTAAGTGGTCTTAGCTGATTGCTTATAAAATATTTCCTTTTTCAGATTTGACCAAAATAAATGTGGAAACATTACGATGCCCCCCTCGGGGGGGGGGGGACTGAAGTTCAAGCTTCATTAGCTTCACAATTAACCTGCCTCAAGGCCTGGGTCAGTTCACCGATCTGCCCTAAGCATGTGGCACTGGAAAAGTCTTAATTTGTCTGAGCTTCAGTTTCCTCTTTGTCAGATGAGGCTACTACTAATAATATATGTTTCCTGGGGTTGTGAACTCTGAATGAGTTAATTCATGGAAACTGTTATTATAATGCTTGGTACATAGTAAATGTTCAATAACTATTAGCTCTCATTATTAAATGAAAGGTATAAATTGCAGGTATTTATAATTTATAAATAATAAATTCTTCTAACACACTGTTTAGAAGAATAATTCACATACAACAATAAAGACATTAAGCAGACACAATTATACATTAATTAAAACTTATTCTCTAAGAATATCATTACCTAAATTATCATATATATTAACAAAATTACCTTTGAAAATTATATCTGAGAGGGTTAACTCACACAGCTGGAACATTCCTCTTCCCATCCCACTGTATTTGAACTGGTGGGGTGAGTGATTTGTTGCCCTATAGTATTATTGGATGAGGAAGAGTACTTCTTTTCTAGTGGTAATTATTCTAACTGGTGTGTTATACTTCCTTCCCTAGGAAGCATATAAAGAATTCCATTCCCAGATATCAGGGTTTCAAAATATCTTCAGAAACAAAGTAAACAAAATGGAAAGCAAATCTGAACAATGATTTCATTCATAAGAAACTTTTTCATTGCTAATAAAGTCAAGGAACACTAAATCTTTTTCAGACCATATTCATTTTGCACTTTACCTTGAAAATCTAAATATTTAATAAGATATAAACAGTAATACTGTGCAAAATACCTAAGTGAAAAGGCATGAGATATTTTAGAGCCAAATTTGGCACAGAGGCCCCAACAGAAATGAACATGCGATCTCCCAAAGTCATAAATTAATATGCTAGAAGATTCTCCAGACAGCAGGGATCAGGATAAATTGAGAAGGAACAAATATTTTCTACCAGTAGCAAGCAGCAAGAATGCCAAATGCAGGGGAGCAGGGGCAGCCTTTTAAAAAACAGAGTCCGTTAGATGTGGAACCATACATCTGCTTAAAGCAAGCCAGATTAAAATTATTATTTTGTCAGAGATTAGACTCAAATTTGAACAGCTGAGGTCCTTTCTTATGGCCCCTATATGTGTGCCTTTCCTTTTTAAAATAAATGATTCATTGTTTCCTATTCTGATTTTTGGTTTCTCAATATCAACTCACTTCTTGGTCGCACTATGTGGGAGGCAGAGGAAATGCCATTGACCTAAAGCATACCTACAGCTTATGGGGTGAAAAGCAGCACTTGTGAGGACTCAGGTATGAGACAGAAAAAAATCCTGGCAGTTATCTTGTTTTTCATGAAGAAACCAGAGCTGAGTTTTGCCAAGCAGACAGCTATGAGCTCACTGGTCTGAAATAATTACTCATTGACACTTTCCCCCAGGATAGAGCTAATGGGTTTATGAAGGAAACATAACTCGAATATTGATTTACAGGGTTTTCCTTTTAAATCAGTAATCAGTATTCTTTGCCTGTGCTGGGGCCTGACAATGTCCTCTGTTTATTAATTGATGAACTAGGAGATTAAATAGAAAATAAATACTTAACTAAAGCAGATTATTTTTAATTCACATTCTTTACGTTTGGTGATCTCACTCCTGTTTTAAATGATAAGGAAATTAAAGCCTCAAACAATTGAAACTGATAGAAAACAAGTTTTTAACAGGTATAATACCCTGTAGTTGAGACTCAGAATTTAACCACAAACTGAAGCAAACCCACAACAAATTGCTCTGCTTAACCCAGAGCCAATCAGAGAAATTTTAATCAAGATGAGATGTGCTGTGATGTCAACCTAGGATATAGGACATCAAAAGTGGACTGTGTTCTAATGATTTCTGTGAAAAGATGCAGAGCAGGATCCAAAACACTGCTCTACATTTTTGCAAATTTTTATTCTACGCCTAATGAAAACAAATGGAAACACAGAAGAACAGCAAATAATTCACCTAAAATCCAATGATGCATGCTATAAGTTTAGCAGGTCCTTTCAACACTCCTACCTGGTGTTTTAAGTAAGAGAAGAGATAAATGAGCACATCTAGCCATCCCCTGGCTTTTAGACTCACTGGATGGCTGTGCAGAATGTCTTCATTTATTGTTGAGGGAGTATGTTTTGTTTAATTTTAGTTTGTTATTTTCAAATAAAGCACTTTAATTTTTCATTAGTACTGTCCCCCCAAGTCCTATTAGTAATGGCACTGACAACAGAGCAGCCCCCCAAAAGTCCTAAGAACATTCCACTGTGAAATCAGGATGCCCAGGATGTTCAAGTAGGGAATTTGCTGGCAAAGGTTAACAGCATAAATTATTTCCCTGGTGGATGTTAAATTGTATAGTTAAATGAATTGACAATAAAAAAATAAAAACATATTATACTCTTGTTCAGGATATTGAAAACTGACCATATTTCTCCCAAGAAGCAGCTCAAAGAACAGCATGCTATTCTGAAGGCAAATCTGATGTAGGTCTGAAACAGACGTAGCCATTCCAACCTTCTTTGTTTTCTTCCAACAAGTGAACACTTTCCCTGGCTTCCTCCACTCCACGCTCCCTACCACCTTGGCAAGGTGGATCCTTCTCATTCCTGAGGCCTTGGCTCATATATCACCTTCTCAAAAAGTCTTCTCTGACTCCCTTACCTATCAAAGCTCTACCCCATCACACTGCTTTACCTTCTCCTTAGCACATATCTTTTAAAATCATCTTGTTTGTTCAATGACTTGTTTATCACCTCTCTCCCCCACTACACCACAAGCTCCATAACAGCAGGGTCTATGGCTGCACCTCCAGCACCTCAAATAGTCACATTCATTATGTTCTTAGATTGTGTGGGTCAGGCATTTACGGCGTTCTCACTTGGAGTCTCTCATGAGGTGGTACTTAGATGTGATGCTGGCTGTGGGTTGCAGGCCTTAGTTCCTCTGCACGTGGGCCTCTCCTTGGGACTGCTTGAAAGTCCTCATGGGCATGGGGTCTGGCATCCACTGAGCAAGCAATTCATGAGACTATGGCAGAAACTGCTATGCCTTTTATGATCTTACCTTGGAAGTAACATGATTCAACATGAGAGGAGGTTACAGAGGAAGTGAATACTGGAAGGCAACCATCATTGGGGAACATCACAGAGGCTGGTTACCATACTGCTGATTACAGTTTACTATTTTTAAAAAGCAGGGCTTTGAGGTAAGGTAAGAAAACATCCATGCAGCTTCATCTTTTCACATATTACTTCAACATTTAAAGGACTTTTAAGAAATAATCAAAGCTTTCTACTTTTCTAAGGAGCCTGAAAAAAAAGTTTGAATTTCTTTTTAGTGACTGATATGGTTTGAAGGTGTCCCCAAAAGTTCATGTGTTGGAAATTTGATCCCCAATGCAGAGGTGTTGAAAGATGGGACATTTAAGAGGTGATGAGACCACAAGAGCTCTGCCTTCATGAATGGATTAATGCTATTATGGCAAGAGTAGGCTCCTTATAAAAGGTCTAATTTGGCCCCCTCTTGCACTCTCTCTTGTCCTGTCTGTCCTTCTGCCATGGGATGGTGCAGCAAACAGGCCTTTGATCTTGGACTTCCCAGTCTCCAGAACCGTAAGTCAAATAAATTTTTTTATTATAAATTACTCAATCTGTGGTATTCTGTTACAGCAGCCCAAAATGGACTGTCAGAATAAATGCAAAGAAATGTAAAATGACTATTGTTGTCCCTTCCGCTTTGTATTTAACAACAGGTTACTGGTTTTTTTTTTTTACTATGTATTTAGTTGCGAATGTGCAGCACTCAGCCTCTTTGAAATGTCAAAGTGGGATGAATGCCAAGTTCACACAAAGCTGGGAGGAGTCTGAACAAGTATTTGGAAGCAGGTCCCCAGACAGAATCTGCAGCCCATGTCTCTTTTGAGACAATGACATATGCGATTCTTCTACCAAAAATGATCTCACTTGTTAACTGTTGATTGTTTAGGGGTCTGGAAAGAATAGTGTGTTATTTTACCACCCACGGTGAAATTAACTACACACTGTAGCCATGTGTAACCTTTGTCTTCTCAGGGAAGGACAAAGCAGGCAATTTTTTTTTTAATTGCTGAAAACAAGAATTATCTGTCTGGATTTTCTTAAAGTCATAATCATATTTTACAAGGTGAAAGTAAGAAGAACTTCTCTCAATTATTTCAGAAAAGACAGCTGAATTTCTACTGCAACCACGAAAACTAATTATATGGATAAATAAATAGATCAATCCATCAATAAATTAATCAAGTCTAACTTGGAAAGTTATCTCCTTGAAACACAAAAAGGAAATAACTGGAAAAGAGAATATGGAGCCAAATCTATGATGTAGTAAAAGCAGGAGTGAGATTTAATTAGAATGAAAACTCAAAAAATTCACTAAAAAGAAATGATTTCAGAAGGTAAAACAGAGACTACTACGATTTATTTATTCTATGCTCTTTTGACATCAAAATGATAAAGTGTTCATTTCAGGGGAACTATTTACTTTCTAGCTCAAAGCTACAGAATGCCAAGGCAATTTGTTACCTAAAATGTGACAACTGATACACAGATGATGGGAAGCAACACTTAAATCTCAGGCACTCGATTACATGGAAGAAAGGGAAAAGCTTCAAAATCCATTTTATTTCAGAGCAGAAATGGTTTCACCCTCAGCCCACTAAATCACATGTGCTATGACATCAGAGTAAAAATTCATTAGGGCATTCTAGGCTACCATGCCTGAGCCCCAGTGTTCCCAAGGCCCTAGAAGAGTCTCCCTTCAGACACAGAACAGCTGGGACTAGATTTGGGGGAAAGGAGGCAGCCAGCTTCCAGCTGGAGAGCACCAGCTGGGTAGCCAAGATCAGAGAGGCCTGAGGGAGGCAGCCAAAGAGCAGTGCTTTCTCAATGATCCAGCAGAAGATTTGCTTTTTTGTTTATTGGTTGAAACTCAGAAAGGGAAGAATTAGATTTTAGAAACTGAGCCCCAGAAATGTAAGTCAAAGAGTCAGCAGTGGGAAAACTCTTTGAAAAAGAAAATTTTTTCTTCTTGAGTTTATCTTTCTGTAACATATAAATTCAAAATCAGGAGACAAATGATTCCCAGTCTCTCATATCTCCACTTCCCCTGACTTTTCTTCCACTTCCACACTAAAGCATCAGCAAGGAAGGCCACGGCCCGCCCAGCTTCATTTTACAAGGACTTTTCACAGCACTCACACTTCTAGCCTCTGACGGCATCAGCTATGGACCAGTTTTTAGCATCTCTATGATATAGTGACACCACTGTGAAATACAGCCTTTCCACAGGGAGTAGCTATCACTTCAGTGTAATAATCCATTAGCCTGGTGCAACTTGACTTCCGACTGCCAGATTCTCCTAACCCCCAAAGCGTTGCTGCAAGCAAGCCACTTTTCTCAAATAGTATACTGAGTAGAATGCACCCGCCTGCAATCAGGCCAGCAGCTTTTGCAAAGAACAAACATGTAAATTTTTTCTCTTCACAACAGCAAATGTGAAACTCCTATTGTTGCCTTTTCCAAAAAAAAAAAAAAAAAAAAGGTTGGGGGGAACTTCTAAGGAGGACTTGCATTTATTTTCATGCATGAGAAGAGTCAAATGTAACCAGTCACCTGCAATATATACACAAATGCTGCAAATACTCCATCCCTAGTGTCAACTGCAATGATTTTCCCAGTTTTCAGATCTGGAACTATCTCTCCTGACATAATTCTCTGGATTTTTTTTCTTCTCATCACAGCTCTTCATTTTGCTGCTGTTGTTCACAAAAGCATTTTCATGCAGGTTACAGGGCAAAAAAATTATTTTTAATTTTATGTAGACATGCATCATCAGTCTAATCACCAAGGATGTGAGACACAGATAAGTCAAAAGTATTGAAAGAAGTCAAAACTAAGTACAAATAAAGAAAAAAGCCAAAACGCCATCTTAAGTGAGGTGGTAACAGAGTGAGTTGTTTCATTTTTTGTGGTATTAGTGGTGGAACTACAAATACCTACTAGGAACTTTGTTGAAGATCAGCCTATCCAACACTCATTGCACAGATAAGGAGACCAAGGCAAGGCAAAGAATTCAAGAATATCTGAAAATACAGCTGTGCATGGCATAGACAATGCAAAATACCAAGCAGTTAAGAAAGCAGATATAATCGATGCTGCCATGCCCTGTATGGAATGTTGATGAATACTTTTCAGCTTTTTTTCTGAGTTGAGATCAAAATTAAGCACCGTTATCTAAACACACACAAAGGGTGCACTGGATGATTGGACCAAACTGCCTGTTATCAAAACTGGCCTCTGTATATCCAAAATACAGACACTCCATGCACAGATAACTGAAAGTTCAATTACTGCCTTTATTTTGATAAGATGCACTGGAAAATGAGGGTTTGGCCCTTGCAAAGCCAACATCAGTAGCAAGGTCTGGCCAACGGGCCTGGAGCTTCCATGCTTCCCAGAGAGACTCAATCACCTGCCTCTCACAGGGCGGGGAGACTTTGGCATATATTAGTGAGTTACTGTCTTTTCCTCTTCAGACAAAGACCAGCAGTTCCCCTTTAGTTCACTACTATTTACTACTTATGAAAAGTTGTTAAGATTCAGGACCGTTATCAAAGAGGACTTGGCAGAATCTAATCTAATCTTCTTTGACTGAGAGGAAAGAAAACTGGTCCCAAAGTGGGGCTGTAACCTTCAGTCACCTACTGGCTCTGCTGCAACCTAATGCCTAAGAAATGAGGATCCAGTGTGTCTTTGATGCCCAGTCAAAGCTTTGAAGCTGTGTCAAGACCGCAGGACAAAGGCAGCACTGTTTATGCAAATCTAGAAACAAAAGAAGCTAAACTCCAAAGCCATTAAAAGTAACATCAGAAATTCAATGCCCAGAGATGATTAGAGCCCCTGCACCAGCATGAAATAGAAAACCTGAAAGCAAAGCCGGGCAACACACCAAAACACATACTGCAGGAAGGAATACTGAGCTGGCCAGAGCCCAGCTAGATGAGCTTAGAAGTCCTGACATACACAGCTCCCTTAACCAAGTGGCAGCCATCTGTGTACCAAAGCAAAGAAGTCCTGGCTGATGCTGCTCCTACACCTGGTGCCCACAGCCCTTTCATAAGAAGTTCCAGTATGTGCCCCAGCAAGGCTAGACTTCACGTTGCCATGTTCGTTGGCAGTTCAGTCATCACGGAGCTCATGCCTTCCAAAGGAAGTATTAACAAACAACTTTGTGTACAGTATACAACAGGATGAAATACCCAAGCTTCCTAGAAAAATTAGATTTTTCAGGCCACCCCAAAAAGATCTAAAGTTGGGCTGAGGGTCCAGAAACCATCTATTATGCAGAGCTATGATTCTTGAAAATTCTTCAGATATGTCACTTGTGTGAAGAAGGGAATAATGTCAGATCAGGAAGGGACCCCAGAGAACATCTTGTCCACAGGGTTTCAAGCCTAATTGCACATTACTACCCCTTGGGAGGTTTTGAAAATATGTCAGTTGCCCTGGATCTATCCCAGAGATTCAGATAATTGGTCTGGTATTGGGCCCAGTATTTTTAAAGACCTTATCAAAGATTCTAATAAGCAGCTTCATTTGAGAACCACAATTCTACACATTTCCCTTATGCTACAAGAGAAGAAACTGTGGCCCGGAGAGAATAAGTGACTTGTTCAAAGTGATCCGTCATGAGGAATGCTTCCCAGTCCTTTTGCAAGACAACACAAATAACAAAACAATGATATTTGCACACTGGGGGAAAAAATGGAAGAAGCTGCTTTAAGCTAGAGGCGACTCGTCTTAGTGACAGCCCCTTCCATGCACCAGGCTCACCTTCATCCCAGGTAATTATAGTCTTCTTGGTGGGACATGCTAAAATGCAGCTCACATTTTTGAAAAGGAAAAAGTATTTTAAAAAGAAAATGGATGCATAAACTCGAGAGCCTTTGCTATGGAGTTTTTGATGGTCCTGTCACAAAAGAACACAAGAAAATACAATGTGGAACAGTACAAGATTTAGCAACTGAGTTGTGATCTTCCCCACAGGCGGCTGCTTTACATGCAATTGTAATAACGCTACTATATCAACTTCTTAAAACATTTGTTTGTACAGCAGCAACAAATTCAGAACAATCTTTTGTACAGCAGAATAGAACTGTGTGAATTTCCCAAAAATTATATTTTGAGTTCATTACTAGTGAAGACATTAGGCTTCGGGACTTTGTGATATCATGTAATTAAGGCTGAGCCACAAGCTATTAAAAACAGACTAATTTAATAGACTGTTTACAGTATCACAAATGAGGGGAGGAGTTTTTAATGGAATGACGAAGAGAAAATCAAAGGCCAGAAAATTAAATACAAGCAACAAAGGAACCAAGATTAGGGAACATGGAGACTGAAGTGGCTCAAATGAATATTATTCAGTTAAAGGAAATGCACTGGTGTGATTTCCCTCCACTCTATTAAAAGACGTTCATCAATACATACTTTTTCTTCTATAAAGCTAAATACTTAATGAACTCATTAGGCAAGATACATTGAGAAAAGAAGAGTTTGAGGGAGTACCATTTTATACTGAGCCCCAGTGCAAGGAGCTTCATACAGTAGGCAAAGAGTTTAGGACACTGCTTTTAATTTTTTTTTTCAATAGTCATTTTTGGATGGAGGGAGAACATATGTGTTTGACTTAATAAAAAACACAGATGATGCATGCCTGGTGTGTCTTCTCCTGTGTGATCCTGTACTACTTCTCTTAACAAGAAAACCCCTTGGCCTTTTTGAGGACTTAAGCATCTGGAATCTGGAGTTAGGAGATTTCACAGTATGTCAACTTTCCAAACTCTGAAAATCCCATGTTCTGTACTTTCGGTCATTGTGTAAAAGTCCCCTAGTCCTGACTGGGCCAGGTGGGGGCTCATCTCCCGTAGTTCACAAACCAAGAGGTGCACCCAAGTCACACGTGTGTGTGCTCCAGATACAGATTCCCAGGCCCCTCCCGTGGACCATCTGACTGAATGAGGCTGCTTCTGAGGCCAAGGAATCCACGTTTCTAACAAATGCTTCAGGTGTTGAGATGTACTAGCCCCTGAGCCAGTATTTGGGAAACACGAGTCAAATCCTAGCAGCTTTATACCGAAAGGTCAGCAGAACACAGTGATGAGGGTCCACTCAACAGCAATGAACTAGACCAGTGGGGTGAACCACTTGTAGGCTGCTTCAGCTGCTAATTTCAACATGATTTCCTGGGTTTATTCACATAGACAAACTGTGATGGCTGAATAAAAAAGGATATGTATTATATTTTTAATCCATTGTTTTAGAAATCCATATCCTGCTCAAGTGAAAATTCTAGAATGAAAATCAACGTGCTTAGTAAAACTTAAAGATCATGAAAAGGCAGAGAGGGACTTGTAATTTCCTAAAACATTTCAGTACCCTGGCTGTTTCAAGCCTTACACACAAACTCCACAAAATCCATCTGCAACACAAGACATGTCCATCTGTCTGAATGCCCTCCTATCCCACCTGCTCCTAGCAGAGAGAAAGCAGCAGCGTGGGAGCTGCAGATAAGCTTACTGTTCAATGGTGCGGTAATGACATGCAAAAGCCTGATTGCACTTGGCAGCAACTTTCCACTATCTTGGCGGGTCTAAACCATAATCACTGTGGTGTGTGGAGCTTGGACAGGATTATGGGGCTGGCCAGCAGCCAAGAAACCAAAAAGCAGTCTATTCGTCCAGCAAGGGACTCCTTCGTGTTGGGAATGCCACAGCCCCAGATGTCCATAACCACATTCTTCAGAGATATTCCAGGAATTTAGCTTCCACTATTAGTCTCTAGAAAATTCTGCCTTTCCTAAGACCCTGAAAAGCAAACATTTCTCACTTCACATGGCTTTCAGGGAGAACACAAATCAACGTACGTCATACTTCGTAGACTTGCTTTCTCAGAGTCGTGTCTCTGTCCTGTGAGAATAAGAAGCCTGTAGTTGCCCACTGCCCTCCCCACTGTCAAAACATATACAACCACTCTCAGAAAGAAAAGGATCTGGAAAGAAAGAGTCCTACTTCCTTAGTGTCGGAAACATAGGCACTTTGGGTTACCGTCATGGTTTTGGGGGGCTTGGCAACCAAAATGGGGAAAGCTCTATTTAAGGAACCTCTTCTCTCCAGCCTGATACATCAATGGACATTGAAGTGGTTCAGACTAGGAGGTAAAGAACTATTTCTACACATGCAAAGTGCCAATGAAGCCAGGTACTCATGAAAGTGCTTCAGCAGCAGTAACCTGCTCTCAGACTCAGTCTTCTGCCATACTCTTGAGGGCATACAGGATCCTTACTCACGTTATTAATCATATTTCTGAAATACACATCTTCTAAGGGGTCCTCAAATATGAATCAGAAAACACTGGAAGGAGGGGGGTTATTTTGCATTACGTTGGCAGAGGAACAAAATCTCATCAGTTAAACCAACAAGTCAGAGGACCGGCCTTAGCTTGATGAATTTGACAAACAACAAAAATAAAAATAATTGCTACCTCAATTAAATAAAATGTGTTACAAAATCATAAGTTCAGCCCTGGCAGGATGTCATGAAGCTGTTATTCAAAGTCTAAGCCTGAAAGGATTCCTGTATGGTGCTCCTAGAAAGGAAAATAAATGCCCTCCAGCCAAATCTAAGGTTTAATTCACGCAAGAGATTTGGCTAATGCCACCAACCACAAATGCTGCATTTTCATGGATCTGAATGGCAGCAAGTTCCAGTGAATTAATTAGAGCCACTCTATTTATATTCTGCATGGCTTTTCAGTTATTACCCATAATGAGATCCTTTTTTACTTTTATGAACATTAACATACTGCTTTCCTACCAGAGGAATGGAGAGCCTGAGGGAAAAGTAATACAATCCTGATCCTTTTACCACTAGGTCACTCACTGGCAGCTTGCCAAGTCTGCTGGTTCTAAAAAACAGTTACTGCTTGGGTCCTAGGGCCCCTTCAGCAGCCTGAGGAAGGAGCAAGGGTCACCTCCCAAATGCCAACAAGGGTCAGGCAAGTCAAGACCAAGAGCGACAGCGCGAGCTAATTGCAAGGACATACAATGTCAGTCAAATGGGGACTTGGCTATGTGGACAGAGTCCAGGGAACAGCAGCTACTCAGCCCCAACAATAGTTGCTGTGCAGGAATGCAGGTCTGGCAAGGTCAGGTGCTAGTTACATGGGCATGTTTTGTTTGTGAAAAGTTATCAAGTTATACATTTATGATATATGTACTTTTTGGATGCATATTACACTTTATCAAAAAGGTTTTTTTTTTTTTTTTAATGGGCTTAGGGCCAGATTTTCTAGGGGCCAGACAGACAAGGAGAAGAGAGCAGAATGGGTATTATCAGAGAGGCGTTCAGAGTAACTACCTGGGACAGGTGTTAGTGAAGCTGGCTTTTACTGTGCCACCCGGGGCATGGGTATAGGTGGGCTGGCAACTTTTAAAGTTCCTGGGATAGAGAGATAGTTTTAAAGACATTACACTCATGCAAAACAGGATACACAAAACACTCATATTTGGGTTCAAATGAAAAGGATATATGCATATGCATAGGAAATTTCTAGAACACAAAAATACTGTTAATGTTGTTCACCTCTGGAGGTGATATGGAGTAGAAGGAAGATTTACTTTTTATCATATTCCCACTCATACTGTTTGAATTTTTTATTATGGGAGTGTATTACTTTTAAATTTACAAAGGAAAAAGTCGAGAGAAAATTCTTAAAATCATTAAATTACTATTTTATTAAATTCACAGGGACCTTAAGGGATTCCAATTTTTAAAAATATCAGTAATTTATGATATGCCAACAACATATAAATTAAATGCAATTAAATGAAAAAGTATAATTAAATGCTCTTGCAATTAAATGAACAAGTCACTCCTTTGAGAATAAAAATGTTAAAACCTATACACAATACACACATTTTGTAATTCCTGATGAATATGAGCTATAATTTAAACACATACAGTAAAACTTCTTCATAATATGGTAACTAGGGAATAGATTTAGTACTAACTAATAATTTTCTCTCAGGCTTTAAATTTACTGTATATTATTATATGCAAAGAATGTGCAGAAACGAACCTTATAATTATCCTCTGCAGTCCCTATATAAGCCTTATAATGGTCCTACTATTCTGTACTGTAGACTTGGAGACAGTGCCACACAGTGATATGACCCATGAGCACATTTAAGTGTTGGAAAAAGGACCAAGGCACAACCAGCAGCCTTCCTGGTTACAAAGCTTTCATTGTTCATTCCTACAACCACCAGAGACAGACCAGCCAGAGGACCAGAAGAAGCACATGTTCATGTTCCTGGCGCCACAATGAAACTTGGCGGAAGAATCACTTCGTAACTGAGCTAAAGACAAATCTGTAAAACCAAACTCTGTTTAGAATAGCTGACGCGCTCCTTTAAACCATGAGAGATATTTGTTATAAAATAATCAGCATTAAAACAGCTACCATGATTTAAAATCTAGAAATCAGTTATCTCTCTCCAACACTTATTCATTATGTAATTTACTAGGGGAAACACCTTAACTGCCCTCTGTTTTAGATTCCCCATCTGTGGAACTCAATAAAATAGAACCAGGACAATGTATGCATCCTTTCTAATCCTGCAGACAATGTGTCATAACCAGAACAATAGGACTGGTGACATTTATTACTCACTTCAGCTTTTACCAAAAGGAAATATATAATTCTGAGGTCCAAACCTGTTTTGGAATTAGAAGTTGGGAGGAGGATTGACAGATTTCTACAATCATTTGGAAGAAAGTTGAATTAGGAGACAACCAACACTAAGACCACTAATTTAAAAGGCTGAAATACTAACATTCTGTTTTACCAGTATGAAGCCAATATATGTATGAATAGTGCTGACTTAATAATTTGTCACTAACAATATTTGAGAAACGTCTTTCTGCTGCTTTTTCGCTGTGATCACAGCAAGTGACCTGCATATTTATGTACATTTCACATATTTAGTCTCACTTTGCTTCTATGAAATCTACCAAAATAGAGCAGAGTTCAGTAACTAGAAAGTGCCTGAGCTAAATGATGAAATGATCAAGACAGCGGAAGGGAGCCACAGAGTCTCTTGCATCATTCAAGCAGAAGCGACAATTCTCATTTGAAAGAAACACTAGCGCTCTTATCCTCCCAAGTTGGGTCAACCGACAGAAGCAAAAACTAGAACTAATTGATCCTTTCTTGATCTTAAACAGACCATCTGTACTGTCTGTGACTTGAGCTTCCTGCATCACATCCTGATTCCACCAGGCACTAGCCCTGTGACCTCAGGCAATTTATTTAAATTCTCCATGCCTCAGTTTCCTCCTGTGTAAAGTGAGAGAGTGGAATATAACGGCACCTCCCACCTGGAGTTGTTGTCAGCAGTAAATCAGTTATTATACAAAGTGTTCAGAACACTGCCTCCATAAACACTAATTTTCATTATGATGATAATTTTTTCTTGGAAGGAAGAAAATAAGGTTCATTTTAAGCATGTTTTAAAATCTTCATTTTGAAAGAGAAAGCTAAAGGGGATGGGACAAAAAGAAAAAAAATGGATAGGAAATAGCAACTATCATTTATTTAGCAGCATTTATGTAACAGATATTATACATACATTATCTCAATAATTTGTTAAAATAATTCTTTGAGGCAGGTGTTATTAATAGTCATTTTCAGATGAAGAAGCTGTGTCTTAGAGGTTCACTGATGTGCCCACAACCACATAAGATTTGAGCCCCAGTTGTTATGACTCTAAATGTGCATAGTCTTTCCTCTACTAAACTGTCAAGTTGGGTAAAATAAGAAAAAGAATGGAAAAGGTGAGGAAAACAGACTAATAGAGAGAAGGGAACGAAACTATCACTTACATTTTAGCCACAAGCTGAAACTTCTATTCATTGGGACAACATACAACATTCAATGTCAAGATTGTAATGATAACATATGACATCATTCTCACCACTGGTACTAAAAACTATCATTAATAGTAGTTTGGAACATTTTACAAACACACTTACGTTAGTGCATCTAGTTAAAAATTCACCAAACTGCTACTGGTTGGGCATTAAAATGTGAAGATAAGTTCAAGATAATCCCCAAACAATGCAGAGGTAAAGGAGTGTGCAAAATGTTGGGGCCAGAATCCTGGAACAAGTAGAAGCTTATCATTGTTTAAGTTGATGTCAACAGAAACTCATCTCTTTAAAAAAAAAAAAAAAGAAAGAAAAAAAAAGAAACTCATCTCTTTATTTAAAAATCCACAGAACAGTTCCCAGTTTAGTATATCACTTTTCAAAACTCTACCAAATGAAATGCCCTAGCAGTTACTGCCTTGTGACTGCACAGATTCTGTGAATCCCAACCGTCTTCCCGCAAGCAAGAGCAAGTCCTGCAAAGGACAAACTTAATGTCTCTTTTGGGCCAAATGTTTTTCCTTGTGCCCTGCTCCACTTTTCGCTATCATGGTACTTGGCTTTGCTCCCCTTATCTTAGGCTTGGGTAGGGGGATGAGGTCAGCCTTCTCTCTGTTGCTAACGCCACTTGTTCATGGCTCCACTGAATCGAAGAGAACTCACTGAAGAATACGGCCACATGTCCCAATACCTCACAGTTCCCTTCACCTCAGCACAGCAATGACTCCCATAAACATAGTACAGATTGCCATTTGAGCACAAGGAATATCTTCTTTAGTTCCTTATCACAGAGTTGTGATATTTGAAGGAAAACAATTAGTTTGCTGGGTTTTGAGATCAGACAGGTAAACGTAAAAAGTTTTCCTTTTGGCTGGTACAAAGTATCTCGAAAATATATTCAAGCTAATCTGAATAAACTTGATGCTAACTGAGATAACTGCACTTGTGCTCCAAAAGCAGACTACTCCAGGTCGATTTGTTGATACTCATTTCACCTGTATGCTCAGTGCAGACCTGGTCCAGAACTGTAGGTGAGAAAAAATATCACATCACAGAGAAGTCTGAATGTGGTCAGTGAACCAGGCTTCTCAACCACCCATGTAGGAGCGAAGTCTTATCAGACATTCCTCCAGCTTTTGGTATCTCAGAATGTTGAGTAGAGCTTGGAAATGAGAAACTAGAGGTAAGCAACTGGCAGAAGCCTCTCCAAGCTGTACATCCTAAACTGAGCTACTGCCTCCCCATGGAATATTATATCCCATAAGCTTCCCAGCCAAATATTCCCCTAGCGCCAGTCTAGAAGTCAGCATTTCCAGAGAGATCCTATGGCACAATACAAGTTTGGAGACTTGCAGTCTTTAGATTTGCCACCCGCTTTAACTCTCCTGAGAGGAAACTCTGGTTAATGCCCCCAGTAACATCTTTTGCCTTGCTATTCCTGCTTTCTAGAATACTCTTTCTTTCCCCCATTTTAGTGGATTCCTATTCATCCTTCAAAATTCAGTTCAAACTAAGTATTAACTCTTCAAGAAACCTTCTATACCAAACAACTGCCTCAATCTGATTTAGAAATCCTTTGGCTCTCCCCCAAATCCTTTAAATGTCATTTAGATCACCTTACACTGCCCAGTACAAAGAGCCATATTTGTCTTATTCAACTTTTTTCAGCCCCAACCTGGCTGGCTCTTACAAAAGCAGGTCATTAGGAGCATGTGCCTGCACAACCTCTCTGTGCCTCAGTTCTCTCATCTGTAAAAGGGTATAATAGTAGTACATACCTGATAGGATTATTATGAAGATTAAGCCAGAAAGTTCTTACGAGCACAGTGAGCTCTTTTACTATCTGTGAAATTAATAAATAAATGCAATCGTGAGTGAGTGAATTACTTTAGACACAATTTTTTCTTCTGTGAAATAGGGATAATTTTATTTCCTCACAGAATGGTAGTAAGGTTTACATGAAATAACACAGTTGATGAAAGTACTTTGAGAGCTATAAAGAACTATTCAGAAACTGCCATTTGTATTATTATCTAATAAATTACACAGGATTTTTAGGACAGAATCAAGATTTTTCAGAGTCTTCAGTGACTAATGCAAGGGTTGCCAAAGGCCTTACCCAAGCTTTGGGCTTCTTCCTCAACCTTCCAACACTGGCTATAAAGGAAAATAGATCCCAAAGGTCTATGCAGAACTGGAATACTACCCACTTAAACAGAACACCGATGTTCACATAATCTGGAACATCCAGGGAATTTAGGATGTACACTGATGCTGGTTAATTCTAACCATATTACAAAATCCATGGAACACAAAATCCATGGAACCCAAAAGCCAGAAAGAATTTTTGAAGTCATTTATTCCAATTTTCTCATTTTATTGATGAGGAAACTGATGCCTATGGATCCCAACCAACCTGCGCAAAATCACATATCAAGCTATTGACAAACAATTCAAGTCTCCTAATTTGCCATGTATAGGTTTATAAAAGTTTTGCTTATATCATGTTCCCACCACCATGGCCTATTTAGGCTGATCTTTACAGACAAGCCTGTATTCAAACTCCAGTTTTACCATTTATTAATTCTCTGACGTGAACTTAAGTGAATTTTTGAACTGATCCAAGTCTCAGTTTCTTCGCTTTTTAAAACAAGGATTACAGCATTTTTCTTAGAAGTTTGCTGTGTGATAAAATAGGTAATGTCTGTAAACTGGGTAGCAAAACCTGTGCACAGCATCTGCTTCACCGCTCACTAATTCCTTATGGTAAATATTGTAATGTTTTTAAAAACTAAAAGACCAAGACCTTATTGTAAAACACTTCTTTTGAGAAGAGCAACTAAGAGGCAGTCACGTATAGCAGGGTATATGCATAGTAAGGCAGTGTATAGCACAGTGCTGTACTATATCACATGTTTGCTTTCACACCTCTGCACCTCTCCCACCAGGTACCGTTAGGCGGCCAATTCCAGCTGCCGCTTCTATCCTTCCTCCTCTCTTTCCGCCCAACTGTTGCTTTAAGGATATGTCTTGTCTGCGGGCAGCTCCCTTTATCAACACAAGACAGAAACTGCTCCAGAGTGGCCTGTGCTCTGTCTTCCTCCGATGACTGGAGTCCTCTTGTCCACGTACCTGACAGCCCATCGCCCCTGGCCAACATCCACCTCCTCCTCCACAGGCCCCTCAGCGGCTCACCTGGCCAACAACTTCTCGCCCTCTGACTCATGCGAGACTGAATCGAGTTCTACAGGTGGGGCAGGCAGCCACCCCCACGGATCCCCTGGCCCTCCCCAGGGCAAACACAGGCACCAGGCCCAGGAGACTTTCCTCCGGATACAAAACTTGGTTGTTTATCTTCCCGAGGGGGGTCCGACGCGCCCCTGAACGCAGTACCCCAGGGCGTCCCGCGCCGTTTGCATCTGCAGCGAGGAACGCGCCCAGGAGGATGCACAAGCGGGGACAGCCTGGAGCGGTCGGAGGAGACGGGGTCCACGGTGGTGGCCTGGGTGGGATGACTGCGTGGCCCCGCCTAACCTCCATCCCTAAGTGCAGCCCCTGCCCCGGGAGAACCAGGAGCCACTTTTCCAGCTTCTGAGGCAGAAGCCGGAGCAGGGCACCAGGAAGTCAGAGCGGCGCACTCGTCGCCACCCCAGCCGCTGCGGACCCCTTTGCCGGCAGCAGTTACGTTACAAAGTCGCATCTGGAAGGGAAGACGGCCACAGGCTCCTTATTGCCTCCCTCCAGGGCTAGGGGTATGAGGTGGGAAAAGAGAAAACCCAGAGTTGAAAGGGAGGGCGTTGAAAGCCCCCCTGAGGGCTGTCCCCAGGCCCCGTCTGGCGGGGAGAGGAGGGACAAGGCCACCCCAAGCCGCACACCACCCTCACGAGCACCGCATTCGCACTCAGACCCGCGTGTCTTTCCCCAGCCTGAGCGCCCGACCCGCTCGGAGCAGCGCAGGCAGCGAGGGGTGTGCGCGCCCGGTGGCCCGCGTGCCCTCCCGCGGCGGCAGTGGCGGCGGCGGCGCGGGACCCCTGCCCAGCTCACCAGATGGCCATCCTGCTCTTGGGGTAGTCCAGCCGCTCCAGACAGCCGAGGAAGTGAGGCAGCGTGTGCGCAGCGTTGCGGGCGAGGACGGCCACCAGCACCGTGGGTCTCTGCAAGGGCGACTCGGGAAAAGCCACCGCCTCCTCTTCGTCGTCCTCCGAGTCCGGCTCGGCGGCGAAGCGCGCCCGGCAGCCGCCGCGGAGCAGGGCCGAGGAGAGGAGCAGCAGCGACCAGGCGAGGGTGGCGGCGGGGCGCGCAGCCATGTTCCGGGCCGGGGCGGGCGGCGGGGAGGTCCTGCGGCGAGCGCCAGGCCGGGCTGCGCGAGGGAGCGAGCGGGCTGCGAGGGGCGGCCGGGGCTGCGGCGCGCGCACAGCGGCACCGACGCGGCAGCTCCGGGGACCCTCGCGTCGCCGCTGCACCGCCCAGGCCCTGACGCGGGTGCGCACCGCGTCCCTGCCGCCGCCGGCGCTCGTCTGCAGCCAGGCTCGCAGACAGTCGTGGCCGTGGGGCTGTCTGTCCCGGGCCTGCGGAAAGTTCCTCTAGTCCAGGCTCAGCTTACACAGCTGAGGTCTGTGGCTTGCCCCAGAGATGCGAGGTGTGGTCGTGTCTGCCAATGGGCGTGTGTGTTTGTGTGTGTGTGCGCGCGTGCGTGCGTGTGTGTGTGTGTGTGTGTGTGTGTGTGTACATAACAGAACAACCCCCCCAAATTTATTCTGCTTTTGCAAACCGCCGTCTGAAGTCCTTCGAAGTGATGCAACGGATCCAGTTTTTCATAATGCACCTACTGACTAATGAGTAGCGCTCTTAAATGGAAAGTCACCCCAGCCATTCACGGCTACGATGAACGATGTTTTAGCTACCACGAAGGCAGAAAAAGTTTGCATTTCCTTATACACTTCTCCTGAAATTCATTGGATATTTTTCCCTTCATACAATCAATGTCACAAGACAGTTAATTTGCAAAGCCCAGTTAAGAAATAAAATCCAATTATATTCAAAAATATCCATTGCTTATAATGCTCTTTCTGTGGAAAATTGGTTGAATGGAAAGTCAGGGTTATGCACATACATCCCTTTGTCTCCAGTGCCAGTAGACGGTCCCAACAGTTCCTACATGAAGTTGGAAGTAAGCACTTTCTCTCATATCCCCTCCCCACACTGTTCCAGCACAGGGGCTTCTTTCTGGGACAACAAAACCTCTTTGACTCTCACCCTTAGTGCAGCTGTGGTCAAGACAGAACCTCTGAGGTGAGCAGAGGGCTTCTTGCAGAAAAGCTTCTCAAGGTGTCTGTGGCTCCAGCAGCCAAGAAGAGGAGGAAATAAATGCCTTTGGGACAGCTGTGACATGCTAGAAAGAGCAATGATGCTTGGAGTTGGAGCTGAATTTCCATCTCACTGTGTCACTTATTCTCTGCATGACCTTGGAGACTTGACCTCTCTGAACACCTATTTCTTCCTATGTAAAAAAAAAATTTAAATGCCTACCTCATTTTTTCATTCAACAAACATTTATGAAATGACTAAATGCCAGATTATTTGGGTGTTGAGAATCTGGATCCTTCTCCCATGGAAAAAAGGGGCAGAAGGTGGCCTGTACCCCACACCCCCATATAGTCCTGCTGGGCCAGAGTTGGCAGAAAGAGAGTCTCTTGGATTGTTTTACTTGCTTATTTTGTCCAGCCTAAAATCCTACAATGTAAAATTCACTTGGATTGGCAATTATGCCAATTTTGACATGCAAATACTTGAGAGAAGAATATTAGGCAATATCTTATGTCATTCCTACATATGTGTGAATTAATTAAATCAGATGTCTTAATCTCAGCACCTAAACTGAGATGCACTATAAGAAGCTTTGGTCAAGGGGACTAAATGGAATCCTCATTTGGATCATGATGACAAAGCACAAAGCAAGTCCTATGAATTTTTGATATGTGGGCTTGAGGACTCTGAGTCCTAGAAAGGGAAGGGATATGGGGGCAGCGACTAAGGCGAGAAGGGCTAAAGTTAAACTGTCTCAATTTCAAAGTTTTGTCTATGCTCTGGCTACATCCGAGAACTATATACTACAAAAATGTTTTAAATTCCAAACAAATTTATAAAAATTTAAAACACACTCCTGTACCTCATTTAAAAGAAACAGATGCGTCCCTTAAGTTGTATTCACTCATTCCTTTAGTCACTCAGTGTCTACTCTGTGCAAGGTACAGGTGCTGGAAATGCATGGGCAATTAAGATATATCCTATGAATGAATAAATACAGTAAATTGTTATATGTGTTATGGTGGGAAAAGGAGCATGAGGAAAGAAGTGAAGATGGTTAGGAAATTCATTAAAGAGATGTCTTTGAACTAAGTATTGAAAAATGAGTATCATGTATTAGGAAAAGAACTTTGGGCAGAAGGGGAGACAGAGGTTGGAATTCCAGGTAGATGGAACTGCAGAATCAAGGAATGAAGCAACATGGCACGCTTGAGAAATTACAATTAGTAGATCATGGCCGGAGGGTAGGATGGGAAGTAGAAAGAGAGAAAGCTGGAAAATTATATCACTTTATATATAATCATTTCTTTAAAGCAGGCAAAAGACTTGAATAGACATTTCTCCAGAGGTGACATGCAAATAACCATGCGCACATGACAAATTTCTCAACATTACTAATCATTAGGGAAATGCAAATCAAAACTACAATGAAATACCACCTCACATCCATTAGGATGGCCACTACCAAAAACCAGAAAATAACAAGTGTCAGTGAGGATGTAGATAAATTGAAACCCCGGTGCACCACTGGTGGGAATATAATACGGTAAAGCTGCTGTGGGAAAGCTGTATGGCAGTTCCTCAAAAAATTAAAAATAGAATTACCATATGATCCATTAAATCCACTTCTGGCATTTTATATATATATATAATGAAAGCAAGTTCTCAAAGAGATATTTGTACGCCCACGCTTACAGCAGCATTATCTACAATAACTAAAACATGG